>NC_064614.1:519014883-519321866 GCF_023898315.1 Schistocerca nitens
CATCCACTGATATTATTTCGTTATAATGATGGTCCGATAATTTGTGGTAGTTCAAAAACTTGATGAGAGATGTCAGTTTCATCGCGTAGATTAAGTTTCTTTGGGTTAGTTATGCTGGTCAACAATGCATTCTTTCCATTCTGAATTTTCATAATAGAAGGCTATACAAAAGTCAGTTTCAGGAGTGAGTTGAGTTCTACAGATCTATTGATCCAGCTTGATGGATATAAGAATTACTCTGAACAACTCAATAAAGAACCGAAAAACCGAAGCGGAAGGAAGGGAAAACGAATTACGGGCTACAACGACTTTGAAAACTGCGACTATTCGTTGAGCTACGCAGAAAATGCATATCATTTGCCTAAGATCAAAGAGTACTGCTTAATGAGTGGCAGTCAAGAGGGGGAGAAAGTGAATAGGATCAGAATGCTCCTGATACCAACGTCACTTCTGAAGCCATTACAGATCTCGCCATAGAAATGGGAGATTTCGTTCTTGTTGACGACGAGCGACCACACTATCCAGCGCGTGGCGTATTGACTGATGGAGAAGACATCAGCATTTCGTATATGATGAAATGTGGCAAGTTCTGGAGCTGGCCCGTTCTAGTTGACGAAATTTATTAGAAATTGTCACAGATAATTCTCAAAATTGTTGCACCTAAACAAATTTCTAGGAGGGAAATTAATTTGGTTGATATGAAGTTACAATACTGTTAGATTGTTACTTACCTACCTAACATATCACTTTTATTTCGTGTTTGGTTGCCAGTCTTTATTCAAGCGGATCTACTTAACGTGTATTCATAGGATGATATAGTCAAAGGAAAGATGAATAGACTGAATAACATTTATTCCCATTTAAGTTTTTTTCAGCATTTCTGGTCTTACTGTGTGTAAAGTGTCTATCTCTTTTGGTGTTGTTTCTACAATCTGCTGATGTTTCATATAGACAATGATAAAGTTTGAAACTGACAAACATTTTTTGGAAAATCTTAAACTTGATAAATATTTTTATCATAAACTGGTTTCGCCACTTAGTGATAATTTGAGGAATATTTGATTATGGATTGAGAACAACAAAAGTCTCTGCTACGTTATTTCATAGGGATATACCCTTGCACTAAATTCAGTCTACTTAATGCTGTAACACTAGTACATTTCTTATTTTATTTTGGAACCATCTTAATGCACATAGAATCGTAAACAATAGCCAGATTTGGTCATGAAGATTGAAGTTTTCACAGGAAAATAAGCCTGAATTCTGAAAAAGCATAGCTTGCTGCAGGTTCAAAAACTGTGATGAAGTAACATCATTTTACGGTAGCTAAATCATGTCCAGCGCTGTTTTATAGGCAGCAAGCAAAAAACTTGTTTTATTCAGTCTGGTAGCTCTTAC
This sequence comes from Schistocerca nitens, assembly GCF_023898315.1. NCBI lineage: Eukaryota > Metazoa > Arthropoda > Insecta > Orthoptera > Acrididae > Schistocerca > Schistocerca nitens. The sequence goes on from NC_064614.1 coordinate 519,016,282, forward strand.
TCCGAAGAATACGCTCATCTATCGTTAAAATAATTACCTGCTGAAATTCTCGTTTTGCATTTACTTCCTTTGTAAAAACGGTTGAAACTGTTTTAGTATTTCCTGTCTTCAAGTATTTTATGATACTCCGTAGTAAGGAAGTATTAATAGTCGTCGCGGTCTATTCTGGCTCGCTTAATAACGTATCACTTATAAATCGTTACGAGCATACGTCTTTGAGTAGAATGACTTGTACAAGAATAAGATGTTTTCTAGGTTCTAAGCGATTCTCACGGGCTTTCTTATGTAATTTAGTGTCTGTCTCGTCCATTGGCAGGTTCCTCGTTTCTCTCAGCATATAGTCAATGGTGTATCGCAGTCTTCTAGATTACACTACCTACATAACGACGAGGGGCAAAGTCCTATGGCATTTACGTCGTCGGGCGACTGTTTAGTCTGTCACTCTATCTCTTCCACAGTGAATTTTTTCAGCTGTGTTATTGCACCTCGGCGAAAAATTTGCATGTTTCGCATGAATATGGCTGTAATTTTTGCTAAAAAATCGACGAGTTTAAGAAATCCCTTGTCACAGGCAATCTGTAAAGCTATGTGCGAGACTTACTCTGTACTCTCATGCTGCCTTACACGAACTCCACTAAACCCATGGATGTCCACTTGAATAGTTCTCAGAGCATAATGGGGCCGCCGCCAGCCTGACTCCATCAGGGAGTACAGTTGACAAGGAGCTGTTCTCCTGGAAGACGACAGATTCGCACCCTCCCACCCGGCAACGCTCTTCCACTGCGCCAACGTGCAGTGCCGATCGTCAGATGCTCATTCCAGTCGTATTGCCTATTTGTAGTGTTAACACTGGCATATGCGTGAGTCGTCGGCTGTGGAGGCTGTACTCACATTACAGTAGTGCTAGTTATTGCTGTTGGTATTTGACGTATGTGTGCGAGGTCCCACACTTTTCTTAGCTCCAAACTGTTTATACGTAATACTCCTCGTAGCATGCTCAGTTCTTGGTATCCGTATGCTTGCATTCTCCCTATTATGGCTTGACGACATACTATCCAATTTAAAGCGCTAGCTTTTTGCAGATTTTTTTAATAAACTGTGTCTTTATAATTTTCATTTTATCTGCGGTCACTATATAGCTGGGTGCAATGTAGTTTGTCCTAGGACCCATTCACGCTGTCTTAGGGTTCCTAGTGTTCACTTAAGGGTTGCGAGTAATCTGTGTATTTTTTTCTGTTTCTGTGGTGTTCGTAACTATATAGTACCCGTATACAATCGCGTTGCAAGGTTTCTTCCTGGTATGTGAAACCTCTATTCTCTTTTAGAATTGCAAAAAGTAATGAAGAGAACGAGTGAATAAAACCACTGACAAGGGACTTCCTCTACAGTGCGACCTGTTTACTTTTATTGCTTTGCTGATGCTGCACAATAAACTACCAATATGTTGTTTGTTGTTGTGGTCTTCAGTCTTGAGACTGGTTTGATGCAGCTCTCCATGCTACTCTATCCTGTGCAAGGTTCTTCATCTCCCAGTACCTACTGCAACCTACATCCTTCTGAATCTGCTTAGTGTATGCATCTCTCGGTCTCCCCTACGATTTTTACCCTCCACGCTGCCTTCCAATACTAAATTTCTGATCCCTTGATGCCTCAGAACATGTCCTACCAACCGATCCCTTCTTCTGGTCTAGTTGTGCCACAAACTCCTCTTCTCCCCAATCCTATTCAGTACCTCCTCATTAGTTATGTGATCTACCCATCTAATCTTCAGCATTCTTCTGTAGCACCACATTTCGAAAGCTTCTATTCTCTTCTTGTCCAAACTATTTATCGTCCATGTTTCACTTCCATACATGGCTACACTCCATACAAATACTTTCAGAAAAGACTTCCTGACACTTAAATCTATACTCTATGTTAACAAATTTCTCTTCTTCAGAAACGCTTTCCTTGCCATTGCCAGTCTACATTTTATAACCTCTCTACTTCGACCATCATCAGTTATTTTACTCCCCAAATAGCAAAACTCCTTTACTACTTTAAGTGTCTCATTTCCTAATCTAATACCCTCAACATCACCCGACTTAATTCGACTACATTCCATTATCCTCGTTTTGCTTTTGTTCATGTTCATCTTATATCCTCCCTTCAAGACACCATCCATTCCGTTCAACTGCTCTTCCAAGTCCTTTGCTGTCTCTGACAGAATTACAATGTCATCGGCGAACCTCAAAGTTTTTATTTCTTCTCCATGGATTTTAATACCTACTCCGAATTTTTCTTTTGTTTCCTTTACTGCTTGCTCAATATACAGATTGAATAACATCGGGGAGAGGCTACAACCCTGTCTTACTCCCTTCCCAACCACTGCTTCCCTTTCATGTCCCTCGACTCTTATAACTGCCATCTGGTTTCTGTACAAATTGTAAATAGCCTTTCGCTCCCTGTATTTTACCCCTGCCACCTTTAGAATTTGAAAGAGAGTATTCCAGTCAACATTGTCAAAAGCTTTCTCTACGTCTACAAATGCTAGAAACGTAGGTTTGCCTTTCCTTAATCTTTCTTCTAAGATAAGTCGTAAGGTCAGTATTGCCTCACGTGTTCCAGTATTTCTACGGAATTCAAACTGATCTCCCCCGAGGTCGGCTTCTACTAGTTTTTTTCCATTCGTCTGTAAAGAATTCGTGTTAGTATTTTGCAGCTGTGGCTTATTAAACTGACTGTTCGGTAATTCTCACATCTGTCAACACCTGCTTTCTTTGGGATTGGAATTATTATATTCTTCTTGAAGTCTGAGGGTATTTCGCCTGTTTCATACATCTTGCTCACCAGATGGTAGAGTTTTGTCATGACTGGCTCTCCCAAGGCTGTCAGTAGAATGGAATGTTGTCTACTCCGGGGGCCTTGTTTCGACTTAGGTCTTTCAGTGCTCTGTCAAACTCTTCACGCAGTATCGTATCTCCCATTTCATCTTCATCTACATCCTCTTCCATTTCCATAATATTGTCCTCAAGTACATCGCCCTTGTATAGACCCTCTATATACTCCTTGCACCTTTCTGCTTTCCCTTCTTTGCTTAGAACTGGGTTTCCATCTGAGCTCTTGATGTTCATACAAGTGGTTCTCTTATCTCCAAAGGTCTCTTTAATTTTCCTGTAGGCAGTATCTATCTTACCCCTAGTGAGATAAGCCTCTACATTCTTACATTTGTCCCCTAGCCATCCCTGCTTAGCCATTTTGCACTTCCTGTCGATTTCATTTTTGAGACGTTTGTATTCCTTTTTGCCTGCTTCATTTACTGCATTTTTATATTTTCTCCTTTCATCAATTAAATTCAATATTTCTTCTGTTACCCAAGGACTTCTACTAGCCCTCGTCTTTTTACCTACCAATATGTTACGTTGCAAAATCCCCATCGCTTTAAGTGTAAATGGTGGCAGCTGACACAGACAAATGACTTGCTGGAATTGATTCATAAAATTGCTGAACCCTCTATGGCAGCATTTAGGTATGCAGCAGCATCTCTAATGTTAAGCAAGTTGCGAAGGTACGTTTCGGAGTTTGGCTTTCTTGTCTACTGAGACGAATACGCCACGTGCATTTACCATTAGCGTATCCTTTCGACATACACTTAAATTTTCGACAAGTATCTCATTTCAATGGTATCGGTTTTGGGCTTTAAACAAATTTCTGTACTTAGTGTAACGTGAACTCTGCAGATTTTTGAAAGCGCTTGAAAACCTGGCGCTTTGTTGTGAATTCTTCGCCTCTTAATCAGTTGGACGTTTGACACTCTGCCCTGTTGTGAGCATTTCTTTGAATCTTATACTGACACATCCATGTCCCCTACAACTATTGTTACCTGTACTGCACTAAGAGTCACCTAATCTGAAAACCTTGTGTGCACCTCAAATACAGTTAGATACCAGTTTAGCAGCCTGTGACGTGTAGTAAACACGCACTTAGAGAGTCATACAATTCTCATATCTATGGCGCAAATCTCAGAAGTCGCAGACCACCTTCTCACAGAACCTTCCTTGTGCAATCTCCCCATTCGAACCAGGAGGGCCACAATCACGTCTGGGGATAATGCTGTGAATTTTCATCTTCATCGAAAAACTGTGAGCGAGGCTGCGTGCTGAATCCTAGGGCTGAGGCCTGCGATCGGTATAGTCATATACTCCGGGTTCCTCACCCGACAGCATCAACATTATAATAACTACAGATTGGTTTGCAGAAAGCTACACTTGGACAGGTGACATGCCAAAATCGCTGCACTCTTTCGTTGCAATGATCATGTTTTCAGAAATAGATTGGATTAAGCAATGTTCCACTCCACCGGTATTTAGAGGGCCACCCAACTCCTGTAGAATTGGGGCCCCAGTGAAATGAAATAATCAGCAGTTACCTCAGACTTGTATTAGCGTTATCTGCTAGTTGACTAGCAATGTTCATCAAGTAACTTCCGAGTGACTTCTCAGACAACTATTCTGGCTATCCTGGCTACGATTCTGGGTCAGTAACATATAACTTATCCAGTTTGAACTTTGCTTCAAAGTGACAGAGAAGTCGTGTATTTTATCCAGAGTCACCACATTCGAGGAGAATTGTATTTAATGTGACCGGAATAAACGTGGTGACTTTTATTTACAATGTGATTTGTAGTTACGTAGCCACCTAGGAGAAATTGATATATTTTTTGTGTGTAACACAGCACTGTGTAAGTGCCGTCACAACGCTGGTCTTGTCAGAGTCCTCTGCTAGTCCCTGGAATTATCCAAGAATGTCCCCATAGCCCAGACGACAAGCATCACTTGTTCCAACGTGCGCTACGATCTATAGTTGCGCGCTGTACAACCCCCCCCCCCCTCCCTCATCTGAAATAGTCTCTTCAACACTTTCAGTGAGGCCCCCTGTCATACACCTGAAGTGCACCAGCTGTTACTTCACATCCCTTGCTGGCATTTCTCTAAAGAGTGCCATTTCCCGCCGTACGCTTAGTCGATTAGTACACCCCTAATCTTTTATGTTTGCCGCCTCTTTACACAGGAGACAGAAGGTTTCCGGCAATATGATCCGAGTCTCTCTAGCTCTTTTTAGGTTTCAGTGAAACGCATGGTACATCGAGCTTGTTGATCAGAGGGATCGGAATTCCACACTTATTTCTCTCTCGTGCCTGTCTGCCCTGTAGAAGGCGCTTAGCCGTACCACTGACGCACAGCTCACAGTCAAGTGAACGAGTAGTGATGGCTCCCTTACTTCCTGCACGACTCTCAGTTCTGGATACACTCCACTCCCATTCACATCAGTTTCCAAACGTTTGGTAGCAGTCAGGCCGACTTCCAGCTGCTTACGAACGTCAAGTAACTCATTCCGTGTTCGGCAGTACTTTCACAATGCGGGCTCATTGTGGGCTGTTCAAAATTTTTCAGAACTTGAAAATAAGCCAGCCGATACTCTTTCAATTTCTGGATCTGCTGAGCCAAAAGTATTACTACTCCTTTTTACGAACTGAAGAAATTAGTACGCAAAACGAGATTTATACTATGGCAACCGAAAAACCTGGCAACAAATACCCTGAGACTTCTTTGAGGTTACAATTTCTATCAAACACGAAAGTAACTTTCATACACTGATCAGCCAGATCATTATCACCACCGACCTACTATTGATTAAACCCGTCCAGGCGATAGCAGCGTCGCCTAGCGAGGAATGACTGGTAGTCAGATACACCCAAGGTGTACGTAGCGCCAGTGCGCGTGCTGTTCGTGTGTAGAGTGGGGAAGGGACCGATCAATCTGAGTTTGACCGAGGGCAGATTGTGATGGCCCGGTGGCTCTGCACGAGCATTTCGGAAACTTAGCGACTAATCGGATGTTCGAGGAGTGCTGTGGTGAGTATTTTAAACACGTGGCGAAACCAAGAACACTGCGACATCGGCAACTATTACTGATGTAGGCACTGGATGTTGTCACAATGGCAGACCGTTGCATGGTCTGATGAATCCCGGTACCTTGTTCATCATGCCTATTGAAGGGCGTGAAACCGTCGTCTTCCAAGGGACATCTCGTCGACACATGTACAACTCGACGAATACAAGCTTGCGGCGGCTCCATTACGCTCTGGTGAACATTTACGGGGGTATCCATGAGTCAAGTGGAGCTCGTATAAGGCTCCATTGTTGTTGTTGTGGTCATCAGTCCTGAGACTGGTTTGATGCAGCTCTCCATGCTACTCTATCCTGTGCAAGCTTTTTCATCTCCCAGTACCTACTGCAACCTACATCCTTCTGAATCTGCTTAGTGTATTGATCTCTTGGTCTTCCTCTACGATTTTTACCCTCCACGCTGCCCTCCAATGCTAAATTTGTGATCGCTTGATGCCTCAGAACATGTCCTACCAACCGATCCTTTCTTCTAGTCAAGCTGTGCCACAAACTTCTCTTCTCCCCAATCCTATTCAATACCTCCTCATTAGTTACGTGATATACCCACATTATCTTCAGCATTCTTCTGTAGCACCACATTTCGAAAGCTTCTATTCTCTTCTTGTCCAAACTATTTATCGTCCATGTTTCACTTCCATACATGGCTACACTCCATACAAATACTTTCAGAAACGACTTCCTGACACTTAAGTCTATGTAAGTAGGATCTTTAGGTTTTTTTATTGGTAACGCCACCTCTGTATGAAAATCACTGGCTGTGCTGTGTGCAGTCTGTGGCTGCTTTGCATTGTTGTAATACTCGCCATTGTAGTGTTAGGCAGCTGGCTGTGAACAGCGCGTAGCGTTGCGCAGTTGGAGGTGAGCCGCCAGCAGTGGTGGATGTGGGGAGAGAGATGTGCGGAGTTTTGAAATTTGTCATGAACTGCTATATATATTATGACTATTGAGGTAAATACATTGGTTGTTCTCTATCAGTATCTTTCATTTGCTAACTATGCCTATCAGTAGTTCGTGCCTTCAGTAGTTTGAATCTTTTATTTAGCTGGCAGTAGTGGCGCTTGCTTTATTGCAGTAGCTCGAGTAACCAAGATTTTTGTGAGGTAAGTGATTTGTGAAAGGTATAGGTTAATGTTAGTCAGGGCCATTCTTTTGTAGGGATTTTGAAAGTCAGATTGCGTTGCGCTAAAAATATTGTGTATCAGTTTAAGCACAGTCGTGTATAATTCTTCTAAGGGGACGTTTCATCTATACTCGATGTTCGCATCTCGTGGTCGTGCGGTAGCGTTCTCGCTTCCCACGCCCGGGTTCCCGGGTTCGATTCCCGGCGGGGTCAGGGATTTTCTCTGCCTCGTGATGGCTGGGTGTTCTGTGCTGTCATCAGGTTAGTTAGGTTTAAGTAGTTCTAAGTTCTAGGGGACTGATGACCATAGATGTTAAGTCCCATAGTGCTCAGAGCCATTTATACTCGATGTTAACAAATTTCTCTTCTTCAGAAACGATTTCCTTGCCATTGCCAGTCTACATTTTATGTCCTCTCTACTTCGACCATCATCAGTTATTTTACTACCTAAATAGCAAAACTCCTTTACTACTTTAAGTGTCTTAATTCCTAATCTAATCCCCTCAGCATCACCCGATTTAATTTGACTACATTCCATTATCCTCGTTTTGCTTTTGTTGATGTTCATCTTATATCCTCCTTTCAAAACACTGTCCATTCCGTTCAACTGCTCTTCCAAGTTCTTTGCTGTCTCTGACAGAATTACAATGTCATCGGCGAACCTCAAAGTTTTTACTTCTTCTCCATGAATTTTAATACCTACTCCGAATTTTTCTTTTGTTTCCTTTACTGCTTGCTCAATATACAGATTGAATAATATCGGGGAGAGGCTACAACCCTGTCTCACACCTTTCCCAACCACTGCTTCCCTTTCATGCCCCTCGACTCTTATAACTACCATCTGGTTTCTGTACAAATTGTAAATAGCCTTTCGCTCCTTGTATTTTACCCCTGCCACATTCTGAATTTGAAAGAGAGTATTCCAGTTAACGTTGTCAAAAGCTTTCTCTAAGTCTACAAATGCTAGAAACGTAGGTTTGCCTTTTCTTAATCTTTCTTCTAAGATAAGTCGTAAGGTTAGTATTGCCTCACGTGTTCCAACATTTCTACGGAATCCAAACTGATCTTCCCCGAGGTCCGCTTCTACCAGTTTTTCCATTCGTCTGTAAAGAATTCGCGTTAGTATTTTGCAGCTGTCAACACCTGCTTTCCTTGGGATTGGAATTATTATATTCTTCTTGAAGTATGTGGGTATTTCGCCTGTCTCATACATCTTTCTCACCAGATGGTAGAGTTTTGTCATGACTGGCTCTCCCAAGGCCATCAGTAGTTCTAATGGAATGTTGTCTACTCCTGGGGCCTTGTTTCGACTCAGGTCTTTCTGTGCTCTGTCAAACTCTTCACGCAGTGTCTTATCTCCCATTTCATCTACATCCTCTTCCATTTCCATAATATTGTCCTCAAGTACATCGCCCTTGTATAAACCCTCTATATACTCCTTCCACCTTTCTGCCTTCCCTTCTTTGCTTAGAACTGGGTTGCCATCTGAGTTCTTGATATTCATACAAGTGGTTCTCTTCTCTCCAAAGGTCTCTTTAATTTTCCTGTAGGCAGTATCTACCTTACCCCTAGTGAGACAAGCCTCTACATCCTTACATTTGTCCTCTAGCCATTTTGCACTTCCTGTCGATCTCATTTTTGAGACGTTTGTATTCCTTTTTCCCTGCTTCATTTACTGCATTTTTATATTTTCTCCTTTCATCAATTAAATTCAATATTTCTTCTGTTACCCAAAACGGCCAAGAAATACCTTACACTGGTTTCAGACCACCAACACCCATTCAGGGCGGTCATGTTCCCAACGGGGTCATGTTCCCAACGGCCGTGGCATTTTTCAACAAAGTAATGCGCCACGTCACAAGGTCAGCAGTTTGATGGAATGGTTCGAGGAACACAGTGGCGAGTTCCAGTTGATGTGCTGGTCCCCCACTTTTCCAGATCTGAACCCGATCGAACATGTATGGGATTGGATTGTACGTGGTCTCAAACCTCATAACCCCCGGCTCCCTCCACGTAATTTACGGAAATTAGGTGACTTGCGTCTGTAGATGTGGTGCCAGTCTCTACAGAGGCCATGGAGGCCTCATTGCTTCCATGTCAAATTCGCCGCCGGTTTTATCCGTGCCAAAGATGGACATATCGGCTATTAGACAGGTGGCAATAATATTCTGGCTATCCAATGTATTAGATAAATGCTGATAATATTGATTCCTGATGAAAGGGAAAACTAGATGTAATACCATATGATTTTTACACGTAATATTTGCTACAGTAATTAAATCACTAATAACTTAGAAATAGGATATGCACAACACTCTTATCTTTCGAAAATTCTCAAAAAAGTATGTTGATTCCCATTGATATTCACTGAAATTTGGAAAGAAAGACTCCTAAAATGGCTCTGAGCACTATGGGACTTAACATCTATGGTCATCAGTCCCCTAGAACTACTTAAACCTAAGTAACCTAAGGACATCACACAACAACCAGTCATCACGAGGGAGAGAAAATCCCTGACCCCCCCCCCCCCCCCCCGGGAATCGAACCCGGGAACACGGGCGCGGGAAGAAAGACTCTTACAACAGTTACTGTAAATCACGAACGCCGAAGTAATTTGTGCACGAGACTAGGAACCCATGAAAATTCTCAAAATATACATTTGCAAATTCTCAAAAATATACCTGTTTATACAGTGAGATTACGGAACGCGTGAATTGGATGCGGATTCCCTTGCTAAAAGTTTATAAAAATCACAAATTAAGTTTATTGTTGACTACATTGTAAGAGTTTTCCATACACTGGCAAATGCTAGAAAATACGTAATATGTCGCCATGTACTCCACAATCAGTGAAAGATTATGCGAAACTGACGCGAAGAGTGAAATATTAGTATCTATAATTTGTAACTGGACACGTCTGCCACATGTGCACTCAAAGTGAGAAAAATTCGAAAGTTAGCTTGCATGTGTAAATAAAAATGAGAATTGCACGGATATTTAGCTAGATAATTTGTGACACCTTCTACAGTGATGAGCCGAAGGTGAGCATTGCAGCATCGGTTTATCACTCTCAAAACATGGAAAACCGTAGAGCACCAACAGCGTTTCCCTACCGCCTCGGGCGACCAGCATTTCGTATGTGCTTTTACAAAGATATAATGTTGTAGTTAGTGGTGAGTCCTGCCAAAATCTGCATTTCTTCTGATGTTGTCCTTAGATTAGGAGACCGAGTTCAACTTCACTTCCGGAAATTCGTCACATATTTCATTCAAAACCTTTCGTTTTTCCTCTATTCACAATTCGTTTTTCGTTAACTGTTTGATATTAAAAGTTTCATGTTGGTCTGGCAATAGCATTCCATTTATTGTGAGAGAACTGTTCTTGTAGGTGCAGTGGTAGTGCGTACCAAACGTGTGGGTAGATGGGATGAAACATTCTGGACGAGAAGGCAGGCAACTGTAAGTAATATATTTAGAATTTGTGAGTCTGGTAAGTAAAACAATCCACTGAAGATGGATGTAATTTAAAAGAGGAAAGAGATATGGGAAATAGCTAACATACTGCATAAACAAAAAGCGTTTGTTTTAAAATTAATGTCTATGTGTACGCCCAAACCAACAAACTTGACAGGCATCATCTCTGGAACATTCATCATGATATGAATAATAGAGCAGCTTCTCAACAGATAACGGCTAAAACAGCTGCGTCAGTGAAACGGGGAATTTGGCAGCAGTGAAAATAGCTCGTTACGTTAGGAATCAGAAAACGCAAGTGATATTATCTGACAACAAACCTTTTCCAGTGGCCCTGATATCGATTTTGAATAGAGATGGTGTCATGGACCGGTGAACAACGCGATGCTGGCGCGAAGGTGTTTTACAGAACCAACCACAGCTCCATTGCCACGTTTGTTCCGTGCTTACTACAGTCTTGCACGTCATGCCCCAGGCCCGTAGGCACATGGTATCAATGTATGGGTGCAGAACATTGAGGAAACGGTTGACACGGTGGGAAACAGTGGTCGAAGTTGCAAATCGCGTGTGCACACCTAAGGATGCTGAAACAGCCTTTAGCCCCGTACAGGAGCTCTGCACGCAAGCAACTTCACATATCTGACCTCAGTGATTGGCGAATATTACACAAGGAACAGCAATGCATATAAAATTCTGATAGGGCAAAAACTGAATATGGGCGACATCCAAAAGAGACTATGCGTTTGCGGGGATTGTGGGAACTGGCTAAAATGGCTCTGCGCACTATGGGACTTAACAGCTATGGTCATCAGTCCCCTAGAACTTAGAACTACTTAAACCTAACTAACCTAAGGACATCACACAACACCCAGTCATCACGGGGCAGAGAAAATCCCTGACCCCGCCGGGAATCGAACCCGGGCGTGGGAAGCGAGAACGCTACCGCACGACCACGAGCTGCGGACTGTGGGAACTCATGAACGATAAGCCAGGCCTGTGCGACAGTCTCATCGATAGCGATGGGGCCAATATTGTGTTAAGCTTTGTTAACAAGCTAACTTTTGATACTGGTCACAGTGAAAATACTGAAATTTTTCGTGAAACGCCACTTGGCAGTCAGTAAGTGCTAATATGGAATATCGTATCATCGTCTGGAATCACAGGGCCTTTGTACTTAATCAGACGATCGCGGCAGTGTTACTACTGTGAATACAGAACGTTAGATCTTGCGATGTGACCCACCACACACTATCAAGGAACTTTTTAAGGATCCAAATGGTGAGGAACTTAAACGAATTCCAGTGACAGTCCGGCTATATGTGATGCGCAACTTCCGTAAAAGACTGGAAATGTGTGTGAAGGAAAATGGCGACCACCTAATTTTTTAAGTGATCGACATTTTACATTGAGGTCGGAACCTTTTGCCAGGCGTAGTGCAGAAATTCGGTGTGGCATGGGCTCTAAAGGTCGTTGGAATTTCCCTGCAGAAATATGAGTGATGCTGACTCTATGGCCATCCATAATTGTGAAAGTGTTGCCAACGCAGAGGTTTGTGTGTGAACTGACCTCTAGCCTGTGTCCCATAAATGTTTTATGTGATTCATGTCGAGGGATCAGGGTAACCAAATCACTCGCTCGAACTGTCCAGAATGTTCTTCAAACTAAACTCGAACAGCAGTGGCCAGGTACAATGTGCTGTGTCATCCATAAAAGTTCCATCGTTGTTTTGGGAACATACAGTCAAAGAACAGGTTCGGCTGGACCAGAGCACGCAGTCCTTTCCAACACCATTATGGAGCCACTACCACGTTGCACAGTACCTTGTTGACAACTTGTCTCAATGACTTCGTGGTGTCTGCGCCGTACCATCAGACCTTAGCAACTGATATCGGCACTCATATGACCAGGCCACGGTTTTCCAGTCGTCTAGGCCGCAACCGATGTCATCACGAGCCCAGGAGACGCGTTCCACAAGATGGCGTGCTATTAGCGAAGGCACTCGCGTCGGGAGCCTGCTGCCACAGCCCATTAACGCCGCATTTCACCGCACTCTCCTAAAGGATATGTTCACTGCCTTCGCCGTACGTCCCACAGTCGTTCAATGAAGTCTGTCAGTCTCTGCGTTGTCTCTGGTGAGAAGTGATGCCTGAATTTTAGTATTTTTCGGCACACTCTTCATATTTTGGATGCCGGAATATATCTCTAGCTCCAACTATCTGTTGTGGTATCAGACGCCAAATGCAGTGTATTGAAACTCGGCGAGAACTTTCCAAATGATTTATTTACTTCCACTACAGTGCTCCGTTCACCTCGGTCTGCGCCACATGGCCGCGCAAAGCTGAGGAAGCACCCCAGCGGCCTGTGCAATGCAACGCTGTGTCGTGCCGGCCTTGGCCAGCTCGCTGTGTGCCAATGAAGTCTGGATGGCTGTGCCTGCAGCTGACTCAACGCTGCTCGGTGTGAGCCATGGGCGGCCAGCTGCACCCTTCTCCTCACTGTCGTGGCAGAGATCGCGGCGACCAACAAGCACCTACTATCCGGTGTCCACATGTACAGCCCTCACCTCGGAAGTATCCGGCGTGTGTCGGGAGCCAAGGCAACTGCACGCGGTAGAGAGCCGAAGAGTGGCCTGCCACTGGCTGGCTAAGGACCCCACATTGGCCTCAGAGGGTCGAACCGACGACTCGGTGTGGACTGGGACGCTGTCGCCCCATCAGCTGCTGCTTGTAGCCCGTCGGTGTGACTCGCCCTGCCGTCCAGGAGAGCTGCCACACTTGAATCAATCTCGTTATAAAATGGCACCTATTTATAATCAGCATTGCGCCTCTGTCTTGCGAAGCGCACCAGCTCACATCATGTATGCGTAACACTTAGGTTGTCTAGTGGCCCCTTCTGCCTGTGACTTGCGCCATGGAAACTGCTGTGTGCGCCCTCTGTGGCAGCTCTACTGCCCTGTCGCCTCAATTTGCCTTCACAACTGCTGGTACGTGTAAGTTGCTGCAATCCGGCCTGCACCTGGCTGTTCAAATGGTTCAAATGGCTCTAAGCACTATGGGACTTATCTTCTGAGGTTTTCAGTCCGCTAGAACGTATAACTATTTAAACCTAACCAACCTAAGGACATCGCACACATCCATGCCCGAGGCATGGCTGTAGCGGTCGCGCGGTTCCAGACTGGAGCGCCTAGAACCACTCGGCCACCCCGGCCGGCTCACCTGGCTGTAACTCCAGACTGGAGCGCCTATAACCACTCGGCCACCCCGGCCGGCTCACCTGGCTGTAACTCATGCTCCGAATATCCACAAAAGTAATTTTTCCTATCCTAAACGGTGGTGCCGCTACATATCACTCTCCATTCAAAGTCTGCGGGAATAAAAAAATCGGAAACCATTTCACATAAATCACCTGAGTAAAAATGATATCTCCGCTGATGCATTGTCCCTTTTGCGTATCCGATAATACCGCCATTTATGTATGTGCCTATCGCTGTCCCATGACTTTTATCACCTCAATGTAAATTGCAAGCATCGCAAACCCATATTCTATTGTCGTTTTTTTTCTTTGTACCACTGTGAAAAGAATTGTACCGCTGATGGAGGTCTCAGAGTCTCCCGTTTCACTTCCCGTTTCAATTACGGACTCACTTTCTTCCCCAAACGTTAAATCACATTTAGCAGTAGAGCAAAACTAATTGGACAATTTTTCATGTGACGCAAGTATATTTCAATATGCTTTTTTTTTTCAGTCTGTGTCGCCTGGCCACCAAGAACTGTTGCAGGACGATTGATTCACGGATCCAGTTATATGGCCCTTTCCGTGTATAGCGATTTTACGACAAGTGGGGACTCAAGATGGCCTCAATGTAATGCCGAAAGTGGTAGCACATAGAAGTTCATAAAATAAAATAAACTTCTACGAAACATACGGCTGTTGGTAAATTATTGCATCGAGAACTTCAATATGCGTTCGTTGCGGGGCTGTGGATGGCGAGTGGACAGAGCAGTGCAGAGTGGCTCACCCTGGCAGACGCCGGTGGAGGCGGTGCGGTGCGGGTACTGGCAGACGAGGCCGCGGCGCTCGTCGCAGAGGGCGGTGCCGTCGCAGGCGTCGCCCTGCTGGCGCGCGCACACGGCGCAGCAGCCGCAGCCGTCGCGCACCAGAGACACGCCGGCCGGGCACGACGGCGGCCGCGGCCCGCACTCGCACGGGTACGAGCAGTGCGACCGGATCTGCAAAACCCAGAGCGCGTCACATTAACTCTCCACAGTGGCAATCCACTGCTGCTGCTCCTAGCGCAGACTGAAACTTGACTACAGACTAAGGCAGACTGACTAATCGGAGGTCTGTACACTTGTTATAATACCTCAAGCGTTCAGGTATCACTGCGCGAATGTGGTCCGCGAGGAGAAAAGGTTCTACGTTAGCAGCAATCTCACTGGCTGCGTTACGTATTAATACGCGGATCGGCGGAAGCAGAATTTGGTCCGTCTCTAAAACAGCGCCATCTCTTAGTGCGGACACAGACGAGCGCTGCGCCTGCGCTGTTGTGCTTAGCGGGGCGCGCTCTAGTGGGAAAGTTGTGTATGCGCTGACTATGCGGAACTATGTTCACAACACTCACATTTGTGCATATTGAACTTAATAAAAGTCATATCTAAAATATACCAACAATCTTTGTTGTTGTTGTTGTGGTCTTCAGTCCTGAGACTGGTTAGATGCAGCTCTCCATGCTGCTCTGTCCTGTGCAAGCTTCTTCATCTCCCAGTACCTAATGCAACGTACATCCTTCTGAATCTGCTTGGTGTATTCATCTCTTGGTCTCCCTCTACGATTTTTACCCTCCACGCTGCCATCCAATGCTAAATTGGTGATCCCTTGATGCCTCAGAACATGTCCTATCAATCGATCCCTTGTTCTAGTCTTATAAGGTTGAAACTAAGTTAAGAATGCATTTTTATGATGAACCATGCCGTGGAAAAGATTGTAGGTATCTCTGTTACCGTTTAAAATTTGTAGTGTTAGTGCCGTTTCTGAAAGTATTTGTATGGAGTGTAGCCATGTATGGAAGCGAAACGTGGACGATAAATACTTTAGACAAGAATAGAATAGAAGCTTTGAGTAGATCACATAACTAATGAGGAGGTATTGAACAGAATCGGGGAGAAAAATTTGTGGCACAACTTGACTATAAGAAGGGATCGGTTGGTAGGACATATTCTGAGGCATCAAGGGATCACCAATTTAGCATTGGAGGGCAGCGTGGAGGGTAAAAATCGTAGAGGGACACCAAGAGATGAATACACTAGACAGATTCAGAAGGATGTAGGTTGCAGTAGGTACTGGGAGATGGAGAAGCTTGCACAGGATAGAGTAGCATGGAGATGCATCAAACCAGTCTCTCGACTGAAGACCACAACAACAACAACAGTGCCATATCACGCTAACAAGTGGCTGTTATACGTTTTTGTAACAAAATGAAACAACAATGAACAACTGGGTGTATCCAGCTAGCAAAAATGTAACATAATGTCACTGTTCAGCCTCAAGATGACTCGAAACAGAATGACGCACGTAATTCTTTTATTGGAAATCTTACTGACATAAATAGTCACAGTTCTCTGGAAAAGTCCAACACGGATGACATAAGGGTAAAGGAAATACGGCTTTCTCCTTTTTTTGTCAAGCATTTTAAAATTTTCTGAAGGGTTTGTCATACTGTGTCCCGCTTCGCTCTTAAGTGCGTCTTTATGGCAGATCCGGGTTATTTAAGTTACGGTGTTCGAGCAATCTTTTCTGAAATGAACTACCAGTTTGCTATGTACATTTGTTAAGAGAATTACTGCCTGCGACACAATACATACCCGCTTCATTAAGTCATTTACACAGAGCTTTTCCCTTATGCCTGCGTTCGTTACCTAGATCCTTCAGGAAGTCTTAAAATACTTTACAAGAAAGGAGAAAGCCATATTTTGAATATACTCGAAAGTTGAAATTTTTAGAAACAAACAATAAAATGCACAGTTCACGTTGAATAAGCATTCAGACTTCAAGCCGCACAGTGTTCTACTTGGCTTTGATTTTTTAAAGGATTAAGTATTATTATGTAATAAAATTCATTATTATTCTGACTTGTAAAGGGAACAACCCACCGCTCCTTGTCATGATTACAAGATGTCACACAGTCCACAAGATAGTTTGTGTTCCGCTAGCCTGTTACTCCGTCATAGTCACTTCCTCGGGCTGCTTCTACCCTTCGCCACTCTGGTCTGCTCTGCTGTCACACTGGTGAAGAAGTACCACCTTTTACCTTTCCACGCAATAATTCTCAACGTGCCCCGACTAGTCACGTTAGTAGTGACCATTTTTTATTGCCATTCCTGCTTTTTTTTAAATTTTAGCGTTGTCTCACCACATAATACACCTAACATCGTGTAAGCCTCAGCAAACAAGCATAACTGCCACAACACGACATGGCATGGACTCGAGTAACAACTCTGTAGCAATTCAGGATGTCTGCGGTATCGCATTGTACTGCTGGTATTGCCCAATGGACATCAATGGATGCAGGTGATCAGGTCGTATCTTGACGTAGCAGACTGCACACGCCCCACACCATTACAGAGCCTCCCCCAGCTTGAACAGTCCTCTGCTGACATGGATTGATGAGGTTGTCTCCATACCCCTTCACGTCCGTTCGCTTGATACAATTTGAAACGAGACTCGTCCTACTAGGCAACATGTTTCCAGTCGTCAAAAGTCCAATGGCAGTGCTGATGAGCCCAGGCGGGACGTAAGGGTTTGTTTTGCGCAGTCACCAAGGGTACACGAGTGGGCCTTCGGCTCCGAAAGCCCATATCGATGCTTTTTCGTTGATTGGTTCACACGCTGGCACTTGTTGATGGCCCAGCATTGAAATTTGGAGCAATTTGTGAAAGGGTTGCACTCTTGTCACATTGAATGATTCGCTTCAGTCGTCGTTGGTCCCGATCTTGCAGGAACTGTTTCCGGCAGCAGCGATGTAGGAGATTTGATGTTTTTACCGGATTCCTGATATTCTCGGTACACTCGTGAAATGATCATACGGGAAAATCCCCACTTCATCGTTACCTCGGAGATGTCGTGTCCCATGAGTCGCGCGCTGACTATAGCGGTACGTTGAAACTCACTTAAATCTTGATAACCTGCCATTGTAGCAGAGGTAACCGATCTAACAATTGCGCCAGGCACTTGTATTATTTAGCCGTTACCGACCGCAGCGCCGTATTCTGCCTGTTTACATAACTCTGTATTTGAGCCGGCCGGAGTGGCCGTGCGGTTCTAGGCGCTACAGTCTGGAACCGAGCGACCGCTACGGTCGCAGGTTCGAATCCTGCAGCGGGCATGGATGTGTGTGATGCCCTTAGGTTAGTTAGGTTTAATTAGTTCTAAGTTCTAGGTGACTGATGACCTGAGAAGTTAAGTCGCTTAGTGCTCAGAGCCATTTGAATCATTCTGTATTTGAATACGAATGCCTATACCATTTGTATAACTTCTCAGATAACGAGTTCCGGCTAGAGGCTACCGTCAGACTTTAGTGTGAACGTAGGACGTTATGCATTGCAAGGGTGCCTAACTACGTGTCGATGTACAGAAAGCTAGAAGAAAAAGATGGCCAGCTGCCAGGAGAACTCGCTCTTTCAGTGTTACGGACCAACTTAATTATCCGTACAAACAGTTCATTCAACCCGGTAATCGAGAATCCGAATATTTTTGCCTTTTATCGACATTGATACTGGTAAAAATTTCGATTCTGAAGTCGGATAACAACTAACAAGAGAAATATTTGTTTCACGTCATATAATAATTAATTGACAGTTTTCTGATTTTTTCCTTTCGTTATTGTGACATGTTGCTTCCTGCCAAATTTCGTGATTCTAGGTAAAGGGAAGTAACCTGTTGATTTTAATGAGTGAGTTTGCGAATGTCAAAATATGGTTGTATCTTTTGATATCATTGTCATACAAACTTACATTTACTACACTAACAAAGGAATGTTGACAATATGCTACACAAATTTCGACTTGATACGTCTACTCGTTCCTGAGAAAAGTATGTGGATTGGCAGATAGACAGTAGGTTAACAAATGACTAAAAATTTTTTCGGGCAGTGTAATTACAAATTAACACTTTTAGGATTACTGTCAAATCTCATGATTCTAGGCCAACGGGGAATATATTGTAGGTTTTTCCGTGTGAATTTAAGCATAACAAAATATGTGGCATATTTTGAGTGTATGACTTAGAAGCTTCAGTGCCACAAGGAACCGTAGACCTTAATATGTGACACAAATTTGTATTTGATACGAATACGCGTTCCTGAGAAGGAATATTTTTAACTGTCGAACAGACAGGCGGACAACACAGTGTGGTCCTACTAGGGCTCCATTTTTGCAGACTGAGTTACAGAAGCCTAAAACAACCTCTACAAGGACCTTAATGGCTTATACGTGGACTTGAGTGGTAGCAAATTCTAAATATTTTTAAGTGTAAAAGTAGTAAAGTAATGTTTTTGGAATGTTGTCTTCTCTTACTTACTTTTACAAGAGACGTCAGATTTTGTATCATTTCCTTAATTTATAATGGATCTTTCTTGGCTATAACGTATTTTTCTACAAGAATTTAGTTATTTGAACTTTTATTATTAAGTTTTGCATACTAATGAACTTAGTGACTTGAGCTCCAACGTAAACCAGAATTTCCGATAGATGAATGACGGAGAGAGTAATACGAGGGCAGTTCAATAAGTAATGCAACACATTTTTTTTCTGAAACAGGGGTTGTTTTATTCAGCATTGAAATACACCAGGTTATTCCCCAATCTTTTAGCTACACAACACTATTTTTCAACGTAATCTCCATTCAATGCTACGGCCTTACGCCACCTTGAAATGAGGGCCTGTATGCCTGCACGGTACCATCCCACTGGTCGATGTCGGAGCCAACGTCGTACTGCATCAATAACTTCTTCATCATCCGCGTAGTGCCTCCCACGGATTGCGTCCTTCATTGGGCCAAACATATGGAAATCCGACGGTGCGAGATCGGGGCTGTAGGGTGCATGAGGAAGAACAGTCCACTGAAGTTTTGTGAGCTCCTCTCGGGTGCGAAGACTTGTGTGAGGTCTTGCGTTGTCATGAAGAAGGAGAAGTTCGTTCAGATTTTTGTGCCTACGAACACGCTGAAGTCGTTTCTTCAATTTCTGAAGAGTAGCACAATACACTTCAGAGTTGATCGTTTGACCATGGGGAAGGACATCGAACAGAATAACCCCTTCAGCGTCCCAGAAGACTGTAACCATTACTTTACCGGCTGAGGGTATGGCTTTAAACTTTTTCTTGGTAGGGGAGTGGGTGTGGCGCCACTCCATTGATTGCCGTTTTGTTTCAGGTTCGAAGTGATGAACCCATGTTTCATCGCCTGTAACAATCTTTGACAAGAAATTGTCACCCTCAGCCACATGACGAGCAAGCAATTCCGCACAGATGGTTCTCCTTTGCTCTTTATGATGTTTGGTTAGACAACGAGGGACCCAGCGGGAACAAACCTTTGAATATCCCAACTGGTGAACAATTGTGACAGCACTACCAACAGAGATGTCAAGTTGAGCACTGAGTTGTTTGATGGTGATCCGTCGATCATCTCGAACGAGTGTGTTCGCACGCTCCGCCATTGCAGGAGTCACAGCTGTGCACGGCTGGCCCGCACGCGGGAGATTAGACAGTCTTGCTTGACCTTGCGGCGATGATGACACACGCTTTGCCCAACGACTCACCGTGCTTTTGTCCACTGCCAGATCACCGTAGACATTCTGCAAGCGCCTATGAATATCTGAGATGCCCTGGTTTTCCGCCAAAAGAAACTCGATCACTGCCCGTTGTTTGCAACGCACATCCGTTACAGACGCCATTTTAACAGCTCCGTTCAGCGCTGCCACCTGTCGGAAGTCAATGAAACTATACGAGACGAAGCGGGAATGTTTGAAAATATTCCACAAGAAATTTTAGGTTTTTTCAACCAAAATTGGCCGAGAAAAAAAATGTGTTGTATTACTTATTGAACTGCCCTCGTATATTGCTTGACTCATCTTAGAACGTGTCAGTTTCAATTTACACTGAAATTTCCATTTTTAATTTTAGTTTATGTTTGCATGCGTTTGTGGCTTAACGATCTCTGTCGTCACGAACCATTTCCAATTACGAGAATACTTTATTCGTCGAGTCATGTACAGGTGAATTTATACACTCATTTTTTCGTCGCCAGTACGCGAATGGAATTTAAAATCAGGCCAAAAATATTGGCGAAATGTTTGTCATGCACTGTACAGTGGCTTACGGAATATTTATGTAATACAGGCACACTTTGATATCCGTCATTCAGTTGGCTTGCGTCAGCCTTTCTGTATTTGTTTATTTAGGAATGTATATGGATGGCAGTCAACTTACGTCGAACAGCGTGACTACCAAATTTTTTTATCATTTAGGTCCTTATGTTCTTGCGATTGCCTAACGCTTAGGTTATCTCAAGAACAGCATCATAAAAAGTTGTAAGGAGAAAAAGGAGCATTATCGTCCAACGTTCCGCTTACGATCATGTCATTGGTGATCGAGCACGAAGTAGAACTGGACAAAGAAAGGTCTCAAAACCTGTCGTCGGTATTGCAACGCAACCTACCAAGCATTCGTGTTAAATGATTTATGGAAAAAAGCTAAAAATTAAATCTGGGTGGCCAGGAACGTGTTTCATGGTTGCTCTCTATCAAAGGATAGTGGCCACACTTTGTCGTGTAGCTGGCGTTACAAGATTGACGATGTTATCGTCGCAATGTATCGGCTGGTTATTCAAGTTTTATTGTTATAGAGATTCGTTTATATGGTGTGACGGAGATCTGACGTAACGATTGCACGCATGTGTTCTTTTATATTTACGGGTTTATGGCGCATAAATCAACATGCCGCAATAAAAGCTTGAAAAACTTTACCATGCATAACATTTATCTCTATGGCAATCAAGACTTAAATAATTCGTCGAAACAAATTATCGTAATAAAACTAATTGTATCTTTCAGCATTTTAACTCATCGATTTGTTACATATATAACGATCTAAGAAGACTTACGGACACTGGGTGTACTGACGTCGCTGGCATTATTAAAAAGAATTTGCCTAAAATTTTTAGCTTAAAGCGAAATATTATTCAAGAGTTTAATATATAAACTTATCTCTGTACCCTACAATCTGTAATTTGTCGGCTTTCCTCAAGGCGGACTAACTAACCGTCTCATCAACCTGCTAGTACTAGTACATTGAACGGCTTATACACAGTAACTATAATTAATGTACTAAGCTGTTTGAAATTAACAGAAGACTAACTATAATTTAAAACAGTGATAAATAGAGAAAGATAAGAAAAAGGAGACAATGGAAGATTAGAATTTAATGTCCTGTCGATGACTAGATCACTTTGAAACAAGTACGAATACCGATGGGACTAGGAAGTCTAAATATCTTGCCCAGAACATTTTGGAATGAACGAAGCTAACATAGATATGGATCGTCGGCCACGACAGCCACACAGAGGGGAAAAAGGAACAATTATGACAAAAGGGTCAATGATTGGTAGTAATGATACAACCACACCGTTGTTTATAAACTGCTCTTCGTCGTGTTGCTCATTTAATTATGCAAGGAAGTTCTTGCTGTCATTTCTCATTGAGATTAAATAGTGCTATAAGCAGGTAGTTGAATGTTGTATCACAGTTGTTCCAAAAATTTACAAAACATCTTCAGTTTACATGAGTACTTTAAACATTAGCTAATCAAGTTCTCTTTTTTAGCTTCGTCGCTATTAGTCTTGTCCTCTACATTAAAATGTGACAGGTCCGCAGTACCTGTCTACATCTCATTCAATATTTCTCTTGGGGTGTAACGTGCAATAGTTAACTACTGTTATATAATATCTGCCATGTTCCATCGACGAATGCCATCCAGAAAGAACAAGGCCTCCCGTATAATCTTACCAAAATGGTCATTTTGCAGAAATAAATCATTATGCTTCATTACATATTGCTGAATAGCATATTGGTTCACATTTTAACGCAATACAGCAGCGGTTCTGGGTGGCGTGCATTCGACGAGTCCTTGCCAGGTTTCCGGAGGTATGCGGCACCGGATGTCTACGTACAAGTCACGTTCAAATGGTTCAAATGGCTCTGAGCACTATGGGACTTAACATAGGAGGTCATCAGTCCCCTAGAACTCAGAACTACTTAAACCTAACGAACCTAAGGACATCACATACATCCATGCCCGAGGCAGGATTCGAACCTGCGACCGTAGCAGTCGCGCGGTTCCGGACTGAAGCGCCTAGAACCGCTCGGCCACCGCGGCCGGCACAAGTCACGTAATTCCTGTAAATTACGGACCGGTAGTTTCAGGTTGTTCCAAAGAATTCAGAACACACGTATTTGTTGGTCTAGACATCAACGACAGTTTACTGCCATGCACCTCAAACAACTGTAGCACGATTGTGGCCTTCTACCACGCATATTTATGCAACTGCTAGATGCTATCTCCCAAGGGGAAGACTCAAACTAGAAGGGATGCAGATGGTACTCAGTATCACTTCACGAAGTACTTCGTGGCTGAACACTTCTCGGATGGATTTTCTTCCCGATCTGTTCTGGAGCTGAATAAGCATTTCCATAACGAATTCAGTTACTATCTCGGAACTAAAAGTGCTATTGTTCTTTTGATGTTCCCAGTTAATACGTCCCTCGTAAGGGTCGTAGACTGACAAGCAGTACTCAACACTGAAGCGCCAAAGAAACTGGTATAGCCATGCGTATTCAAATACAGAGATAAACAGGTAGAATACGGCGCTGCGGTCGGCAGCGCCTATGTAGGACAACAAGTGTCTAGCGCAGTTGTTAGATCGACTACTGCTGCTACAATGGCGGGTTATCAAGATTTAACTGAGTTTCAACGTATAGTTGGCGCACGAGCGATGGGACACAATATCTCCGAGGTAGCGTGCCACAGCAATGCCTCTGCGACGTGCACGGCGTCGTCGCTGGCGGCGCAGCGTACCTGTGTATCGCAGTTTGAAGGCGATTGATATTGACTTGGCTGGGCAGTTTAATATGCAGCAATTGATTGGAGGTCCAAATGTTTTTCGTGGACTGCATCCGAACTTCACTTATGATGTTCAGGCTGTGTTTGGAGGTAGCACATGGCTCACACTGGCTGTTGTATGGGGCAACCAAGCAGATTATGGTGGTCTTGAAGCTTTTCCAGATAACATATTGGCTTGGAAAACATGGAGTATAGCAGAGAATACAGGACTGTTGGCTAAACAGCCTTATGGTACGCTTGTTCCATAGTGCTTAGAGCAACCCTTCCGCAAATTGATGCAGATTTCTATGCTGGACCATCAATCAGTGTGCGAATCATTCAACGAAATATCATTCATATGGGCTTTCGAAGCCAAAGGCCCACACGCGTACCCTTGATGACTGCACGAAAAAAAGCTTTAAGCCTCGCCTGGGCCCGTCAACACTGACATTTGACTGCTGATGACTTGAAACATGTTGCTGGTCGGACGAGTTTCGTTTCAAATTGTATCGAGTGGACAGACGTGTACGGGTATGGAGACATCCTCTTGACTCCATGGACTCTTCATGTCAGCGGAGGACTGCGCAAACTGGTGGCGGCTGTGTAATGGTGTTAGCCGGGTGCAGTTGGAGTGATATAGGACCCTTGATATATTTATAAACGACTCTGACAGGAGACACTTACTTCAGCATCCTGTCTGATGACCTGCATACATTCATGTCCATTGTGCATTCCCACGAACTTTGGCAATTCCAGCAAGAGAATGCGACACTCCACACGTCCAGAACTGCTACAGAGTGGCTCCAGGAACACTCTTCCGAGTTTTATTGAGCATATGTGGGATGCATTGCAACGTGCTGTTTAGAAGTGATTTCCACCCCACCCCACACCCTCCTCTCACCCCCTTCTCTTACGTTTTTATGGACAGCCCTGCAGGATTCAAAGTGTCAGTTCCATCCAGCACTACTTCAGAAATTAATCGAGTCCATGCCACGTCGTGTTCCGACACTTCTGTGTGCTCGCGGAGGCCCTACACGATATTAAGCAGGTGTAGCAGTTTGTTTGGCTCTTCAGTGTAGAATTAATCAAAAGTTGATTTTTCAAGCTACAACGTTAGCGTGTGAGTTAAATTTCCTCAGTATTCTTCCAAGAATCTAAAGTTGGCATCTGCGTTAACTTATTCTGTGTGGTTCTTGCACATTAAATCGATTCAGAAACCATGTACATCTAACGGTTGTGATTGTTTACGGCCATTGTGCTCCAACCAAACTACAATATCTCTTTTCACCTTATTTTGCAGTACTATGTATCTGTGTATGTTGACGATTATCTGCCACTATCTGCACCACACATTTATCCACTTCATCTCTTCCCACGTCTCGCAACTTTTTCCTGGTAGCGTGACAATATCAACATCAGGAGACCGCCTCGTTGAGCTTGTGACGTCGTTCGTCAGGCTTTCTAATATTTCTGAACCCTAACGAATGTAACTATAGCACCAACTGTCATATCCCAACTTCAAATGAAATGTGTGCTTGACATTAGTATTTTGTCTAGTCAAGTGGCTCTTTCGAGTGCATCGTCATTGTTGTCTCTTGTAGGTGGGAATTCTTCTGGTAAACGCCGAAAAATAACGCTGATTCACCATTATTCACTATCTAATCACTTACCTAATTCGTGTTATTCCTCAACACTGTACCGCGTGGCCTTGTTTGATCTCCATATCTCTACATATTATCTGGCAGAGGTTGCTTGAAACATGTATTACGATCTCCTGTCCCATTTCATTAGCGATTTACGAGCGTTGGAATTTTAGTAGTGGCAACTATTTCTTTACAGCTCGTACAAAACAGATAAGTGTTTCAAAGTTTTACTTACTTTCAAAGTAGTCACCAGCATTGTGTATAACCTACTGCCAGCGATGTGGGAGTCGTAGGATACTCTTAGCAGTGCCAGTTGTGTTGACAGTTCGAGCGGCGCGGTCTACTGCCCGACGAATTTGTAGCAGTTCTGAAGCGAATGCCGTAAAGTGTTTCCTTCAGTTTAGAAATCGAGTTGGACTCACGAGGGCCTAAGTCAGGCGAGTGCAGTGGGTGGTAAAGCACTTAGCAGCCCCATCAGTCAAACAAATCTGTAACTGCTTGCACTGTACGTGCTTGAGCACTGTCCTGCAAAATGATGGTCAGGTCCTGCAGAAAGTGTCATTACTTCTGTCTCTCAGCTGGTCGTAGGTTGTGTTCCAAAAATGATGTTCCATACGATTGTCGAACATCAATACTTTCCTGTAGACAAAAGCAACGTCAGAGAACACTCTACTAGCATTGCCGATCCTATCTTATAATGTATAGTGAGAACACTGGAGGTTCTATGACGCTTTCTTGGTGCATAGCTGATAATACTTTCGTTTGTATTGGATGTTCTCCGTCAAATATAATGTACGCGTTTATATTAGTCATACATTCATCGAGCCTATCACAAATCTGAGATGACACTTTGTATGACGGCATCATAGTTGTTAGCCTAACATGTGAACTCATTTTGGAAAGTAATGAAGACGGAACCGACTTTTTCAACTGCTCTTATTCTTTGCCAGATATCGTTAGTCAATAAAGCAAGCTATTAAAAAGGAAGTACCACGGCACAGTAAATTACGCAGAAAGGGATACATCACTGTTTCAACGAAGCATCAGCTTGAAGTTCTGGTGTTATTAATATAGTTCTTTGCTGCCAGGAGACTAGATATAGATTATGCAAGAAGAGGTGTTAGGTCTCAACACAACAGCCAGGCTGGAGGAAGACAGTAGCTGCCCTGTGACCGATCCCATGTGACGTCAGGTGGTGCATTAGTGAGGCAACCGTTTTGCGGTGACATCTTTATATGCTCTGCAATCTCTGTGCTGCACCGAATCTTCTTTTCTGCATATTTACTGAGTACCATCAGGCGACAGCGAATAATATACAAGCCTGCGTTTTGTATTTCATGCTCCGAAAGCTACCACAGGAAACAGGGCCACTTTGTATGCTGTAAAGTGATGTCAACGACTGTTTATGTTGTTGAACAGCACTGTGGTGTGTCTGTGGATCAGGCAGCAAGCATCTGTCGAGGCTTTTCTCATGCATTCATTGGAAAATATGGTCTGCTCTAGGAACATGATGAAGTCTTCGGGCCAGTTGTCTGTGCAATTCTATCTACTGCAAGCGTCTTCATCTCTACATAATTACTGTAACTTACATCCATGTGAGCCTACGTACTGCTCTCATCCCTTGGCCTCTCTCTAATATTTTTACTCCTGGCCCCCTTCACCCCCCACCCAAAAAAAAAAAAAAACACACACACAGTTCTTTATTACCAGACTGACTATTCACGTGGCAGGATGTATTCGATCAAACGGTTCCTTCCTTTATCAAGTTGTGCCATGAATTTCTTTTTTTCCCACTTGATTTCAGTACTTACTCATTCGCTACTGCCCACCGAATACTCAGCATTCTTTTAAACCTGCTATTCTTTTCCGAACTGCTAATCGTCTACGTATCGTTTCCGTACAAGGCTGTTACCTTCAGAAATAACTCATAACATCTAAATTTATTTTTATTTCTTACTTATTAATTTTTATTTACAAGTCAAGTTCAGTAGGATCAAATCGAAGACCAAATCTCCAATGTCATGGTGCATGTCAGTACATGAAATTACAACACAAAAGTAATAACAGATAAAAATAAAATGTTTATGAACCCGAGAAAAGTCAGTCCATAAGTTTAAGTAAACGCAATCAACAATTCAACAAGAATCAGTTTAATTTTTCAAGGAACGCCTCGACAGAATAGAAGGCGGAACCGGTGAGGAAACTCTTCAGTTTCGATATGAAAGCGCGTAGATTACTGTTAAGGTTTTTGAATTCGAGTGGTAGCTTATTGAAAATGGATGCAGCAGTATACTGCACACATTTCTGCACAACAGTTAACGAAGTCCGATCCAAATGCAGGTTTGATTTCTGCCGAGTATTAACTGTGTGAAAGCTGCTTATTCTTGGGGATAAGCTAATATTGTTAACAAGAGATGACAGTATGGAATATATATATTCAGAGGCCAACGTCAATGTACCCAGACCCGTGAGCAGGGGTCGACAAGATGTTCGTCAACTTACACCACTTATTGCCCGAACTGCCCGTTCCTGAGCCAAAAATATTCCTTTGGAATAGGAAAAGTTACCCCAAAATATAATACCATATGTCATAAGCGAATGAAAATAAGCAAAGTAGACTAATTTTAGTGTCGAGCCATCACTCGCTTCAGATACCGCTCGAATAACAAAAATGGCAGCGCTAAGTCTTTGAACAAGATCCTGAACATTGGCTGTCTATGACAGTTTACTATCTATCTGAACACCTAGAATTTTGATTTGTACAGGCTCACTAATCCTATGCCCATTTTGTGAAATTAAAATGCCAGGTTTGGTTGAATTGTGTGTTAGAAACGGTAAAAACCGAATCGTACTGTGATGTAGCGTTAGTTTATTTTCTAGAAGTCATGAACTTAGATCACGAACTACACTATTTGAAGCGGAGACATCCTTTACAACCAAGCTAGTGTCATCAGCATACAGAAATAACTTACAGTTACCCGTAATACTAGAGGGCATATCAATTATATAAATAAGGACCAGGAGTGGACCCAAAACTGATTCCTGGGGCACCCTCACTTCTACATCTACGTGATTACTCTGCTACTCACAATAAAGTGCCTGGCAGAGGGTTCAATAAACCACCTTCAAGCTGTCTCTCTGTCGTTCCACTCTCGAACGGCGCCCGAGAAAAACGAGCACTTAAATTTTTCTGTCCGAGCCCTGATTTCTCTTATTTTATCGTGATGATCATTTCTCCCTATGTAGGTGGGTGCCAACAGAATGTTTTCGCAATCGGAGGAGAGAACTGACGATGGAAGTTTCATGAGAAGATCCCGTCGCAACGAAAAACGCCTTTGTTTCAATGATTGCCACTCCAATTCACGTGTTGTTGTTGTTGTGGTCTTCAGTCCTGAGACTGGTTTGATGCAGCTCTCCATGCTGCTCTATCCTGTGCAAGCTTCTTCATCTCCCAGTACCTACTGCAACCTACATCCTTCTGAATCTGCTTCGTGTATTCATCTCTTGGTCTCCCTCTACGATTTTTACCCTCCACGCTGCCCTCCAATGCTAAATTTGTGATCCCTTGATGCCTCAAAACATGTCCTACCAACCGATCCCTTCTTCTAGTCAAGTTGTGCCACAAACTTCTCTTCTCCCCAATCCTATTCAATACCTCCTCATTCCAATTCACGTATCATGTCTGTAACACTATATCTCCTATTTCGCGATAATACAAAACGAGATGCCCTCCTTTGGACTTTTCGATGTCATCCGTCAGTCCCACCTGATGTGGATCCCACACCGCACAGCAATACTCCAGAATAGGGTGGACAAGCGTGGTGTAAGTAGTCTCTTTAGTAGACCTGTTGCACCTTCTCAGTGTTCTGCCAATGAATCGCAGTCTTTGGTTTGCTCTACCCACAATATTATCTATGTGATCGTTCCAATTTAGGTTATTTGTCATTGTAATCCCTAAAGTATTTAGTTGAATTTACAGCCTTCAGAATTGTGTGACGTATCGCGTAATTGAAATTTAGCTGATTTCTTTTAGTATTCATGTGAATAACTTCACACTTCTCCTCATTCAGGGTCAATTGTCACTTTTCGCACCATACAGATATCTTATCTAAATCACCTTGCAAGTCGTTTTGATCATCTGATGACTTTACAAGACGGTAAATGACAGCATCATCTGCAAATAATCTAATCTAAGACGGCTACTCAGATTGTCTCCTATGTCGTTAATATAGATCAGCAACAATAGAGGACCTATAACACTTCCTTGGGGAACGCCGGATATTACTTCCGTTTTACTCGATGACTTTCCGTCTATTACTACGAACTGTGACCTTATTGACAGTAAATCACGAATCCAGTCGCACAACTGAGGCGATATGCCGTAGCCGCGCAGCTTGGTTAGAAGACGGTTGTGAGGAACGCTGTCGAAAGCTTTCTGGAAATCTAAAAATACGGAATCAATTTGACATCCCCTGCCGATAGCACTAACTACTTCATGAGTATAAAGAGCTAGTTGTGTTTCACAAGAACGATATTTTCAGAAACCGTGCTGACTATGTGTCAATAAATCGTTTTCTTCGAGGTACTTCATAATGTTAGAATACAGTATATGTTCCAAAACCCTACTGCAAATAGACGTTAGTGATATAGGTATGTAATTCAGCGGATTACACCTAATTCCCTTTTTGGGTATTGGTGTGACTTGAGCGATTTTCCAGTCTTTAGGTACGAATCTTTCTGTGAGGGAATGGTTGTATATAATTGCTAAATATGGAGCTGTTTTATCAGCATGCTCTGAGAGGAACCCGACTGGTATACAATCTGGACCGGAGGCCTTGCCTTTATTAACTGATTTAAACGGCTTCGTTAATCCGAGGATATCTACTTATATGTTTCTCATCTTGGCAGTTGTTCTTGATTGGAACTCATGAATATTTACTTCGTCTTCTTTGTTGAAGAAGTTTCGGAAAACCGTGTTTAATAACTCTGCTTTAATGGCATTGTCATCAGTGACTTCACCGTTGTAATCGCGCAGTGAAGGTATTGAATGCGTCGTGCCCCTGGTGTGCTTTATGTACGACCAGAATCTCTTTGGGTTTTCTGCTAGATTTCGAGACAGAAGTTCGTTGTGGAAATTATTAAAAGCATCTCGCATTGAAGTACGCGCTATATTTCGGACTTCTGTAAAACTTTGCCAATCTTGGCAATTTTGCGTTCTTTTAAATTTTGCATGCTTTTTTCGTTGCTTCTGCAACAACGATCTGACCCGTTTTGTGTACCATGGTGGATCAGTACCCTCACTTAATAATTTTGTAGTGTCATATCCTAATCTATTTTTATCGCCTGATTTCGCTGAATACATTCCCTTACCATTGTTTTACTTTTGTTGATGTCCATCTCAAAAATTATCTGCTCAGTTCAACAACTCTTGTAACGCCGGAAAAGCATATCCTCCTATTTCCATCTACTGTACTACAATTTTTTTTCCTTATTTTGTTACCTGAAGATATGACATTTCTTTGTATTTATATATTGTAATTGTTTTACTATTTGTATGTATATATGTATATATACACTCCTGGAAATTGAAATAAGAACACCGTGAATTCATTGTCCCAGGAAGGGGAAACTTTATTGACACATTCCTGGGGTCAGATACATCACATGATCACACTGACAGAACCACAGGCACATAGACACAGGCAACAGAGCATGCACAATGTCGGCACTAGTACAGTGTATATCCACCTTTCGCAGCAATGCAGGCTGCTATTCTCCCATGGAGACGATCGTAGAGATGCTGGATGTAGTCCTGTGGAACGGCTTGCCGTGCCATTTCCACCTGGCGCCTCAGTTGGACCAGCGTTCGTGCTGGACGTGCAGACCGCGTGAGACGACGCTTCATCCAGTCCCAAACATGCTCAATGGGGGACAGATCCGGAGATCTTGCTGGTCAGGGTAGTTGACGTACACCTTCTAGAGCACGTTGGGTGGCACGGGATACATGCGGACGTGCATTGTCCTGTTGGAACAGCAAGTTCCCTTGCCGGTCTAGGAATGGTAGAACGATGGGTTCGATGACGGTTTGGATATACCGTGCACTATTCAGTGTCCCCTCGACGATCACCAGTGGTGTACGGCCAGTGTAGGAGATCGCTCCCCACACCATGATGCCGGGTGTTGGCCCTGTGTGCCTCGGTCGTATGCAGTCCTGATTGTGGCGCTCACCTGCACGGCGCCAAACACGCATACGACCATCATTGGCACCAAGGCAGAAGCGACTCTCATCGCTGAAGACGACATGT
The DNA here is from genome assembly GCF_023898315.1 of Schistocerca nitens. Lineage (NCBI taxonomy): Eukaryota > Metazoa > Arthropoda > Insecta > Orthoptera > Acrididae > Schistocerca > Schistocerca nitens. The sequence continues at coordinate 519,047,917 of NC_064614.1, forward strand.
CTCCATTCGTCCCTCCATTCACGCCTGTCGCGACACCACTGGAGGCGGGCTGCACGATGTTGGGGCGTGAGCGGAAGACGGCCTAACGGTGTGCGGGACCGTAGCCCAGCTTCATGGAGACGGTTGCGAATGGTCCTCGCCGATACCCCAGGAGCAACAGTGTCCCTAATTTGCTGGGAAGTGGCGGTGCGGTCCCCTACGGCACTGCGTAGGATCGTACGGTCTTGGCGTGCATCCGTGCGTCGCTGCGGTCCGGTCCCAGGTCGACGGGCACGTGCACCTTCCGCCGACCACTGGCGACAACATCGATGTACTGTGGAGACCTCACGCCCCACGTGTTGAGCAATTCGGCGGTACGTCCACCCGGCCTCCCGCATGCCCACTATACGCCCTCGCTCAAAGTCCGTCAACTGCACATACGGTTCACGTCCACGCTGTCGCGGCATGCTACCAGTGTTAAAGGCTGCGATGGAGCTCCGTATGCCACGGCAAACTGGCTGACATTGACGGCGGCGGTGCACAAATGCTGCGCAGCTAGCGCCATTCGACGGCCAACACCGCGGTTCCTGGTGTGTCCGCTGTGCCGTGCGTGTGATCATTGCTTGTACAGCCCTCTCGCAGTGTCCGGAGCAAGTAGGGTGGGTCTGACACACCGGTGTCAATGTGTTCCTTTTTCCATTTCCAGGAGTGTATATGCATTTATGTCGATGTGTAATTGGTTTGTTTTGTAAATATTATTTGTATTTTTACGCTGGGTCTGGCCTAGGAAAACTATCGAACGATTACATCGATAGGTCGTGTGGAGAACCAAAGTGTTTAGGATCTTTGGTAGTGATAACTCTGCCGCATGGAGCGCGGGCGGAGAGAGTCTGGCGGGAGTATGGCGGTGGAGCAGGTGTGTTGTGTGACGGCGCTTTCGGGGTTTGGCAGCATGTAACTGCGCTCGACATGCTATGATAGTTTCTGACACGGTGTCGCGGACGGGAAGCATTAACTCGCGCACATCAAGAGCCCGTTTCGCCTGGTGTCCGTGTCGAGAAGAAGGCGCGCCAACATCCAGCTTCTGCAACAGCGAAGGCCGACATTGAGTGACTGTCGCCACCTCCTCGATCGACGACTTCAAACCCTTAATCAACCAACAAGGAAGACTAAAAGCACCTAAAGTTTTATAACTGTATGGCAGACCTCAGTTTTCAAACTGTTGAATCAAAAATACAGCAACTTAGCATGAACCTTTGTTGCTCATTGTCCCAATATCATTACCAAGCAGGGTCCCTTCCTTTTCTGAAATGAACCCGAGTGTCGTTGAAGTTCATACGCCAGCGTTAAAGTAATATCATTCTATTTCACTGCTTTAATTTCAAAGTTCAGTTAAAGTATTCATAGCTGGCTACAATATTTAGATTACACAAGCAGAAATTAAGAGTGCGAGTTTTGTTACCATATTTTAGCTTACCTGTGACTGCAGCTCTGTTTGGTACATACTAAATTTTACTGTTGTTAATTGTTCAGAATCATTTAATTCAAGTTCAGAGTTAAATCTCTTATTTCTAAACCGTGTAGATTCAAGTAGTTTTTGAAATGATTGTTGAGGTAGCCCAAGACTAACCTTATTTTATTGAATTTCGTAGTGCTTCAGAAACAACGTTCACTATTAATTTAAGTCACTAAATTAACTTTCAATTTTCCGGTTTTATTACTGCTTTTGCTAAATTAAGTCAGAGTGTAGCGAAATTTATTACTTCTGACAAACATTCAGTTTTCACACAACACGTGTCAACCTTCAGTTGCCACGCTTTTAGTGCTAATTATATGTGCATTAATCTTACACTTTCAGTTATTATAGTAGTCGTCCATAGGACTGGCGACCGTAATTTTCCCCAAATCTCAAATATCTAATTAACGCCAAATAATTGTTGACGTAACGACCGCACATTTACTTTCTTTATTAATTTTACTCTTTTCTCAAAATTAATTTCCACCAGTTTCATTTGCATGTTTCCTTTCCTTTAGATGTAACCGTTTCCTCCCTTTTTACCTACTAATTAACTTCGGTGACGATTGATTTTCCAAAATTTCCGTTAGGTGCACGCGGTTTAATTTTTCACTGTCATTAAGGTCGATAAGTGAGGGGGAGGTTACACTCTCTGAAGTCCTTCGCCGTCTCTGAAAGAATTACAATGCCGTTGGAAAACCTCAATGTTTTTTTTTTCTTTCTGAAATTAATTTCTTTTTGAAATTTGTCCCTGATTTCTTTTACTATCTGCTCAACGTAAAGATTGAATCACATAAGAGATAGGCTACAGCTCTGTCTCAGTCCTTCTCAACCATACCTTCCCTTTCATGTCCCTCGCCTCTCAGTACAGCTATGCGGTTTCTGAACAAGCTGTACATAACTTCTCGCTCCCTGTATTTAATCACTGCTACCTTCAGAATTTACCTAGCTGCTAAATTAACTCGGGCCCTGTGATTTACACCACATAAGGTCACCAATTTCTCCGTTCGAGCAGGTCTCGGAAGGCCCAATGGGATCGAACGACCGCCGTTACATCCTCGGCCGATAGCTATCGCTGGATGCGGATATGGAGGGGCATGAGGTCAGCACACCGCCCTCCCGGCCGTTGACAGTTTTCCCAATTCGAGCCCCCTCTTCGCAATCAAGTAGCTTCTCAATTGGCCTCAAAACGGCTGAGGGCACAATACTTGCCAATAGCGCTCTGCAGACCCGAAACGTCACCCATCCAAGTGCTAGCAAAGCCCGACAGCGCTTTCAGTGATCTGACGGGTACCGGTGTTAACGCTCCGCCATGGTCGTCGGAAATTTCACTAACCTTCATATCATTTGTATTTCGATATTTCGCTGTTGATGAGGTCGTCTGCAAATTGAATGTCCCATCGCTATACTCAGTAGCAGTTCTCGTGACGATATTACTTAAATACCAGAATTTAACTCCACAATTTTTAGTAATACTGATCAAGTCACTGGCTATCTGTTTCATCAGATTGTCTTGAAGTTTGGTCTTATTTCTCTTACAACGTGACCTTTGTCCGCCTGGTGAACTGGATGAATCGCCAAAGATTGTAGGAAGCAGGGAAATAAGAGTTCCTGCAGCCGTGAATTGTGCTGGGAGACATAAAAGTGCGGATGTGGGTGCCGTATCGGTTAGCCGGCAGATGTTTCACCGAGTCAGCGTGCCCCTGCACGCGTCATTGAGCCCGCTGCCGCTGCCGCTGGTCTGCCAGCACCTCACCTCAACTTCGCTGGCGCGGCTCCAGCTCCGGCCACCAGTCTCCAGCGAGCTGCTGCTGATTCAGAGACTTAGGAAAGAAGTCTGTGTCGGATCGAGAACTGTGAGATGCAAGCCGACTGAAACATTTCGTCTCAGAGTTCTTCTGCTCTTTAGCTTGGATACGGATACTGCGGCGCAACAGTTAAAATATTTTATATAAGACAAAGATGCACAAAAAGAGACACCGTATGCTCGAGGATCACGAATGATAGTGTAGTAGCTGTTAATCGTGAACAACGTTAAATCTCTATACATATTGTAAAAATGAATTTGTGAATATGTATATCTATGTATATACATGCTCATATCTGCTCACTGGAACCGCTGGCTATGAATATAACATTTTGGCTCAGACAATGAGCTGCAGACCAGCGTAGAGAAGTGATGGAAAGCACAGGCGGATGCCTTCTATGAGGAGGGTATTGGAGAGTTGCTACAACAGTACGAAAAATTTCTAAGGCGAAGCAGCAACTATGTAGAGTAGTAGCTGCAAGTCATTGCAAACTGTTGCAAATAAAACCTTTTGGATTTTCCCTGTGATTTCCATTTCGCGATCGATCGAACTTAATTGCTGAAAAGCCTTCGTATGTTAATATTCTTCTCGGGTATGCAGCCGGATCATGACGTCTTCATGACACAATATTTCCGCGGTCCAACTGGCCACCATCTTCAGGTGAGAGCGCTGGTGCACAATCTCGCCGGAACTGACTTCCCAGCGCAAGCGGCAGCCCCTATATAGAGACAAGGGTTATCTTTTAAGAAAGACTTGGGACCCGGTGTTATCTGACATTAAAAAACAAAGGTCTGTGTTTCAATCGTCGGAATAAAAATTTTTAAAATTTCTTTTATTTTTGACAGTGATATCTCGATTTCGCCTCTTTCCACCACTGGCGGCGCGGCATGTTTACTGCGCTAGAGGGCAGCTACGGCACCTTCTCGCGCACGCGTTGTGGGACTTCTGCGGCCTATATAGGGGCTGCCGCTTGCGCTGGGAAGTCAGTTCCGGCGAGATTGTGCACCAGCGCTCTCACCTGAAGATGGCGGCCAGTTGGACCGCGGAAATATTGTGTCATGAAGACGTCATGATCCGGCTGCATACCCGAGATGAATATTATCAATTATTACGCCGGGAAAGCCTTCGTAGTCCCTTCGTATGTTCCTCATCTCCTAAACAACGTGGTTCAATTTCAACCAGACTTGGGACAAATATCACTTACTATATGGAAGGATGAACCATGGACCTTGTTGTTGGTGGGGAGGCTTAGCGATACATATAGCCGTACCGTAGCTGCAACCACGACGGAGGGGTAGTTGTTGACAGGCCAGACAAACGTGTGGTTTCTGATGAAGGGCAGCAGCCTTTTCAGTAGTTGTAGGTGAAGCAATGTCGATTATTGACTCATCTGGCGTTGTAACTATAACCAAAACAGTCTTGCTGTGCTGGTACTGCGAAGGGCTGAAAGCAAGCGAAAACTACAGCTGTAATTTTTCTCGAGGGCATGCAGTGATATTGTATGGTTACATGACGATGGCGTCCTCTTTGGTAAAATAACGCGGTAAAATAGATCCCCATTCGGATCTCCGGGCGGGGACTACTCAGGAGGACGTCGTCATCAGGTGAAAGGAAAATGGCGTTCTACGGATCGGAGTTTGGGGTGTCAGAACTCTTAATCGGACAGGTAGGTTATGAAATTTAAAAAGGCCGATGGATAATTTAAGTTATATATAGTGGGAATTAGTGAAATTCGGTGGCAGGGGGAACAAGACTTCTGGTCAAGTGAATAAAGGGTTATAAATACAAAATAAAATAAAAGTAATGCAGGAATAAGTTTAATAATGGATACAAAAGTAGGAGCGCGGGTAAGCTAATACGAACAGCACAGTGAACGCGTTATTGTAGCCAAGATAGACACGAAGCCCACGCCTACCACAGTAGTATTGGTGTATATGCCAGCTAGCTCCGCAGTTGAAGAGATTGAACAGATATATGATGAGTTAAAAGAAATTATTCAGATAGTGAAGGGTGACAAAAATTCAATATCCCTGGGGGACTGCAATTCGGTAGTAGGTAAAGGAAGAGAAGGAAAAGTAGTAGGTCAATGTGTAATGGCCGTAAGGAATGAGAGAGGAAGCCGTCTGTCAGAATTTTGCACAGAGAATAACTTAATTATAGCAAAACACGTGGTTACTGGTTTGTATACGTGGAAGAGGTCTGGAAACATTGGAAGGTTTCCGTACGTTGTATAACGGTAAGGCGGAGATTTAGGAACCGGGTTTCAAATTGTAAGACATTTCTAGGGGCAGGTGTGGACTCTGACGACAATCTATTTGTTATGAACTATAAATTAAAACTGAAGAAACTGAGAAAAGTGGGAATTTAAGAAGATGGAATCCGAGTGAAATGAAAGAACCAGAGGTTGCAGAGAGTTTCAGAGTGAGCATTAGGGAACGATTGACAAGAACAGGAGAAAGAAATATAGTAGAAGAAGAATGGGTAGTACTGAGAGATGAAATAGTGAAGGCAGCAGAGGGTCAAGTAGATCTAGGATCTAGTAGAAGGCCTTGGGTAACAGAAGAGATTCTGAATTTAACTGATGAAAGGAGAAAATATATAAATGTAGTAAATTAATCAGGCAAAATGGAATACAAACGTCTAAAAAATGAGATCGATGGGAAGAGCAAAATGGCTAAGCAGGGCTGGCTAGAGGACAAGAGGACAAATGTAAGAATGTACAAGTATATATGACTAGGAGTAGATAGATACTACCTATAGGAAAATTAAAGAGATCTTTGGAGAAGAGAGAAACACTTGTTTGTATATCAAGAGCTCAGATGGAAACCCAATTCTAAGCAAAGAAGGGAAAGAAGCAAGGTGGAAGGAGAATATAGAGGGTCTATAAAGGGCGATGTGTTTAAGCGCCATATTATGAAAATGGAAGAGGACATAGATGAAGATGAAATGGGAGATATGATACTGCGTGAAGAGTTTGACAGAGCACTCAAAGACCTAAGTCAAAACAAGGCCCCGGGAGTAGACAACTCTTCGTTAAAACTGCTGATAGCCCTGGGAGAGCCAGCCCTGACAAAATTCTATCATCTGGTGAGCAAGGTGTATGAGACAGGTGAAATACCCTCAGACTTGAAGAAGAATATAATAATTCCAATTCCAAAGAAACCAGATGTTGACAGGTGTGAAAATTATCGAACTATCAGTTTAATAAGTCACGGCTGCAAAATACTAACACAAATTCTTTACAGACGAATGGAAAAAATGGTAGAAGCCGAGCTCGAGGAAGATCAGTTTGGATTCAGTACAAATGTTGCAACACGTGAGGCAATACTGCCCCTACGACTTATCTTAGGAGATAGATTCAGGAAAAACAAACCTACGTTTTTAGAATTTGTAGACTTAGAGAAAGCATTTGACAATGTTGACTGGAATACTCTCTTTCAAATTATGAAGATGCCAGGGGTCAAATGCTGGGAGTGAAAGTATATTTACAATTTGTACAGAAACCAGAAGGCAGTTATAAGAGTCGAGGGGTATGAAAGGGAAGCCGTGGTTGGGAAGGGAATGAGACGGAGTCGTAGTCTGTCACTGATGTTATTGAATCTGTATATTGAGCAATCAGTAAAGGAGCAAAAGAAAAAAATGGCGTAGGAAGAATTGAGAAGAAATAAAAGCATTGAGGTTTGCCGATGACATTGTTATTCTGTCAGAAACAGCAAAGAACCAGGAAGAGCAGCTGAACGGAATGGGTAGTGTCTTGAAAGCAGGATATAAGATGAACATCAACAAAAGCAAAATGAGGATAGTTGAATGCAGTTGAATGAAATCAGATGATGCTGATGGAATTAGATTAGGAAATGAGACACTTAAAGTAGTAGATGAGTTTTGCTATTTGGGGAGCAAAATAACTGATGACGACGGAAGTAGATAGGATGTAAAATGTAGCCTGACAATGACAAGGAAAACGTTTCTGAAGAAGAGAAATTCGTTAACATGAGTATAGATTTAAGTGTAAGGAAATTCTTTCTGAAAGTATTTGTATGGAAAAAATGGAAATGTGCGTTTGGCGTCATTGACCGGGAAGCCCCTTGCCGGTCAGGTCCGGCCGACTTGGTGCAGGTCTTATTACATTCGACGCCACATTGGGCGACCTGTGCCCCGGATGGGGTTGAAATTATGATGAAGAAAATCCCCGACCCAGCCGGGAATCCCACCCGGGCCCGTAGGACGGCAATCCGCACTCAGCTATCGGGGGAGAATTGAGGCTTTCGTAATGTGGTGCTACAGATTAGATGGGTAGACCACGTAACTTCTGAGGAGGTAGTGAATAGAATCTGAGAGAAGAGGAATTTATGGTACAACTTGACTGGAAGAAGGGATCGATTGGTAGGACATGTTCTGAGGCATCAATGGATCACCAATTTAGTACTGGAGGGCAGCGTGGAGGGTAAAAATCGTAGTGGGACACCAAGAGATGAATACACAAAGCAGATTCAGAAAGATATTGATTGCAATAGGTACATGGTGATGAAGAAGCTTGCCCAGGATAGAGTGGGATGGAGAGCTGGACAGACTAGTCTCTGGACTGAAGACCACAACAACAACAACATCTGGAAAGAAGAACTGCGGTGGAAAGAAGCATCTACATTCAAAATGTTGTGGGTGAGTCAGAAATATAACCGTCACCAATCGGCACCAATAGCTATGATATATTCACCCAGTATTCAAAATTAGAGCACTTAGTGACTTACAACAAACGTTATAAGTTATTTCAAATTTTTATGAAGCTTTTTCTCGATGACAACCTCCACAAAATGGCTAGGGAAAATGTTTATCGCTTTCCACATTTTTCACTGTTCATACAGAAGAAACTGTCCGATCAGGCCTGACGTTGTAATTTATTACTACCACTGATTCTACCTAGGAAATGATATCATTATTCGTCACATAGTTAAGGATATACGAGGTGAGGATCGATGTATGTGAAAAACTAGGTCTTCTTAAAACTGAGCACAAGTTACTCAGTCCCTCTTCAGCCAATGTTGGATAATGATAGCACTTAGCGACTTCGAATAAACGTGAAACTTAATTTCTAACTTCAAGTCTTTTCTAATCTTGTTTTCGTTTATGGGCTTAACGGCAATTATTTAAAACATTACCGCATTTGTGAAATAAGCAGAAGTATCAAGTTGTAATATACAAGGGAGTTCGATGCTTTAAAGCATCCCGGTTTACTGGTTAGTTACTATCTGGAAACAAGCTATGTGCTGGTAAGAACCAACTACGATATATCCAGCAGCGGTGAGAATCGTAAGGGGGTGACACTGAAGCATATGTCAGAAATGCCTGGAGCAATTTCAACCAAATTTGCTCGTAACATGATTTATCACTTGTAAAAAAAAAAATTGTGGGTAACATTCCCTCCACCAATGTGTGGACGGGAAGAGGTGACAAAAATGTTCTAAACCGTGTGTTTAGTTGTCTTTGAGTACTTTTAGAAGCATCAGGCGCAATTTGTCTCTTCTTTGTGTAGTTCGGTGTGTCAATCAGGTCGCGACAATTAGCACTGCAGTGAGGCAATAAATTGGTCAACGTGTTGCGGGACCTACGATCAATCCACTTATCTGAATATCAGAAATAAATTTATCACCCTCTCTTGAGTCGTGTGGTGTAGAACAGCAGAGAATAAGACGTGTACGTGTGCAATGTATGTCAGGTTCGCCACCTGATAAACTGCGTATACGAAACAAAGTATAAAGTCACGACGGATTTCCTAGATCAAATACTGTACACATTGAAGATTTTTGTAATATTCCACAATCTAGCCGTTGGTTGGCTATATAGTCATATTTGTATTCGCTGCATTCTGTTAAATATTTTCCAAGTTTCTTTCTCTTTGACCTTTAATCCCTTGTCTTCAAACATTTCTTGTTGAGATCTGTGCTATCTTTTGTGGAAAATATTATTAATCTACACAAGTGCCAAGTTATTCGTAAAACACTTACGCAGAAGTTTTTCTAATGCAGTGGGGGAGAAAAAGGGAAGTAGAATAGCATTGAACATATCATCGAATATAGGACCATTAGAGTTGGAGCACATGGTCGAATAGAGTGTAAAAGCGACCATTTCTTTTTAAAAAGAAGTATTCAGGCAATCGATTTAATAGAGTTATGGAAATCAAGAAAAATTGAAACGGACTACATTCCTCCCGATTTCTTGTCTACTGTGTTAATAGTTATGCCACTTCACTCGCCACAGAGCAAAGAGCCGTGTGGTGTGGACATTTTGGATGACAGTTTTGATGAGTCGACAAAGCCGCAAACTGGAGAGATTTGCGATATGTCTGAAGCGTAACATCTGACAGTAGACGTCGTGACTAAAAGCACAGTTAGTTCTCTGTATAATGGTGTTGGCGAAGGACGCAGTATGGGAGTGATAAATAAATACGACGGTGCGTGTGATTAACTGAAAAACAATGCCTAGTGGCCCCGACATACAAGCGGTAAACTAAAGTTTGAAATTTTACCCGCGATAACGGCGCAATATTTGATGATCCACGAACGCACTGTTGCTTATAAAAGTGCAGCACCATGAATTCGGTTTGCAACTACTTCGAATTGACATGATGTGTACTACGTGGTTGGATATGCAAATTAATAGCATTTCACGGTGACCTTATTTAACAGATAGGAATTATGACCTCTACAATGTTTATAGGAAATACAACGTACCGAGTTTCTAAATTAGCGACAGCATTTGTATGTTGTTTGTGGTTATACCTCGTGTCATTAGGATTGGTTGGTTGGTTAATTTGAGGTAGGGTACAAACAGCGAGTTCATAGGTCCTCAGTAGGATTACCGCTAACCAAGACATGTTTTAATTCGACAGCGACTGGATTGTAACGTATCAAGACTGCAGTTAATCGCTCCATGATTACGCTCTTCGAAATTGGTCAAGATCCAACGGCTACCATTTTATCATGGACTCTGTGAGGTAAGGAGGGCGATACAGAACGCCCACGCAACCAACTCCTCAGAGGACAGGCATATTGTCCGCCCAGCCATGCAGTATCGTACAGCCATGTCACTTGTACATGACAGAACGAAAATTGCCAGTGAATCGAATTTGAATTACCCGTTATGCTATGCAAAAGTCAATTGCATTACATAGAGTACAGACCTGCTCATAAGAGTAAAGAACATTTGTTATTCTGGGTGTATTAGAAGGATTAACACTTTTCTGACGCTGAGCGTTAAGCACACATCCTCTAAAAATACGCAAGAAAACTGCGCGTCATTCATAGCATTGTAGACATGGTAAACGTACTTCATTTGGTGATGTGGGGTCAAGAGCGCTAAGCAGTATCCGAACGTCGGCAGCTGTAGGATATCCGCGCCGAACTACTGGTGAAGAAACACATGGAAGGAAAAGTGCCATAGAAGGCGGCCTAGCAACAAAGTTTGGTTCGTATCTGCCTTATTACATGTTCTTTTCCGTTCCTCCGTTAATTCATTCAGACGGTAAAAATCACGAAATTAATACAACGAACAGTTCATGTGTCTTATTAATATATTTTATGCCCTCAAAAGTGTATAGTATGTGGCTCCTTTCCTATTTAATATCCCATCCAAAAACATTCTACGAGGAAAGGAGCCTACTCTCAGGCACCTAGAGTGACTTTCCACAGATCATCTCCAGTTCTTAGCGTGGAGTCAAATCAGTTTCCTCGCATAATTCGTTTCGCCTTTATCCAGACGTTTTCAGTAGGATTTAGGTCTGACGTAGAAAGACGCCAATCGAGAACATAAATCTCATTATGTTCCGCCATTGCTGACTAGTCCTGCTGGAAACAGATTGCTCCCTCAGCATACAGTTGAAGTGATGGGACCATAAGATTACTTATCAGTTAAACGCCTATGCCTTGCAACTGAATTTACAGAACGGTCTTTGCATACCGTCAATTTTTAGGGTTCTTTACCTCAGTCGTTAGAAACGAAGCACTTAAAGGATCATATTGTCAATATAAATGAGACCTATCGAAAGAAGTAAATCAGCTGCGTTAAGATTTTGATACACAAAGCGAAATCAGTAAATCCGTACATCCCAAACAAATAAATTAAGTGTTAGTTCGTGTTCATAGTGATAAGACTGCGGCGCTCAATTCTGTCACTGCCGTAAATTTCCGAAAATACTTCAATCAATGGAATAAAAAAAAAAAAGCGCAGTCTGTTGGCTCTTTGGTAAGCTAGACCGCCACTAAAGTAAGTATCCGAACTAGTAAGTTGAGCAGACTCATAAAACTTTAAATCGCCCTTTTTTTTCGTGATCCGTTTTCATGAAATAAAGCCTACACGTTACCCTAGCTACCCTAAAGTTACACGTGGAAACACCATGAAAATTCATCCAGTGTCTTTGGAGATTAGTGTGTTCAAACAATCAGACAAAAATGACAGTTTCACACTTTTCTTATTAGTGTGGATGTAGAACGTATGGCTACAATAGGCATCACCAAGTTAGTCATCTATCGCGTGAAGCATTCCAAGTCCAGGGTAGTACGCCCAGCCCCGCACTGCCACGGACATACGGCCACTGCGACATAAGTCAGGGAAATATTTGGGATCAAAACGAGCACCTTGCGACCTGTGTGTTTGTACTGCAAGTTCATTTGCTGAGGACAGTACTGATTAATGGAAAAATATGATACAATTGACACTGTCCCCAGCAGTTATCGTGGAGCCTCTCCTTTATGGTCGCAAATTTGTTAAGTAGTCCGGCCTCCCGAAGCCGACGCTGAACTACGTGCCACGGCCACGAATAGCCTCTTGAAGGCGAGGCATGGCGCGTGACTAACGTGGCTCGACAAAAATCGATGTGGAGTAGATATTTAACCTTGCTCGTGTACTGTCATTGGCTGTTACGGATCAAATAGTGGGCTTGCAGCCATAATCATCGTGAATGACTGCCTGTTTATTACTGGTAACATCACTGAAACTGATGCATTATGTCAAATGCAGGGAGTAAATTTGGTTTTTCTACTGCTTTGAGTCATTCTCCTTCTGAAGCGACTATCATTGATTTATAGCCTAAATTCCTTCCTCTCTTCTGGGGGAAATTAGCTGTACATCTTTAAATGTTTTTCATAGAATATTGTGGATGGCTTCATAAATAACAAATTCTTATAGCAGAAGAAGAAAGAGTAATTCCCATGGGTGCGAACATCAGACATTTTACGCCTAAAGCCCTGCAAGTTGTTAATTCGTCTTCATTGAACACTTAAGTACTTATATTATTCTTGAGGAAACAAGTTTGCCAAGATTGCTAGCACTTATTTTTATTACAACTAATAATGTTACAAGTTGCGTTCTAACTTTGAAGTAGTGTACATAGTGGTGATATGAAATCGTATATGTTTAAGCCGTCTTTACTTAGGATGTTTGTTTTTGTGACTTTCGAATCACCTTATGACGGCGTATATCTGTCGAAAACGGTAATAAAAAGTAGTAATAAAAGGAATTGCTAGCGATCTTGGCAAACTTGTTTCTTGAAGAGTAATATAACTTTCAGATCGCCTCGAACTGAAGCAGTGTCAGACATATATTTACGATCTTGTATCTATTCAGTAATATGCACCATATCTATATATAACACCAGCTTATTCTGTTTGCAGAAAAGATTTTTTGCCTTCTTGGAACAGATCTAGAGTACTGCAAAGATCAGTGTTCTGTAATTTTTGAAGAGATGTTTCTTCTTCTGCACGTTCCCAAAGTAAATAGAAAAATATGGCATGTCACACCACATTCATGTCAATTCTATACCAGTAGAGTTTAAAATTACCGTAGGGTACTGTAGAATACCGTAAGTAAGCGTACACTATGGTATTTTCCGTAATAGCTTTGGTGAGCTAAGATCGTAAACGCGTTACCTGTACTTTATATGCGTTGCGTACATATCGGGCGTTACGTTACTTCGATCGCTTCATTCGCGTATGCGATCTGTCTCTGATTAGGTTCCCTAGAAACCGGAAGCCGTAAACCGTGTAGAAATTAAATGACGATATATAAAGGGCGGCTTAAACTACGGAACATTTTTGTTCTACATAGTTATCCTCCAGTCCCTTATTTAAAAATACACAGTATTTATAGCAAACTGTAAATGTTTAATTCTCGTTTTATTGGAACACGTTGATCTGCAAACACTGAACACAGGTTCATGCGTTGTCAAAACAACAACCTGTGTTCAATGTATGCCGCCCATTAACATCTCAAGTTGGTCATTGTATGGCCGAAACCGGTTATAACTGTGTTATAAACATGTGATTGTGTCTATGAATAAACAATTTTTTTAATCAGGAATATTTTGCCACTGGAGAGATCATTATGACATACATTCAGTTACAAGCCACATGTCCTGTAACTTTACCTTATGTGTCTTCAATGCAGTGGTTTCCATTGTTATCTGCGTACTTGTACCGTGGATGATCGATGAGTCGTCTGCTTTTTAGGGTCAGTTTCCCACTCCAAGAACAAGAAAGTGCCGTGAGTATCTGCTCCTCCATCCTCTTTGACAAGGCCGTTGGCAGAACAAGTGTGACTACTTATACCGGCAGACTTCAGCCGCCACTGCTAAAGATTTTTATTCAAAATTTAAGCAGTCGTTGGGTTCGAAGCTGGGGACCTGGTTGTTATAAGTACTAGTTCAAGATGCTACCCATAGAGTTGGTTTTTTTACAACAAATTTATGCATTTAGTTTCAGGAAGCTTACTGTTTTACTCCAGGCTATCTGCGAATATGAGTCCAAACACGTCGGCCGATATGCAGCTTGAGTTGGGCGTTCTTAGAAAATTTCGAGAACTTGTTCTGACGGCGTATAATTGGATTGTTCGTCAGCCCAGTTCATGTCGGCTCCGCAGAAACCGTGAATATCAGATTGCAGTAGTTACATCAGAGGCGTAGTAGAGATCATTCTTCGCATTTTCAATTCATGAGTGAAACTGGAGGAAAGCTTAATTAGTGGTACATTACGAAAACGTCCCCTCCCCAGCACTGCATATCGATTCGCAGAGTATAGCTGTAGGTGCTGATGTAGAGACGTCGCTGGTTCTAATGGAAACCGCGGCGCCCTGCTGGAAGTCAACGACGTGTACGGGTGCCGGCAGACACGCCTGCAGTGGGGGCGACGCGCGGTGGCGCTTGTCGGCGCGGCGGCCTGTAGTTGGTGGCGGGGCGTGGCCCACCGCAGCGGCGCGCGGTCTCCCCCAAAGGAGAGCGCGCCGCACCGCCAGGCACGCACTCGCGGGCTCTCAGTTAACGAGGTCGCCGAGGGCGTGTCCGCGTCCTCTGCACGAGTGTCGCGTCTGAAAGCCGCGCGGCTGGGCTGTGGCTGCCACTGCTGCTTGTGCAGCACTACCGCACTGCGGTGCCGACGCCCGCCTTCGTTCCCGTGCCTGCAGCAACGTCCCAGAAACGAGTGTCTGTCGCAGAGACACGCAGCGCCTACGAGAAACTCGCAGTGCGACTTCTGCTGCACCTCATCACCGGATAACGTTCGACTGAAGGTGGTAGTTTGGAACTGTTTTATTAGACTCTGTAGTTGTAAAACTACCGTGGGCTACAGCAGACTTCCTCAAGTACGTGTAGACTGCGGTAGTTCCCCTAGCAGCTTTGGTCAGTGAAGATTGTAACCGCGTTACGCATATGTTACATACGTGTTGCATACTATCGGGCGTTACCTCATTTTGGTCACCTTGTTTGCATATGAGATCAATGTCTTACGAGATCATATTAGAAACTGGAAGCGGTGAGCCTTTGGAAACTGAAGATAATAAACGGTACTTTCTGCAAAACCGAAATTATTAAAGTGTATTTCAGTTTTTTTTGAAAATTGTTGATTTATAATATGAAACTGAGGAGAGTTGTAGTAAAAATAAATGAAACAATGCAGCTGTATCATATAGTGCTAGAAAACGCAGTTTCCCCAAAATAAATCAAACATCCCTTCAATACTTCATCGAGCTTATAGAAAACATTCTCTTGTTAATCATAAACGACTTTCGCTCTTATCAGTAAGAACAGGGAAATTTTGTCTTTGATCACGACGAAGACTTTTGTGTTGGGTTCCTGACGAGGCACTGGCGGAAGTAGAGCTGTGAGTACTGGTCGTGAGTCGTGCTTGGGTAGCCCAGGTGGTAGAGCACTTGCCCACGAAAGGCAAAGGTTCCGAGTTCGAGTCTCGGTCCGGCACATGGTTTTGATCTGCGAGGAAGTTTCATGCAAAATGTTGTTGGATACTGGTTTTCAAGTATCGGTTTGCAATTGAGCACGTATTTGGGGCAAATAGGTTGAGTGCTGGACATTAAGTGGCGTAGGTGGAGGCTGTGTAAATTCACTTGGTTCTCCAGTGTTGAAGTTCCGAGATGCAGCAGAACAACTGTGAGAGAACAGCGAAGTTCTCCCTATGGTCAGCGGCAGGTACGACGTTATTCTCGGACTCAAATTCCTGGTTGTACATCGCGTAATAAATGCGCTGAAACGCCAAACGGTAGAACCGGATTAACTTTGTTACGTTTAGGCTCTGCTGCCGGCAAACCTTCACTGTCGGGATGTTGCCCACTGACCAGAGGACACCATTTAAACTGCGTACAAAGTCCCTTAAGGTCAATTCAAGGAATAGCATTTCGAAAGCTACAGGAAAGGTAGTCTGGACTGATATTGGTACTGCCCTGCCAGTGGTTCAAATGGTTCAAATGGCTCTGAGCACTATGGGACTCAACTGCTGAGGTTATTAGTCCCCTAGAACTTAGAACTAGTTAAACCTAACTAACCTAAGGACATCACAAACATCCAAGCCCGAGGCAGGATTCGAACCTGCGACCGTAGCGGTCTTGCGGTTCCAGACTGCAGCGCCTTTAACCGCACGGCCACTTCGGCCGGCCCCTGCCAGTGAACTCTTTGTGTATCGTTAATACTTTAGCGGTTAACGAAGGAGTACATGCAGTTAGTTATTTTATATGACGTAGTGTGTCCTATGTTTGGAAGGTAGATGGCACGAGGGTAGTGCCTGTCACTATTGATAATTTTGGCCCAGAGGAAGTTAAGTTGTCGCACGGTACCCTGGTTGCGAATCTAGAAGTGTTGGATGACAAAGAACTAGAGTATGGTTTTACAACAAACAACACAATGTCGGGAGGGTCTGTCGACTGGTCAGTGCTAAGGAGTAAGGTAGCACATCCTGACGCACAGTATAAAGCATTAGCGGAAAATCTGTTGAGTGAGTACGTGAAATTATTCAATCTGTCGGGTCCTTTATCTGCAACACTGCTTGTTCTACATCAAATTCCTACTGGAAGTAAAGCACCTGATACAAATGACTGTGTCATTTACAGCCGATTATGGAAGAGCTTATAGATCAGTAACTTAGAGATGGCATCATACAACCTAGTTGTAGTCCCTGGTTCGCTCCCATTGTAAATGCAAAGCATATCCTTTTTGTTGTGGCTACCAGTTCCTCAATCGGAGAATGGTGTCAGATGCGGTTCCTATGACTAATATAGCAGACATTGGACAACTTGGGTCAATGTCGGTACTTGAACACTGGATGTTCATAGTGGTTACCATGAGTTAGAAGCGATGCTGAAGGACCAACCGATAACTGCATCCTCCGTGCTGAATGGGTTCAAATGGCTCTGAGAACTATGGGACTTAATTTCTGAGGTCATCAGTCCCCTAGAACTACTTAAACCTAACTAACCTAAGGACAACACACACATCCATGCCCGAGGCAGGATTTGAACCTGAGACCTTAGCGGTCGCGCGGTTCCGGACTGAAGCTCCTAGAACCGCTCGGTCATCATCGTTGAATGGAGATTTTCAGTTTCGCCGCATTTTCTTTTTCGCTTAAAAACGCGCCGGCAACATTTCAACGTTTGTTGAATAGTGTATTGTGCAGATTCAAACCTAAACAGTGTATGCTGTACCTGGACGACGTAATCGTATTTTCAAATAATATTACGTAAACTTGGAGCTGTTGCGCGAAGTGTTTCATTGTCTGCATGCAGCACGATTAACGTTGAGTTTAGACAAATGTCATTTTTTATTGCAAGAAGTTCAGTATTTTGACCACATGACAGGGCAGCATGGAATCTGTACCTGTCCAAAGCTATTTCAGGCGTTTGAGATTTTTCCAACTCCCACTAAGATAAAGAAACTAGAATCTTATTTGGGGCTGACGAATTTTTGCCGTAGGTATGTTCGAAAATTTTCAGAATTTGCATGACCTGTCATGCAATTGCTGTGCAAAGTAGTGAAGTTTCATTGGACAGCTGAGTGTGAAGTGGCGTTCCAGAAATTAAGAGATCAGTTGACGTGTAGTCCCATTTTGGTCTATCCAGATTCTGGAAAACCATTTATTGTGATTCGAGCGAGTTTGGAGCTATTTTGAGCCAGGAAATAGATAGACAGGGCCAACATACTGCTTATGCTTCATGGCAGCTCGATAATGCTGTACTAAAATATTCCACTATGGAGGAGCAAACGATCACAGTGATTTTTGAAACAAAGTACTCATTTTGTTACCTCTGTGGTAGACGATTTTAAGCAGTCTCTGATAGCACAGCACGTATGTGGCTTTTAGGACTTAAAGACCCTGTGAGTAGATTGTTGAGATGGAACATATGGTTAAGCGAGTTCGGTTACTAGATATTACTTTGGCTAGGAAGGTCACATGCTAATGTGGACAGACTCAGCCATAAGGTATGCTCAATGGAATGCACAGGCATTGACGTCAATGAAAGGAGGGTATCACAAAATTCTGACCCAGACAGTCAGTAGTTTGCTAAACAACAGCAGTTCTGCACAGAGAAAGGAATATTACACCAAACAACGCAAAATGGGCTGCAGTTAGTTGTACCGCAGAACTTGTGTGACGAGGTGTTGAGGCAAGCACATGATTCGATTTTAGTAGAACGTTCAGGTTGAAGAGTAGAGGAGAGCAGGATCCTGCAGAATTATTGGTGGATAACACGCAGGCAGGACATGGTCCATTACGTGAAAAATTTTGTTCCATGTGCTGAAAGGCCGGAACCTGGCCATCGGGAATTTAAAGTAAATAGATAACTGGAAGCTGATTAGGCCTTCCAAATTGTAGGATAGAACATACTAGGACCCATACCACAGACACCAGTATCGAATCATTATTGACCATTTTTCTTGTTACGTTTCCTGGATAGCTTTAGCAGTCCAGGCACTAGTCATTCAGTGGAAATTTCATTTTGGGGCACGTGAAACTATAATCATGGTTAAGAGCGCAAATTTTATGTCGTAACTAGCGCAGTAACTATGCAGGCTGTTGCACATTAAGAAATTAATGGATGGTTAGGCCTACTCTGTGAGCTCAGAATAACGGTCGCATTGAACGAGTCCACAGGAAAATTTCAAAAATGTTGAGGTTTCACATAAATTCGCAACATACCAGTTCGATGTCCTATTGGCCTACATCATCGCTGCATACAACATGGCTGCACAGGATTATCCCCATACGAAGTAATTCTTGGGCACAAGATGCCATCGTCCCTTGAATTCTGCAAAGCCCCGTCGCAAGGATACATCTCGTCAATGAAGGGTTTAGCTAGAAGAGTGAAACTTATCTGGAAACAAATACAAAAAAATGAATACGAAGGCTTTAGAGAAACAGGAAAGGGGGCCTGATATGAAAGCATTATTACCTAAGTACCATGTGTGTCAGTGGGTTATGTTAGCGAACGCTTATGTGCTGAAGGGGAAAATGAAGATGTTTGTGTCATGGTATAACGGCCCTTATGAGGTAAATGAGATGATATCAGTGGTTAACATTAAACTGCAGCTCCCCACCACCCTTCGATAGCAATGTAAGATGAATTCAGCCTTTTAAGGAAGTTATGGGCAATCTGCCTCGTATGAACCCAGCTTTAAGAGAAGGGCGGGGGAGGGAGGGTGGGGAGGGAGAGAAACGACAGATAAGGAGAGAGAAAGGAAAAATGCAAAGAGAAGGAAACCGGATAGTATGGTTAATCATCGGAAGATGAACGTGATTATACCAGATCACTAGTGGACACTAAGGGTAAACTGCAAGATTTGAGCACTCGGGAGCTAGATTCAGAGAGTGGAGGAAACGCCTAGGAAATAGCACAGCATAATGATTGATCACTCAGCTTATAACGGGTCACAAGGAGAGTATCGTCTGTTACAATCAAGAGTTTGCAAAGCTATGGGTGCAACTACGATAGACTACGGGATTAATCCTGCAGACCAGAAGGAAAAAAGATGGTTGGACGCAGGTGGTAGGATCCTAAAGACTGTGTTTGGTACAGTAGATGCGGATGACGTATCTAACGTCAATAAGGCGTTACAGGGAGTTCGGAGGCGGGGGAGTACTTCCAGTGGGTAGGACAGCACTGGTTATATTCGGTGGCATTGCCGACAGTCGTTATTTGTACATATGACAAGCAGGGAAAGTTAGATGGCATGGTAAGTTTGGTTCTGCAGGGTCAAGAATTAATACTAAATGGAACTTGTTGTGAGATATCTGGACACACCTTATGCTTACCAGCAACGACAATGGGAACCATAGCTGTCAGTTGGTCCATTCCTTAATTTATGTACCTAACCTGCCTTCCTCAGTTTTGCCCCCTGAATACTTTCGTTTCTTAACGACACCACTGACCACTCTGGGTCAGATGATAGCCACTCATCATGGTTGTGTCACCATGGAATATCTCTTAGGGCACGTGAAAATCTACGGAAGCAAGCAGCAGTAGCAATTCAGCAATTGGATGCAATTAATTCATCAATATCTTGTGTATTCATTGTGGTGATCCCAACTTTCAGCCTAAGGGTTTGAACCGATCAGAACGGCAACCCCCAGCAAGGCAGCGTAATGAGTGAATGAAGGCAAAGATCAAGTGTGCTCAAATACCATAGTGAACAACTGTGTATAAGAGGGGGAACTGTGGTGTGATTTGTAGTGACAGGCCAAAATATATAGTTTCAAAGGAAGTGAACCGCGTAAATACGGTACAAGTCCAGTATTGGTTGAGGGTTCAAAATGATGTAAATAGAGTCAAGTATGAACAGATATAGAGGCAGATGCAGGGACAGATTCCTTCCATAGAGGGGGAAATGAAGGTGGTTGAATGGTTAGAGCGGTTAAGTTAGTTAAATGTAGGAGTTTTACAGGAATGAAGTTAGCTAAAATGTGAAGGAGTACTGGGAGCCAGAAGCTGAGTGTGTGTGTGTGTGTGTCTACATCTACATTTACATCTACATTTATACTCCGCAAGCCACCCAACGGTGTGTGGCGGAGGGCACTTTACGTGCCACTGTCATTACCTCCCTTTCCTGTTCCAGTTGCGTATGGTTCGCGGGAAGAACGACTGTCTGAAAGCCTCCGTGCGCGCTCTAAATCTCTCTAATTTTACATTCGTGATCTCCTCGGGAGGTATAAGTAGGGGGAAGCAATATATTCGATACCTCATCCAGAAACGCACCCTCTCGAAACCTGGCGAGCAAGCTACACCGCGATGCAGAGCGCCTCTCTTGCAGAGTCTGCCACTTGAGTTTATTAAACATCTCCGTAACGCTATCACGGTTACCAAATAACCCTGTGACGAAACGCGCCGCTTTTCTTTGGATCTTCTCTACCTCCTCCGTCAACCCGATCTGGTACGGATCCCACACTGATGAGCAATACTCAAGTATAGGTCGAACGAGTGTTTTGTAAGCCACCTCCTTTGTTGATGGACTACATTTTCTAAGCACTCTCCCAATGAATCTCAACCTGATACCCGCCTTACCAACAATTAATTTTATATGATCATTCCACTTCAAATCGTTCCGCACGCATACTCCCAGATATTTTACAGAAGTAACTGCTACCAGTGTTTGTTCCGCTATCATATAATCATACAATAAAGGATCCTTCTTTCTATGTATTCGCAATACATTACATTTGTCTATGTTAAGGGACAGTTGCCACTCCCTGCACCAAGTGCCTATCCGCTGCAGATCTTCCTGCATTTCGCTACAATTTTCTAATGCTGCAACTTCTCTGTATACTACAGCATCATTCGCGAAAAGTCGCATGGAACTTCCGACACTATCTACTAGGTCATTTATATATATTGTGAAAAGCAATGATCCCATAACTCCCCCCTGTGGCACGCCAGAGGGTACTTTAACGTCTGTAGACGTCTCTCCATTGATAACAACATGCTGTGTTCTGTTTGCTAAAAACTCTTCAATCCAGCCACACAGCTGGTGTGATATTCCGTAGACTCTTACTTTGTTTATCAGGCGACAGTGCGGAACTGTATCGAACGCCTTCCGGAAGTCAAGAAAAATAGCATCTACCTGGGAGCCTGTATCTAATATTTTCTGGGTTACATTCTGTTTCACAGCTCAGCGGTATGACGCTGTGACACAAGTGGGATGGCGGAACACCGAGTTCAACAACGCAAAGGAGAATACTGTGTTGCCGTCCAGGAGAGGGCGTGACACGAAGCAGCTCGCCGCACTCCAGGTTGTCAACATCGAGGGTGGTAATTGGGTAAGTTACGCCAGCCGGGCGACACTGGAAAATTCTGTTGAGCTGCTGTGGAAGAAGAACCGCAGACATCAGCGGCAGAAAGCCGTATTTAAGGACCAGTAGCCAGCTAGTCATCATCGACAGTTGCGAGGCATTGGAACGACGCAGAGCCTGGTCACTCATCGCCATCACCAGTTCAGAATCGTTACTGTCAATGGCAGTCATCATAATAGTCACCGTCGTAATGGAGGTCGTCGCCTAGGAGGTGCCGGTGTGGCACAGCCGATGTAAATATCGTCAGGCACCGTAAGCAGGCAGCCGCCTGTAGTGGGAGTCATTGCCTGGGGTGCATTGTGGTAACGCACTGTAACCATCGTTCTGAGACGTGGCCTCCACAAACGCCGCGACCGGGGTCGCAGGCGGGGACCCCGGCCCGCCAACGCCACACTGCCGCAGCTGGGGACGGCAGCTGCGACGGGGCACGGACCCGTCCCACAGCCGCCCGCCTCCACCACGCCGCGCATCCTCCGTTGAGCGAGGTTCCAGTTGCCACAGCACGACCCTACATGGCCGGACCGTCGCGGCAGTGGGCACACATTTAAGTCTCAGCGGCCACCTACATCACGGCCGAGAATATTACGATCGGAAGTAAACCTCGCCCAGAGGGTCAACAGCAAACGTATTACAGCTGATCAATAAATATTGTTGCCGGCCGCGGTGGCCGAGCAGTTCTAGGCGCTTCAGTCCGGAACCGGGCGACTGCTACAGTCGCAGGTTCGAATCCTGCCTTGAGGTAGATGTGTGTGATGTCCTTAGGTTGGTTAGGTTTAAGTAGTTCTAAGTTCTAGGGGACTGATGACCTCAGATGTTAAGTCCCATAGTGCTCAGAGCCATTTGGACCAATAAATATTGTTATTCTGTCATCACGAGCCATCTGTGGACACACCACACCATCCTCTTCCTCATCGCCGGTAGAGAACCCACGCCAACACTGGCACGGTCAGTGGAATCTGGTGCTTGTTTACGTAACATGCTGGGGGCTGAGGAAAATTCAATGAACATGTCTCTAGTATTTGGATGACACGAACTCGTAAGCGCCTTTGTACCCTTTGAACTATGTGCTATGTGATCAAAGATCCTGTGTCGCCTGGAGGCATGTTCGGACCATCTCTGCTTTGCAAGTTGCATGAGAGACGACGCAAAATGTTAATCCTGAGATGAGGAGACACAATAGTCTTCAGTGTTGTGTCATGCATACGGCATATGCCGAATGGTATGGTTGAAGTTATATTCTAAGGAATGGTAACGTGATGATTTACTTATTAATTATATAAGTTGGGGAAAGAGATTGAAGCATTTTGAGAAGAATATTTTACTGTTATTATTTTGATGAGTAATAGAAGAGTGTTTAATTTAAGGCAGTTGATTTTAGATTTTGTACTTTATTGCATAAAATTACAGTTATGCATTCTTGGGTGACATCCAGAGACTTGAGTATAGGGAAGGATGAACAGGCAAGCATAATTTTCAGTTTGAATTTGACGATAGGAATAACTGTTGAATATTTAATGTCATTTTTATGAGTTGCCCACTTCTGAAAGTATCTCATTTGATGTTAAAGACCACTTACGTTTGTCCACTCAAGAAGCAAAGAAAGCAAAGAAAGAGGTAATTTTGCAATATGGAACTTTTCTAATCAGAAAACTAATAACATTTGATGTTATAATTTATGCCATGTCATTGTCCACAACGAAAGTCCATGCCAGAAGATGACGTTTAATTTTTACTTATCCAAATTTGTTATGAATCAAGTATGCTTTTTCCAGTAATTTTCGGGTTTGCAGCCGGATCCCATCAACATTCTGCCCCGATATTTCGGCCCAGACACGTCTGGCCCTCCTCAGCTGAGTAGATGAAGTACTACTCACCTGAGAATGGCCGGACGTCTCTGGGCCAAAATATCGTGGCAGAATGTTGATGGGATCCGGCTGCAAACCCAAAATTTACTGGCAGAAGAAGTACGCCGTGAAAATTTCAGAACTCACCAGTATGCTTTGCCTTTATTTTGCACCAGGCGCATCTCAGTAGTTCGTTGTAGCTCAGCAAATGCGACACGTTTTCAAGACAAGAGCAGTAGGACGGTGTCTCCGCGTTGTGCAAAAGGGTAAGCCAAAATTAAACTATAAAAAAAGGGAACAGTGAGTTTTTTCAAGGCTAGCCTATCAGTTTAAAAGTTTAATGATTCACAGTATTCAATTCAGACAGTATTCTTGTCATTACGAATGTTTAAATACACAGAGAACCAGATAGGAATCTTCAAGTTACTTTTTCGCAGTCAGATTTTGCGACTCATTCTCGAATATTTATGTTGAATTCCCTGGTTGAAAGTTTACGTAAGCTTACAGGTAGCTTACACTGTCGCAAGTAAAACTGATAATGAATAACGACAGTCATAGTATTTTCAATAAGATAACTTTCAAACTCCGTTGGTTTTAAGTGTCAAAGTAATGCACTCATAATAAATAGCGGGTGAATAACTATCATTTCTCTGGGATATAATAATTTTTTTCATCTACAAAAATAAGTTCTTATGGCACGACACGTGTCGAAACAGACCAAATCATTTATATAAAAAATAACAGTTATAAAATCTTCATCTCCGTTCGCCACCCCAGCCTGCCCCCTCACAAAATAACTTCGAGAAATCTCTGCAGGCGCTCGTAAGCTTCGCACTAATCAGAAATTCTTAAAACATCTTCCTTCGCGGCTGTATGATGCCGTCTGCAGCATTTTCTGAGAAATGATTCAGGCAATTCCTTCTTAACATTTCTGTTTAGTACTACCTGGCCTGACACTGCACAGTGCCGGCAGTGATTTATACTTTCTATGTTCTATAATAAGAACAGTCTGTCATCTCGTATACTGCTTGAAGATGACATCGCCGTCGGATAAGACATCAAGCATGAATTGCTGCAGGTAGTTCGCAGCTGTCAGGATGTCTTCGATTACTGCCGCAGGTCCCATGCAGGCCTCATAGCATAATATTGCTCCCACCAGCCTGTGTACGTGGCGCACTGCACGTTTCGAGCCGCAGTTCACCTCGATGACGGCATTCGTGGAGACGACTATTGACCTAATGCAGCAAAAAATGTGAGTAACTCTAAGAGGTGATCTACGGTTCTGAGGAAATGCCCCCCCTCTGTGTAATCAAGCGCAAGAATAAATAATAAATTTACACTGCTGGTGGTGTTTTGCGTGCGAGTGGACTGGGTAGACTCTGGAGTATGCAGACCGATGATAACAGAGCTCGCGTGTTGGAAGTCGTTAGCTCGTCCCCTTTTAAGCCGAAATCTCAAAGGCATCCTCTATTGACTGCATTACCGTGCATTAATGACCTGTGGTGGCATGGAGATGGAGTGCTGCCACACTAATTCATAACCAGTGCGAGAATTGCTGAACGAAACGTAATGTGGAGCGGCCAGATCAGTCTCGCAATCTAACACTAGCTGACTTTTCCTTCTGGGTTGATTTAGAGGACAAAAATGTGTCAACATCACACACACAATTCAGCAGAACTGTGGGAAACTATCACACAAAAGTTCCGCAACGTACCAGTACGAGCATCTCAGGTTCCTAGTCACAACGTTGCTCTTCGTCTCCAGACACGTAGGATTTGCATGGCGCATCGGTGAACCATACCATGGACAAAAGAGTTTAATTGAAAATATGTGAGAGCAATGTGTTTATGCTCAGTTTTATGTTCAACTTGCTTGGTTCTTTACCACAGTCACTGAAACATCATATCCACAATTATGGGCCACGCTGTGTATCTGTAAACGCTGTCTCATAAATCTCTCAGCATTAACAATATTTCTTCTGTCACCAAACCTACGTAAACCCATCAGCCCTTAATGTCTCCCTAGTATGACAGATGTAAGATAATAACAATTTTTCGTACGTTTAAAACATATTGATATGTGACAGAGTTATACACCTTGCAGACCTAAGAGAGAATTTATTTAAATGTGATTTACGGTGCCTATCTCGCAGTAATTGTAACTAGACGTTTGTTTTCAACTGCGAGTTATTCGCCAACAGCGATGACAACATATAATCTCTTACGAGTGCTGCATTACTTGAGGATGCTAGGTCATCTCTAATTCGTTGTGTATAATCAGAGTAATTGCTTATGATTTTACGTTTGTTCTGCATTGGACTACGGCGTTATATAGGTGTAAAAGTGTTCAGTTATCTAGCAAGCGGTTTTCTGTAAATCAGTCCAAAATATTTAACAAGGTAAAATACTTTTCTTCGACGAAATCTACCGAAATAATTACCGGTACAGATAGAATGCAGACAGTTGGAATCCGTGAGGAAAGATCATGCGTTCTAGTCTGCGGTCGGGCTTTATATGTGAAAAAAAGTTGTTACATCTAGTATAAAATTTCACGTTATACAGACCAGTAATCATTTCTCCACGGAGAGCGCTACACTACTTGGTAGTCCCAAATCTGTCTGAAGTGTTTCGGTGCGTCCTTTAGAAGCTCCAGTATCACAAGAAACAGAAACTGCAACGGCGTGGAGCATACAGAATTCTTCGGCGACCCTCTAGTTAATATTTTCCGCTCTACGAATGCCGAGCAGCGCGTTCAGCAAGGGCAAACTAATATCAAACTCTTCATTTCCTTTTCTCTCAGTTCAGTACGTGAACTTTACCAGGTCCATACAACAGACTTTAATAAACGACGATATAATAATCTTAGTCAGCATTCAATGAACTTCAGTGAGTTAGACATGAGAAGAGTAATAGGCTACTGAACTAAAAGACGGCAGCCACCCAAATAATTATCATAATTACCTCAACTAAATGAAATATTGCCTTTTCACTGTTAATACAGCTATTTTATTGTGCTTTCATCAACACCGCAATTGTATTTCCCTCATAAATCTGTACCTGTACCACTTACACTGACGCAGTCAACATTTTCCTAGTGCAATTTTAATTTAAATAAATATTTATGACGGGTGACAAGCGATTTTCTAGCTCTCATTAGGAGAGAAAAGTTTATAGCTCTTTGTAAATAAGATAACAGATGCCTGAATGATGGAGCTACACTATCTGCAGAGGAGGGAGAGCGTCCTGAATTCGTCATGGGCTTTCTCTTCACCAAGCACTTCCCCAAACCTGTGCTCTCATCTTTATTCAGTAACCCGGGAATCGGCTAACGCATACAACGATACTGGATTAAAGATTCATTATGTCAAAAAGAGATTACTTCTGTATGAAACAAGAAATCTGAACTAATGTAAGTATTTACATCAATAACTAACTATCTGAGAATGACATTTTCCTTAGGTCCGCGTTACACTGTTAAAAAAATAAAAAAATTGAAAAAATAAACAACGAC
Organism: Schistocerca nitens; assembly: GCF_023898315.1. NCBI lineage: Eukaryota > Metazoa > Arthropoda > Insecta > Orthoptera > Acrididae > Schistocerca > Schistocerca nitens. Next base: position 519,075,182 of record NC_064614.1, read on the forward strand.
CACGAATGAATTACCCGAATGGGACCGAAATCGGTAGATGTGACGTACATGTACTGACAAACAAATTCTTACAGTTTCAGAAAAATTGGATGATTTATTCAAGAGAAAGAGCTTCACAAACTGAGCAAGTCAATAATGCGTTGGTACACCTCCGTGCCTTATGCAGTAAGTTCTTCGGCTTGGCATTGATTGATAGAGTTTTGGATGCCCTCTTGAGGAGTATCGTGTCACGTTCTGTCTAACTGGCGCGTTAGATCGTCAAAATCCCGAAACGTTTGGAAGTCCCTGCCCATAGTGTTTCAAACGTCCTTAACTGGGAAGAGATTCGGCGACCTTTCTAGTTACGGTTGTGTTTGGCTGCTGAGCTCCGGTGACTGACGGAGGCGTGTCTGAAGACGCCCCGGACAGCTGTGGGATACCAACCTGACTCTTGCACGCCACACTCCTGAGAGCCATTTCATATGATGGCCCCTTTGGTTGCCGTCCGCCGCACCCTTACGGCACAGCTGTACGTCGACAATATTCTACGCGCCGGTTTCTTGCCGTTCATGGCAAGCCATCCCTGGGTTTACATTTCAGAAGGATAATGCCCGCTCACATACGGAGAGAGTTTGTACTGCTTGTCTTCGGCTTTATTCTTCTCCCACAGTCCAAAATTCAGTTCCATACAATGTTGTACTTCAAAGGTATAGTATCGGAAATTCGTTTCTCAAGGTAAGACTTATGTTTCACACAAGTTTGTTTCTATTGGTGAGTATGTATCTTATTTCCTTGCTTCGTCCATCACGGGTTACTTACTTCGTTGGTAGCAGAAATCCTGCACTTCGTCTACTACATTGCCCCAGTATCGATATCAAGTATCTCGCTAATCTCAATTCGGCATCTCAACGTTTCAGTCCTATCTCTTTGGTTTACTTTCAATTCACAGTGAGGGCTTGTTAAAATTGTTACTGTAATCAACACGTCCTGTAAGTCTTCCTTCCATTTACTAACGATATCGGTGTCATCAACGATTGTTAACATTGTCATAGCCGGCCGCGGTGACCGAGCGTTTCTAGGCACTTAAGTCCGGAACCGCGCGTCTGCTACGGTCGCTGGTTCGAATCCTGCCTCGGGCATGGATGTGTGTGATGTCCTTAGGTTAGTTAGGTTTAAGTAGTTCTAAGTTCTAGGGGACTGATGACCGCAGGTATTAAGTCCCATAGTTCTCACAGCCATTTGAACCAGTGTCATAATTTCATCCTGAATTTTAATCCCATTACCTAACCCTTTTCTTATGTCATTCATTGTTGTACAGTATAAAAGTTTAGTAGAAAATGAGAAGGGCTATAACCCCGCCTCTTGAAGTCAAGTAATTATCTTGGCCTTACAAATCCCTTTTTCTTCCCTTGGTTTTTGTGAATAGTGGGCATTAAGCGAAATTTCCTTTAGTGTACATCTCATTTTCATTCCTTTATACATTATTCTGGTTAGCAACGGGATTTCCATCCAGCTAATTGTAAGATAGGTTTCTGATTTATTTACCTTGCTATCTTAGGTCGTGCGGATGTCTTGCAGGCCCGATGGTAGGATCCAGGACTGGTAGATCCCACACATTAAATTGAACAATCGTTAGGTTGCAACTTCCTCCAAGGATTTAACAAATTTCAACGAACCCTGCCAAACCTTCTGCCATACTTGAATGCAAGTCTTTTAGAGCTTTCTCGAACTCTGCCACTAATACCGGACATGTCGTCCTCGTGGTAGGGGTCATCAACGTACCCTGTCCATTTGTCTTATCGCTTTACAGTTTACAGAGAGTACTTTACGGCATTTTCCCCTTGCTTCGATTGCATTTATCGCGAATCTCTCGCTTAGCGCAAAGTCCGAAGCGACTGAAAAAAATCGCAGGTGACTCCTGTAAATAAGAAGGGTAAACTAACGTACCCACAGAATTACAGACCAGTAACGTTAACATAAGTTTGCTGTGGAAGTCTTGGACATATTCTGTGTTCGAATATAATAAATTTTCATGAGACAGAAATGTTTTTGTACACACATCATCAGGGCCTTAGAAACCATCAAATGGTTCAAATGACTCTGAGCACTATGTGACTTAACATCTGAGGTCATCAGTCCCCTAGAATTTACGACTACTTAAACCTAACTAAACTAAGCTAACCTAAGGACATCACCCACATCCATTCCCGAGGCAGGATTCGAACCTGCGACCGTAGCAGTCGCGCGGTTCCAGACTGAAGCGCCTAGAACCACTCGGCCACCCTGGCCGGCTAGATACCATCGCTTGTGTGAAACTCATCTTACCATTTCGTGATATGTTATCCACTAAAGCATGGATGAAGGGGAACAGATAAATTCCATATTCACAGCTTTCCGGAAAGCGTTTGAGACGGTGCCCCACTGAAAGTCTGAGCAAACGGATTAGGTTCTCAGATATATGAGTGACTCGAAGACATCTGAAACAACAGTACCCAGTACGCTGTCGTAGATGGTGAGTGTTCATCAGCGACAAGGGGTACTGTCATGAGTGCCACAGGGAAGAATGACAGGACCGCTCTTGTTCTCTAACTAAGTAAATGATATGACGGACATGGTGAGCAGTAGCCTGTGGCTGTTTTCTGATGATGCTGGGGTGTGCGTAGAAGTGTGGTCATTAAGTGACTGGTAGAGGATACATAATGACTTGGCAGAATTTCTAGCTGGTATGATACATGTGAGCTTACTCTACATGCTGAAATATATAAATTAATGCAGATGAGCAGGAAAAACGAAGCAGTATTGTTGAAATACAGCTTTAGTAATGTTCTGTATGACCTAGTCATGTCGATTAAATATCCGTGTGTAACGTTGCAAAGCGATGTGAAATGAAACGAGCACATAAAGACAGTATTAGGGAAAGCGAATCGGCGACTTCGGTTTATTGGGAAATTTATACTAAACTGTAGTTCATCACACATTCTTGAGTACTGTTCGAGCGTTTGGGTTCGCACCAGGACGGATCAAAGGGAAACTTAGAGGGAATTCAAAGGCGTGTTGCTAGATTTCCTACCGATAGACTCGATCGACATGCAAATAATATAGAGATACTTCGTGATCTGAAGTGGGAATCTTTGGGGGGAAGGCGACGTTGTTTTCGTGAAACAGTATTTACAAAATTTAGATAATCGGCATTTGAACATACATTTCGCGTACGGATGACAAAGATATGAGAAATTAGGACTCGTACGGAGGTACATAGACAGTCGTTCCTTCCCCGCTGTATTTGTGAATGGAACAGGAGGAGAAAAGACTGGTAGTGGTTGTAGTGGTTCAAGGGGGTCTCCACCACGCACCATTCGGTGTCTCGCGGTGCATGTAAGTAGATACAGATTTAGACAGAGCATTTTAATAAGCTTCGCGTTTTATTACAGACATATTTGCTTTGAGATTCTGTAAAAGTTTCTTTCGAGATGTGAGAAGGTTCTCCGCTGAATCGGCGAGGAAAGGAATATGTGGAAAACACTGACAAGGAGAAGGGACGGAACGGTAGCACATGTGTTAAGACATTAGGGAATAACTTCCATGCCACCAGAGGGAGCCGTAGAGGGTAAAAACTGTAGAGCAAGGCGAGGACGTAGCTTGCAAGTGGTACTCTGAGATGCAGGGGGTGATACAGGAAAGGAATTCATGGTGGGCCGCGTGAAACTAGTGAGAAGCATAGATAAAGACGTTGATGTACTCCAAAAATCGCCCAAGAGTGATGTGCCGTTCCTGGAGTAAATCAACACCTATGCCCCGAGATCTGTCTCACTACGCTGTCACTATTATCTGTGAATAGTGCGAGGAGAGAACTGCTGACGGCAAGCCTCGCCTGAATGTTCTCCGAATTTCAGTATCAAACTTGCCGGTGAAACGGAACGCATCTTTTACAGTGTCAGACACGAAACTTAGACGAGCATTAAGGAGAGGCTGTGGCGCTCGCTCATTAAATCGTGACGAAGCGTACCACACTTCTTTTGTGTTCTCTCTCATACTAACTGGAACCGGTTAGAGTTCAAGACTGACGAGAAGTACTGCTGAAGTAGTTGAACAAATGCTTGGAAGCCTTTTCTTTCACCGATCAATCATACATAATTCTTGCAGTATATATGAGCATGGCGTCTGCTTTTCCGACGTTTCGGCTCCTATTTATGAGGATTACTTTACATTTATTTATGTGCCTGACTTTGTACCAGTCGAAGATTCTCTTCTAGTCTCCCTGCTTTATCCCATAGTTTTCTAGCAGTAGCGGTTCACTTTCCTCCACTCGTCATTATCCGTAAACAGACTCACGGAACGTGAGTTATCTATTAAATATTTGAGAGACAATATAAGCAGTAATGATCCTATAATATGGCCGCAACGTACGTCGTAACTACGTTCACATAGTGGATTTTATTTTGTTAAGAATGACTTGTTGCGTTTTAAACGTTGGGAAGTACCAAATCCGGTATTGTACTGTTCAAATTTATTCACCAAGCGACAGTGCGGGACTGTGTCCAATAGCTTTCTGAAATCAAGTAAGACTACATCAACCTGAACTCACGAGATCTCTGCGTGCGAATAGCATTTTGAGTCGTATAGAGGAGATTTCCATTGTCCAGAAGGTCTTAATGTGCAGACATAAAAAGAGTTGCATAATTCTACAGCACATAGGATATAGGCTTTCAATGTTTGCACCTGTTGACGAACATTCTTAGGAACGCTGATCACCCACGTCATTTTCCAATTGGTTGGCACCGTTCATAGCTACAACAGTCTGCCATACACTGCTGCCAGAAGGAAATCAAGTCTTTCGCATAATCTGTATAGAGTCCACAGATTTTTGGTCTGTTGAGCGATTTTATCTTATTTACGTGGTAACACTTACGTGAGTGTGTGTTGTTTCGGCGTTCGTGCGATTCCTGGACAGACGAACCGTATTCTGACTGTCGCCAGTGAAACAAGTTCCACAGACCGAGTTAAATATTTCCGCCCTCTGTCAGTCATCTTCCGTTTCCATGCCAATATGGCCACTGACTAAATATACGATTTTCATTCGTCTGCTAACTTCACAGAAGACCACAACATAATACTCGTACATTTGACCAGATCGGTTGCAGAAGAAATTTAACATTCAGTTTCATTGAAAGTTTTTTGTGTTACCCTCATTTCACTTGGTTTTGCTTCATTTAGTTTTTGTTCATACACAAATCTTTGCATTCGCTTAAATCATTGATGAGTCACGATGATGATGATTCGCTTGCGGGGCGCTCAAGGTCATCCATGCCCGATTGATGAGTCACGAAAGGTCTTTCCGATCCGTAAGAATCTTGCACAGTATATCCAATGAGGTGACAAAAGTCGTGGGACAGCTGTATATACATAAACAGATGTCGGTGGTATGACGTACACAAGGTGTAAAAGGGCAGTGCACTGGTGGAGCTGTCACTTGTACTCAGGAGATTCATGTGGAAAGTCTCCCGATGAGATGAATGCTGCATGACGGAAATTAACAGTCTTTGCACGCTTAACGGTAGGCGCAGCCAGACACGTGGGATATTCCACTTCGCAAATCATTATCGTATTCAATATTCCAAGATCCACAGTGTCAACAGTGTGCCGAGAACACTAATTACATCTCACCACGGGCAACACAGTGGTAGACGGCCTTCACTTGATGATCAAGAGTAGAGTTTTCAGTGCTAACAGACAAGGAACACTGCATAAAATAACTGCAGAAATCAATATGGGCCGTAAGACGAACGTATCCGTTAGTACAGTTTGGTGTTAATGGTTCAAATGGCTCTGAGCACTATGGGACTCAACTGCTGTGGTCATAAGTCCCCTAGAACTTAGAACTACTTAAACCTAACTAACCTAAGGACAGCACACAACACCCAGCCATCACGAGGCAGAGAAAATCCCTGACCCCGCCGGGAATCGAACCCGGGAACCCGGGCGTGGGAAGCGAGAACGCTACCGCACGACCACGAGAGGCGGGCTTGGTGTTAATGGGGCAGGGCACCAACGACCGATGCAATCTGCGGCTGGTCCCGGCGGAGGTTCGAGTCCTCCCTCGGGTACGGGTGTGTGTGTTTGTCCTTAGGATAATTTAGGTTAAGTAGTGTGTAAGCTTAGGGACTGATGACCTTAGCAGTTACGTCTCATAAGATTTCACACACATTTGAACACACGACCGACGCAAGTGCTTTTGTCAACAGCATGGCCCGCATCTCGTGGCCGTGCGGTAGCGTTCTCGCTTCCCACGCCCGGGTTCCCGGGTTCGATTCCCGGCGGGGTCAGGGATTTTCTTTGCCTCGTGATGGCTGGGTGTTGTGTGTGATGTCCTTAGGTTAGTTAGGTTTAAGTAGTTCTAAGTTCTATGGGACTGATGACCATAGATGTTAAGTCCCATAGTGCTCACAAGGGAACCTCCCCATCGCACCCCCCTCAGATTTAGTTATAAGTTGGCACAGTGGATAGACCTTGAAAAACTGAAATCAGATCAATTGAGAAAACAGGAAGAAGTTGTGTGGAACTGTGAAAAAATATGCAAAATATACAAAGTGAGTAGTTCATGGGAAGATATGCAATGTCAAGGAGACTGAGAACGCAGGAGCGCCGTGGTCTCGTGGTAACGTGAGCAACTGCCGAACGAAAGGTCCTAGGTTCAAGTCTACCGTCGAGTGAAAACTTTAATTTTTTATTTTCAGTTTATGTGACAAACTCTTATGTTTTCATCACTTTTTTGGGAGTGATCATCGCATCCACAAGAAAACCTAAATCGGGCAAGGTAGAAGAATCTTTTTACCCCTTCGCCAAGTGTACAAGTTAGGTGGGTCGACAACATATTCCTGTCATGTGACGCACATGCCGTCACCAGTGTCGTATAGAATATATCAGATGTGTTTTCCTGTGGAGGAATCGGTTGACCTATGACCTTGCGATCAAATGTTTTCGGTTCCCATTGGAGAGGCACGTCCTTTCGTCTACTAATCGCACGGTTTTGCGATGCGATCGCAAAACACAGACACTAAACTTATTACAGTGAACAAAGACGTCAATGAACGAACGGACAGATAACAACTATGCAAAAATAAAGAAAATAAAATTTTCACTCGATGGAAGACTTGAACCAAGGACCTCTCGTTCAGCAGCTGCTCACGCTACCAAGGGAGCACGACGCTCCTGAGCTCATTTTGTCCATGATGTTGCCTATGCGACCCGTGGACTACTCAGTTTGTATATTTTGCTTATTTTTTCACAGTTCCACACAACTTCTTCCTGTTTTCTCAATTGATCTGTGTTCAGTTTATCAAGGCCTATCCACTGTGCCAACTTATAACTAAATCTGAGGGGGGTGCGATGGGGAGGTTCCCTTGTCAGAGCCATTTTTCAACAGCATGAAATGGTCAGCAGCGCCTCTCCTGAGTTCATGACCATATCACATGGACAGTGAACGACTAGAAAACTGTAGGTTGGTCAGATGAGTGACGTTTTCAGTTGATAAGACCTGACGGTACAGTTCGAGCTTCGCTATGAAGCCAAGTTGTTAGAAAGGAACTTTGCAAGTTCATGGGAGCTCCATAATGCTGTGACCTGCGTTTACATGGAATGGACTGGGTTCTGTGGTGCAACAGAACCGACCATTGACGGGTAATGTTTATGTTCAGTTACTGGGAGACCATTTGCAGTCATTCATATAATTCTCGTTCCCAAACAAGAACGGAATTTTTATGGATGACAATGCGCCATGTCATCGCGTCACATTTATATGCTATTTGTTTGAAGAACTTTCTGGAGAATTTTAGATTGCCCCATCGGACTTTTATGGAACAGAATTGCTTGTCATGCACAATATCGTGCACCATAACAGTGCACCATGGACAGTTATAGAGGCAGCAACGTTCAGATGCTACACTACGCGGGGCATGGGAAGGTCCGACACGATGTTAAGTAGTGTCTCATGACTTTTATCATCTCAGTGAACATGTCTAAGGTGTATTGTACAATACTTTTGAATGGTGCTTCACATCTCATCTACCGACACGAATTGTATTCAGTCTACCGAAGGAAATTTTCACTCGGCATTGGAGAGTACGCTGAGTTGAACCTTCCCAGCAGAGTAAAACTGTGTGTCCGACCGAGACGCGAGCCTGGGACTTTTCCTTTCTGCTGGCAAGTGCTCTACCGACTGAGGTATCCAGACACGACTCAAGACCCGTCCCCATAACTTCGTTCCTTCGAGCATCCCACCCCCAAGCTGGTCGTTTTGGGTGAGAAAGAGGCCAGCAACGAGTAGAGCTAGAAGTAAAGTTGAGAAATTTAGATTTTACTCTCTTCTTATTACCCGTAACTAAGTCTGATGTTCACTACCATTTTAGCAGAAATATAATAAAGTACGATACAACTATGTTTTGAAGTCAGTGATGAAAGGACATACCTCAGAGGATGATGGCATTGAAAACAATGTACATTCTTCGTTGCAGACAGGATTCCATAAAAAATGTATTTCACCCGAAATTAAAACTTTAAAGGGAAAACAGATGGTGTTATTGCAGTGCTCTCTATCCCATAAATTGACAAACAACTGAAAATAAAATATTTAGGATTTTTTTATGTACATAATATTATTATCATCGATATCAACGTTAAGATGCCGTAATGACATTGCTGTCTCTTGTCAAAATGAGTAAGAATTAAACGAGCTTTTGAATGGTGTCTTGTACTGAGCTTAGAATATGGACTGAAAGTAAGCCCAATTAATAATTAATTTTTCAAAAGCAGCAGAAATAAGATTAGCATCTAATTTAACATAAAAATTCGGTACCACAAAACAGACTAGGCCAAACAGATTATTACTCACCAATAGAAACCTACTAGTATTAAATTTAGACCTTAAACTGAGAAAGTACTTTTTGAAAAAGTATATATAGAGCAAAATACTGAAAAGAGTAGATCGGGTATCGTTGGAAACGAGGAAAATTAATCGAAGCGTTTTACGTGTGTTGTTAAAGAAGGATGATGAAAATAAAGTACTCTGATAAGATATATTGGGGTTCTCTGCAGGAGAGATGATCGAAGGAATATGCGGAAAACACTGACCGGTCGTGACAGAATGATACATCATACGGTCAGTCACCAGGAAACTTCCATAATGTTGATGGCAGCCATAGCGGCGGAGATTGCAGGGCAAGGCAAGACTGAGATTATGATTTATACAACGATTCACTGAGGACTTTCTGTGTAAATGCTGCTCTGAGACGCATCTCGCCAGTCCGAATAACGTTGACACAAACAATAAAGATGTTAGTTCTTCTCTAGATATGGCACACAAGGGATTCAATATGAAGACTGGCGTGATTTCACGAGACTAGAAGACTATTTAAAGATATAATCCTAGCTACTGATACATTTACACACGGAAAGAGTCAAAAAGCAGGTATTCATGTTGTCATGGTTTCTAGCAACATGCAGCCGTCAAATGAGACTACACAGGTAAGAAGTCGTCACACGTTTTTTGACGGCGATATTTATCATTAAGAACAATTGGAGAGTGGTTTCTTAGTTGCTACACAGTGCGTTTCAAAACTGATCAATATACATAAGAGGTAGTATGTAGGTAAAACATTGACAAAGGTTTAAACGTGTTGAAGATTATTTAAAGCACCTTGGCGCTAGTAAATTAAACACTTAATAACCTAACAACGCAACAGCTACTCTTCTGTTACATATGGTGATGTTATATATGTCCTGACATTACTCAAATATGGGAGCGATCTAGAGTAATATGAAATATAGAACAAAAAACTTCATCAGCCAAGATCCCTAACTATAGCTTTGTTTTTGATGACCCGTTTCGGTAAAACTAAGATGCTATCATCAAATGTGTAAAGATCAAAAATTACAAGCGTAATCAGGTCTGATATGATAAGGTAGGGGCTATAGTGTTTTCACAATATATTATAATACTTACCTCAAGCAAATACAGATCAATATATCTCTGCCATATGTAAAGTATATCGTGTCAAGTCGTAACACGTCATTCCAGGAACATCAAGAAACTGACAGATCGACATGTCAATAATAAAACAAGACTTACATAAAACATCATGCATATAGCTCCGATTCCACAAGGTCATGTTCATACTATAATTGAAAAGAGACTGAGGATCACACATCAAAGCAAAGATGTTAAGAACTACCAGTAGTATTGTAGTAGTAAACATACAGAAATACGATCGTAATATATAAAGCGTAAGGACGAAATTACATCCCAGGATTCAACAAAACAACGCATTACGTTAGCATATGGATCTTTGGTCGTACTGATGTTGGTCTATAGTGCTGTGATTTGTATATGGTTTTTTAAGAATATAATATGTTCTTAACCTCTATTACCTACATACATTATGACATGTACTTCCTGCAGTGTTCTTGTATTCGTATCACCTAGACCTCACGTGTCTTCTATAACCTTATTCAGTTGCGATGTGTCTTCCACATTGCATGTACGTCATAACTGTTACGATTATACAGACAGTAAGCAGTACAATTGATATAAAATACTTCCAGTTATAATTTTATGAGAAATCCAAATTAAAATTTTTTTATTAAAAGGTTTATTTAATTTCTTAAGAACAGGAATTTTCTTATTCCAAGAAACCTTGGTTTGAATTACTTGCGTTACTTGAGCTTGTGCAGTCAGTGTAATATGCATGATATTTCACGTAAATCTTGTATTAGTGACACCCCGATGTATCACTTTCTTCGTATTCCTGGAATGACGTTTTACGACTTGACACGATATATTGTACACATGGTTGTAGCGTGTTGAGGTGTGTTCGCGTAAAGTATGTTGTATACACACCATGTTGTGAAAATTTGTACCTCACCTTAATGTCTCCAGTCTAATTAAACTTTTAAGTTTTATCTATACGCTTTACAGATTCGATGATGGCAATTTAGGTTTGCCGAAATCGATCATCAAAAATAAAGTTAAATTAGTGATCTTGGGTGTTGATGTTTGTACTTCGGAATTTCATTTAGTGATGTGATTTCTAATACGCTATTACTTGTACTGATTGTCTGGTGTGCGTTATTCTTATGCGCACCGTTAGTTCGTATGTACGTGTAGGATCATGACGTGGTCGTGAGGGAACTGTGGCGCACTTTAAAGAGGACTTAACAGCCGCAGTCCCATCCTTTAAGGGTATTCGCATCATGATGCTGGACGAGAAGAAGAAGAATTTCAGTTACATGTGATCATTCCTCTTTGCTCTTTAAAAACTTTCAACATGCCATACCTTGCAATATCCTACTTAACTGGAGTAGAATTGATGTTTTCTTAGACCGATAAGGTTTTGAACGCATTAACATTCTTATCGTCTTTTCCCTGTGTACCTGTTGTTGAGTGTTATTTTCGTTGCTACGTGGTAGATCAGCGGAAGGTTAGTTAGACAGCTACACCGATGGCTGCCGATCGTCACTGGTGCGTTATGAAGGGTGACTTGTACAGCTACTTTCCAACATTCCACCGTCGCCAACAGTGATAATACTGAAAAAAGTGTTGTAAGTGCCTTCGGTACTACTTCCTCCCATTTTTCATCATCCTCCGCAAAATCACAAATGGAAGCAAGGAAGAATGAAACCTCTGTGTTACTCTGGAGCTCTCAACATTCCGAGGATTTAGAAATTTTGAACTGTTTCCATCCACTCAATCATGCGGTTGAAAAGAAAAGGTTGCAAGAATCAGATGTTAACAATTCGGAAATTGCAATTACCGCTGCTTGTGAGACGATAAGCACGCAGCTTCAGGGGAATGCGAGTCCCTACATGGAGCTGTCTTCTGAGCCGCGCAAGGGCGAGTGAGCCGTCGGACGCAGAGCGCACAGGCACGCCGCGTATGCAATTACTGGTGGGCCGCCGTGTGACTACAGCGCGTGTCGAATCGCGTGGGTGGCCAGGGGTGGGCGGAGGGGGGGTGGCGGTGCAGTGCGGTGGTAGTGGGGGAGGGGGCGGCCACTGCCCACTGCGTGCCGGGCAGCCGGCGGCCATCACACACTCGAGTCATTCGCCAAAGGATGACGCAATCTGGGCCAGCCGCACAGTGGCAAATCCGATCAGCAGGGGAAACCAAACAGACGCTTTAACTTCGGTAACAACGACTATCTTGTCCTCAGTTATTACTAGTACAAATGAATGAAACAGGATCTCCGTAATTCCTGTCACATTTGAGTTCCACCAAGAAAACGTAAAGCTTCTGCACTATTCAGTTACTTCTGAACCGTTGACAAAACTGCCTGTTTCCGTTATCAAATGCTCGTGTATTTTGACTTCTGCTTTTCTTTCCACCGATTAATGACATCATTTATAGTTTGCCCAACACACACTACTCAGTATAAGTAAGAGTAAAAGATAGCAAATGGCAACTTGTCGTAGTAAATTATAATAATGAACGAAGAAAGACAGCGTAAGATGCGACATTTATCTGACGGTGACCTTAAGCTCGCCTGCCCGACAAAAGGCAGAGGATCTGTGACTGATGTAAGGAGAATACAACACAGTCGGAGAAGCCTTGAAGCTGTCTGTTGGATTTAGTTAAATTCATGTTTGTGTTACCAAGCAAATTGAATCATAATTATTATCAAATAAGTCGGTTGTAATTAGATTAGACTTGGAACAGTTCCCCCAATTTCTCAATTTCAGTTTCCTTGTCGGTATCAAGGGTGTTAAAGCAAAAGTGTTTGCTGTTACTTCTCACTGTAATTTTCCCTCATACAGTATTCGGTTTCTCTCAAATAATACGTAAATGAATTTCAGTAGCAGTAGCGTTGTAGCTAAGTTTTCATAACGTCATGGTAAAGTTAGATTAGAAATTCGCTTCGAATAATTGGCAAGAAATCCAGGGGTTGGATGTATGAGGGTAGTTGTAAAATTTTATTTCTTCGCATATAATGACACATTTTAAATGCTAAACGTGATAGTTTAATATTCTGCCTGCATCGTACATGAGGTGGAATTGGCACCACGTAAATTTCTGTATATAACACTAAAACATGTTTGAGAAATGTAAATGTGAAGTATAGCATCCATCTCATCAACTGGACAAGTGGAATAATTAGCGCAATTTTCTGAACTTGCAAACAAAACTAAATATTCAGTTCAGTTTGAGAAAAACCACAGAACTCACTCTGAGGTGTTATTTAGCCATGACAGAACTCGAATATATGAAAATGTTCTCAACGTGATCTGTACTAACTGACACGTGGCAGTCATAGTTAAAATGCGCATTTATCATTTATCAGTTTCTAGCAACAACTTACATTATATAATTATTGTACTTTAAGCCAGTTTTTGTTTTACTTCAAGATATTTTTGATATAATCCGTCAGCATCAAGGTAATATTTGAATCCATATTTGCACTTGTGAGTTCCGTACCTAATACTGGACGCTCAAAAAATGTTCATCTATTAATATGTCCCTGCGTCTCTTAACCAGGCTGGCGTGATTTAAGTCTTTTGTAACTCATTTAAGTGAACCGATAGCTTTTAATTCCAGTAGGCTATACTCTTCGAACATTACGATATGCCCCCCCCCCCCCTTTTGTGTATCTGAAAATTTATCTTATGATTATTTCGTTGACATCTTGTACATAGTTTACAGATCCTTAATTAATAGATCTTTTTCTTTTCTGTTGTCGCCAGCTTTCGGTATGTGGACATAGATTTCTATGTTAATGGTTGTTACAGATTTCTTTTCTCTTATGGTAAGAATATTTATAACATTCCATTATTCTTAACAAGTTTGTTTTTGTGGCCATCATTTCCCAAAACGAACATTATTATAGTATCTAATCCTCCGTGCCGTTCTATAAATGTAGATCTCGGCTGTAAATAATAAATGGATAGGCAATGAGAACTAGTACATTGCATGTAAAACATGGTTTAGTCACGGCAGTTGATAGTTCCACGATAAACTGTGAAAAGGCAGATTTGTCTATAATTTAAAAATCTGATTAATGGTAAATTTATCGCAGTATGTGCATGAAAACAAAGGTAATCGGCAAAAATGTGGTTGTGAATATTAGTAACGCTTGCAGTTTTCGTCTCAGGAAAATATTTTCAAGGATGATTTGTACGAATCTGAAGTTGAATGTGGGTAACTATGACTCCGATCCAAATCCAGAATATGTTCCCCAGCACAAATACACTACGAAAATTGTTGCTCTTCAGATAAATGCGAATAATTATTTAAGCAAGTACACGAATGTAACTTGTGTGCCTTACCACACTTCACATGAAAGTACATGATAGAGTGATGACGAAAATGGTACGGGCCATCTTTAACATCGTTTATGTGCTCTATTCAGTAGCTTGTTAAAACTGATTATATATAGTGGTGAATCACAAATACATTTTTGGTGTTGTTATGCTGTACTTGTTGCAAAACGTGTTATTGGCAAATTCTAGTATAAAAAACTGAAACAATTAGGACATTTTAATTCGTAGTTTTGAGTGGTTTCGCAGTAATGCTTAGTTAATTCGCCCAGCAATTAAACAGAGCTAAGAATATTCTAACCAAGTTAAGTTCACTCAATTTTCACGCAAACAATGTTTCCTATGCGCTGACAAATTTTTAAGGATAAAATTATGGGTAGAATTTATCATTTCAAAAATATGTGGTTACCTTACATATATCTGAAAATAACTTACCGGAATAAAAAATTACGTTCCATGAACTTGAACTACCTTATTTATTAGATTTTATTGTAGCTTTACTGAGCAATTTCTCTAAACAACCAACTAGTTTCCTGCCATTGTTTACAGCCGAGGTCTTCAATACATAAACATTCCGCCATCAGTTTCATCAGATAACGATTTGCTTATTCCAAAATTTCGGTGACAGTGTTTGGCGCATTGGGAAATCATTGGTTAACAGTAACGATATCTTCACTGTCCTGTAGGGCACAGCAGTTCACCTTAAATTGGAGAACCACCTTAACCTCACTGAACGACGGCTTAGCTGTTAGAATAAGATGGACCCTTAAGAGCGATGCGAAAGTGGTGATGGTATCGACTTGTTTGTCTTTTCCTCTCACATAATCGCTCAAGGATTAAAAGTACAATGATAAGTTCAAGTTTTGTTCAAAATTGTTATGGACTCATTTATCACAGCAATAGAATGTGGACATGGCACTGAATAAGACATCAAAACACAGTATTTTGGAAATGAGTTAATTCCTGACTTTTTTCAGCACCTTTCTCAACAGTGTCAGATTCCATTAGTGATGAACCAACACTCATCCACGTGTGCGCAAGATTTTTATTTAGTTGTATGGCAATACATCACAATCGTGTCAACATTTCGGAAGGAAAGTCTTGTGTATCATTTTTCTGTCAATCATGTATGTTATTCGCAGTTTCTACCAGATATCCATTAGGTGAGGAGGAGCGTACCTGGAACGTGCGTGGATAGCAGTGGGAGCTGTCCCAAAATTACCCTCAGTGCGGATATGAAATCAGGCCAACTGGCGGCGCTAGTATTCTGTCTTGGCCCGATTCACCGATTCCTCACCCCACCTCCCCCCCCCCCCCCCCCCAACCCCTTTCGGTCTCAAAAATCTACACAAAGAGCGCCAAAAGCAGCGCAGTTTGGAAACTTGTGAATCGACAGGGAGAATTGTCGAGATTGCAGGATATTAATGCCCACTATCATTAATTAATTAATGTGAATTAAATGCTCAGGGTTTGCTGCCAGATACACTGACAATCTTAACACAGTATTACTTATGCACTTTGTGTCAATACTTATTTACTTTGTGTACTAGCTATTGTATGTAATAAGATTTTCTAAAAAGTGCCAATGGCACAAAAAATTGATTATGTTTCCTACAGCGAGCATGGAATTTTGTACGCAGCTATTCAATAATGTCAAAATTTGGTCACTGCCCCAATTTAAACTGCTATTTTTAGTAGACCATTACTTCCATGTGTTAGTACTAGCTATTGGAGTCAATTTAATTTGCAACATCGTGTATCATGAAAGACCGTCGTAATACAAGCGGGATTCCCCATAACTAGGCATGTCGTTTCAAGGATATCGGTCCAAACACGCCATTACAATGTACCAATACGATCCTAAATGCCTTGCGTGAAAATGCTATTTATCGTGTAGTCATATCTCGGATTCTGTTGATCACAGAGGTATGGGGTTAAGTGTTTGGATAGCCCTTAGGCTGGAAGCCATTTGTATACCCATCAGAAAAGCGGCGTACTGTAGCTATCCTACAGAACAGGGTTAAAATTTAAACATTACATACACACTTCGCCCAGCTCAGACAAGTTGAAGAAATCGTTTGGTTCATCCACATTTGGTGTAGCCTAGGGTGGGCTTTAGACGGTTCACCGAGAAAGCCCCAAAAACTCATGACATTTCTGTACCAATTTTTATTGATAGCAGATCGTCCAAATTTTTACCAAACGTACTTAAGATAGTGTTCTCGGTCAACGTTGAAATTTGTTTACCGTTAACCGTTACCGAGATCCAGAGATTCGAAGTAACCAACTTAAGCAGAAAACAGCAAAAACCAGTTTTTAGTAGTTTTGCACAGTGGGCCGCAATTATCTAAATAATCAACAATAAAATATGGGTGAAATTTTGACTGTACCCTCTGGACATAAATCCTGCAACATCATTTCTTTCCGTTTTCGGAAATCTTCATCCGTGATCGATACAGATCCGAGAAATCATGAGTTTTGGATACCAAGAATACCAGTTCTGGGGATCACCACATCTGTCACTTCTACCCACGGGAAATTGACGAAATTTTGAACATATGTTCTTAAGGTGACGTTCCTGGGGAACTTGAAACCTTTTTCGATATCATTGTCCGTTACCGAGATGTAAATGTTGTTTTAACTGGCGTAGTGAACATATGGCAATGTTCTGGGGTCATCACAAGGGTTCTGAGGCCACCAGACTGTGCTTTCAGTTGCCATTTCTTAGCTAATGAAACTATGCGACGCGCTGAAGCTGTATAATGGGCACTTCAAGCCTCTGCAGGCTGCCTCGACCTGGATAGTATTACACTTTGAAACCTGGTGACGGAAATACCTCACAAAAAATTGCTTTCACATTTCGGTATAGAGTAGGCGTAGCCTAAAACTGTGGTGTATTTTTATGTAAAGTAGTTTAAAGCGAATTTGCGTTGGGTCAGAGACACTTTCATGTTAACCTTATATTTTGTGTCCTTATTTATTGTTGATGTATGACAAAGTACGTCGACGTATAAAACTGCCAAAACTTTAGTGACTTCAGGAATTCGTTTTGTACAGGGTGAATCACCAAACATTTGCACGGCAGATATTGCGGAAACAGAAAGCGCTATTGATGTGCGTTTTTCACACAATGGAATGGCAGTCATGGGCTTGTGTTGTTAGCTAGTAAACAGATTTTAATAATACTTCGAAAGTGTATTTTATGTGCAAAAGCACACTTTTTTAAATGGATCAATGCCTACTGGTTTTAACATACTAAAAGTGGGGTAAATCAGAATGCCTGTGGTGTCTGTTGCAGGATTCTAGTGCGAGTCATCTTGAGAAGCTTCCATATCGGCACTTAATGCCATTCAATCTGCATTAATGCTAGGTGCAAAGTTATGTTTGCTTATAGTACGGTTGTGTGTCGCTTGAATGCATTGCGACTAGCTAGTCAGTTAGGGCGTGGAAGTCTAAGTAGTAGGTCTTGAGCTGACATTGGAATTTATGAATTCAGAAAAAGTCGACGTCCTCACGGTGTTTGGAGAGTGTAGGAAGAGCGCAGTTAGCTCCTCTAGGGTGTATGCGGCAAGTTATCACGAAAGGCGCCAACCATCTCGACAATTATTTATCAACCTGATTAACCAGGTATCTCAAAGTGGTGATGTAACTCGTAAAACAGTGGGAAACAAGTGACAAGAGAAAGAGGGGTGGGGGGGGGAAGTAATTCCCTTGTTGCTCTTGCAGTTGATCTGCACATTAGCTCCGCTGCAGGATACCACAAAAGACGTCAACCATCTCGGCAGTTATTTATCAATCTATTCAACTAGTAACGTGAAAGTGGTATTGTAACAACTAGACTAGGAACCAATAGGAAACAAGTGACGATAAAAGAGGGGAACATTAATGTTCTTGCTGCTGTTCCAGTTGATCAGCACGTTAGGTCCCGCTCAATCGCACGAGAAAGTGGCACGAGCCAGGCAAATGTCCTATGCCTTCTCCATCGACATAGGTTCCACCCCTATCACATCTCCATCACGAGATGCATAGAAATGATTATGAGAATCGTGTTAACTTTCGTACATGGGCATTAAGACAGGATACTCCAGATGTAACATGTGTCTCGTTTCATGACGAAGCCACATTTACCAATCACGCCCAGGTAAACCGCCCGAAACATGCACTATTGGTTTGTTGACAGTCCCCAATGGCTTAGTCAGGTGGAACGTCAGCGTCCGTGGAATGTAAACGTGAGGTGTGGGGTAGTGAACCATTAGATCATAGGTCCGTTTTTCATAGATAGAACACCGAAAGCAGACAAGTATCGCAGCGTTCTGACAGAGGTTGCTAGGAGATGATCCTGTGTAGACTAGGAGGAACCTGTGGTACCAACATGACAGATGTCCAGCCTATAATGCACTAAGTACTACAACATGTCTTCACGAATTCTTTCCATATCGTTGGATTGGGCTCAGAGGACCTGTACATTGGCCGGCCCGTTTCCCAGATTCGACGCCTGTATACTTTTTTCTATGGAGAAAGTTGAAAGATGCTGTCTACAAGGACACACCAACCACACTCGATGATCTGCAATGACGTTTACTGCAGACTGCTCGTACATATCCGCTGAAATGCTAGCACGAGTGCAACAGTCGTTGGCATTTCCGAAGATGTCAACAAAATGTATAATGTACATTCAAACTGCATACAGATAACTGTGTAAGCACTGTGAATTAACGTTACACATTTTGTTGGCACTTAGGAGATGCCATTTTCGACTTTGTTACGTTAATCTGATAATGGTTCTCGGCCCAAAACTAGCCATCGAAAGAAAAATAAAATATTTACTACCTGGACTGGTTTTTCGTTCTATTTATTAACAGAAGTTGCTAACGTAAGTTACTCCAGCATTCTGGAAGTTCGTAAAGTGACTTTCGTGTTACTTTAGCCGTGTATTCACACTTGTCTTGGTTGTTCCAGTATAAACGTTACCACACGTACACGGAAATTCATATACTCCACATGGCGACAGAGGAAGACATTTATCCTTAACAGATCGAAGTGCTTGACATGCTTTCTTTGTTCGTCAAAAAACCAGTCTAATGTCGTTCTTCTGAAAAATCCGATCTGTTACTTTTTTAAGAAAAAGGAGAGAAACTATATTTCTCCATCGCTGTTTTTCCTGTTTGTCGTTCGGCCTTCCGCAATTTGGGCATAGAGTTCTGTATACGTCTATCCCTGAGTATCCATCTTTTTCGAAATCTTGCTTTAGATGTTTTAATCCTTTTGGCTCTATCGGCAAGACTTTTAATGTCACTTCTCTTTTGTTATGGATGGTGATTAGAATTCTTATATAAATATCTATCTGTGTGCATTACTTTTCGAAAAATCTTACATGGCAAACTTCCATCAGTCTGACTCATAACTAAAACATCCAAGAAAGGTATTTTGTTGTCATTTTCTGTTTCCATAGTCAACTAGATTTTTGCGTTTATTTTATTTAGAAAACCAAAGAATTCGTCCGAATCTCCTTTTCTGTGAGGTCAGACCACAAATGTGTCATCCACAAAACCATACTAGTGAGATGGGTTCTTACTTGTTTTACTAAAGCTGACTGTTGGAGTTTCTTCACACAGACATTACTTACTGCAGGGCCTAATGGATTACCCATTGGTACACCATCAAGTTGCCCATAAAATTCATTATCCCAATGGAACGGACTGGAAGTAAGGGAATGTCTGAAAAGAGCAGACAAATCTCGTGGAAAAATATTCGTTCTAAAAACCATAATTTCGTTTACTGGGACCATAGTGAATAGAGCCACTATGTCGAAACTTACAAGAATATCTTGAGAGACAGTACTATCCCGTTAGCCTTCTCTATAAATGATGTGAGTCTTTTCTATATGAGTCTGTTTTCTCAGTATATGGCTGTAATTGAGTCGTCAGATATCTTGCTATTTCATTCGTGGGAGAACTGATAGCACTAAAACGGGTCTGAGAGGAAAATCATTTTCTGAATGTAGGGTAGGCCATAAAGTCTAGGACACAAAGTTTCTGTCTTCAACAACGCTCTTTTTCTTCTTTTGGAACAGAAGTAGATGACTTTATCAGATTATTTGTTTTCCTACATACGACAGCTGTAGGACCGTTCATAAGCTTCTTGTAGTTTTTTGACGTTAAAAGATTCAAAATTTTGCTTCGATAATCCTCTTTATTCATAACAGAAGCATTCCCATTATCATTAGGAAGAATGACTATTTCTTCATCTTTATTTAAATCTCTAACAACCTTTCTCTCACCTTTCGTTAAATTGCTTTAAAAGGTTCACTGCCGCACAATTCTCTGGTGGTTTCAGTCCGGATAGTGTCATCCGTTTCTTTGGGGAGAGTACATATATCTGACTCTACATTCACAATAATATCCAGAGATGGTATTTTCATAGATACGCTAGCGCAGTTTCTTCATTCCGTAAGGACACAAGTCTCGTCTTGCTATAAAATTCTCATGCATCACTGTATTATTTCTTCTTTCTATTAAGTTCGTAACTTCCCGAAATTCTTCTTATGTCTATAAGTAGTCATTTCTGTCATAGCTTTCATAGATCTAAACTTAAGGTAATCTACTTTGCTCCCTGAACACATATGTACCTTACTAGCAAGAAATAAATGCAGATTCAGTAACTTAAGTCGACAGAACCCATATCTCGCATTGTAATTCTGTATAATAATAAATCCAATGAATACAGATTGTCTGGAAAATCCTCTGCAACTTTAAAAAGTTAGGTGTGGGAGACGAGTCTCTACAACGCAACAATAAAGTTAAAATACAAATTAAATGTGGGCTCTTCTTACCTGAAAATTCCAGATGTCTAACTGATTTTGAGAAATTCTCTACCTAGAACTTTTTGATGACAAAATGAAGGCTTTCACGACCAGATCATATTGCTGCTGGTAAAGCTTTTAGGGTATTAGGTCGTGGTTCACGATACTCTTCCGCTCCTGCCGTTTAGTCCAGAGTTGCCCGGGTATCTTCACAGGTGTTGCTGCTCTGCAGATGTCCAACGCAGCTTTGGACGAAGTGTTAGGAACAGAAGAGTTTCGTAGACCACGACTTTATGTCCCGAAAGGCTTACCAGCAGCAGAGGAAACAGTGATAACGGCGGAATGGCAGTATCAGTGAAAGAGAAAGAGAGATGGATGAAGACAATAGCAGTAGGAGATAAAAAGTGAGGACACAGTGATCGTCAGTGAGAGACAGTGACATTAAAAGAGAAAAACAAATGAACGGAAGTAGGAGCAGTGGGAGAAAAAAGGAAGAAGACAGCTAAAATAAAAAAGAAGTAAGTCATCACCGTACATGGGCTTGGGGAGAGGGGGGCGGGGTTCTGGAGCCCCGCCCTCACAACGGCGGAATTCAACATGACAAAATTTGTCCGCTTTCTCGCATACTCTTTAGTTGCACTATAAAGTTTCTTGCTTTTGGAGTCAAAAGTCCGAGCAAACCGTCCCCAAGGACATGTGTGGAGGGGAGACAATGGCAGCTGAAGAGAAAGAGAGCAGACTCTAAGACAGAAGAAAAGAGACACTGACAGTGTGAGAGAAAAAGAATGGGACAAAAACAACGCTACAGAGACTGAGCAAAGGGATTTACAATATTCTGTGTTAAAAGAGTGAAGAATATGCACGTGTCCCAAAATTTATGTTAAAGATGGCGGTATGAGGATTAAGGCAGCTCGTTCCCCACTTCTGTCACAATCTTTTAAACAGGAGCATATTCACCTTCTTTGTGCTCCCACAGGTGCATCTACCAGCTGGTCATTATCTGAGCGTTAAATGTTGCACACGAAAACATTCAGAAAGAATACAAAAGCTAGCCTGACATCAAACAAACCCACATTAATACAGCTGAAGTAATATGCCTGCACTCACAAGGTGACCTTATCCAACGGTCCTGTTCATTTTTTTTCATGTTTATAGCATTTGACGTTCAGTTCGGACATCGATTTCCTAAAGCAGTTCTCAGAAAAATTCGAAACAATCATGTTTGAAGATTGGAAGATTTTGCAAGTGCTGTAAATTGAAAAATATTCCGGACAATTTAACAGAGCCGCCGGTTGCTGAGTGCGTAGCATATATTTCTCGTAAAAGTAAAGTGACTATCTCGATTCTCGCTGGCAGTTACTCTTCTTACTTTCATTTCAAATCTGTATCTATTATCAAATTTAAATGTTATAAAAATAAAATCTTTATTATTTTATTTACCAATCAATTGCTACACGAGTATTCTAAACACACTGATATTTCGGTATAAAATGGAAAATTTTAATTCTAAATGAAAACATTAGACAGAGTGATCAGAAACAGTCTGAAAATTTTTCAAGAGTGCTGCACAGGAGGCTGTGCTGATTATAATTATCCAGAAAAAAATCCGATAATCAGCGAAGTTTCCGAGATAAGTAGTACTGAAGTTAGCCAGTCACCCGTCGTGCCACAGAAGGTGTCGCCAGACGTGTTCCTCCTTTGGTTTCCTCAAATCGAATAAAGGTAGCGCATTTAACTGGTAATGAACATTTCAACATGTGATAACTCTCAGACACAGAGATGCCTGAGCATTACTGCGTGCAAGTAGTTGAATTTTCGCGTGCATCGACCTGATTGGCTAACTTCATTCCTATATGGCGTAACGTACAGATTTTTTTCTTAACAATTATTTCTCAGTACACCCTCCCTCGCACAAAAGCTTTAGAGACTGTTTCTGACCACCCTGTACATTTTAATACTACTGCTCACTCTGTACAAACTAGAATATGCACTGCCTGATAAAAATGTGAAGCACCTAGAAGACATGGTCGGACGTCGATGTAACTTCGTACACATGTACAACATCCGTGGATATATAACTGATAAGTTTTGCCATTCAGTGTCATAGGTAGGAGAACGACCAGAGTGCCTCAGTGGTGTTTATCTGCAATGTTGTTACCCCGCCTGGTGGCTTTTCAATAATTACTGTGAGGGACAGGGCAGTGCTGGTTACCTGTGTGAGACAGCGTTATCAGCGCCTGACACTGTCTGAAAGGGTCCTTCATGAGGGGTTGCATTTCGTCGCTAGTCGAATTGTGCTAAATTCAGATTTGTGGATTCCCGGCGGGGTCAGGGATTTTCTCTGCCTCGTGATGGCTGGGTGTTGTGTGCTGTCCTTAGGTTAGTTAGGTTTAAGTAGTTCTAAGTTCTAGGGGACTTATGACCACAGCAGTTGAGTCCCATAGTGCTCAGAGCCATTTGAACCATTTTTTAGATTTGTGGAGCAATCTTATGTAATTTCCATACACAAGGAAGCACCGCCATATTGTGAGCCGAGCACATTGTAATCCCTTCACTTCTGCACCTGTCATTCAAAAACAAATAATAGAATAAGCATCATCCCATACTATTGGTGAGAGTAGAAGCAGTCACACTAAGGGAATTCTCTTTTCATGCGTAGACTTCCGATAACACTGTTGCGGCACAGAGTAATACGGGTTACGAGTTATAAAATTTTTAACGGAGTTCATCCACCTTCACGTAAGATAGGCAGGTTACACCACGATTCGCTTCGGACCAGAAACTACGGTGATGGAGACGGGTAGCACAGTCTACAACTCTGCAGTAGCTGAGTAAGAGAGAGCACACACAGCGGGAAAACAGAAAAGGACAGCGAATAAGCAAAGCAACACGCACGCTCGTACTCGCGCCGGGGTGCCGCAAGAAGCAATAGTCATGGCTAGGGAAAAGAACTCATAGACCAATTTAAGTAGCTGCTAAGAGAGAATTAAAGCAATGGTAGCAAGAGGCCACATGCGGTCATCGCTAGTAAACCGGACGTCACAGAACCATGGAAAGCTCTTTAAATACCGGAGCGCGAGCTCCAATCAGGGAAGAACGGTTCAGGTCAATGGGAACGATGGAATCCGTGTCCACGACATTCGGTTCCATGACCTTGTTGTTTTAATAACCCTTTCTCAGATCAACCAGCGCTGTACCAGCCAGTCGTGGAGTGCCTCAAAGCTGAACTCCACTGACGAACTTCAACTGTGTCACATCAACCACTACTGACGGGAGAGCTGATGAACTACCAGCAGCAGTGCACTACCAGATGATGTAATCTCTGAGTGTTGGACCGAAGACGACAACCAGGGTTCCTGGTGGACCACCGTCCGATACGCCTAAGCGCATGCGGGTGCGGGGCCTACCACTCCGGCAGTACTGGGTTCAACGCCTGCCACCTACAACACACCGCGGATGGCGTGGTCCAGAGAAGAAGAGGCACGGAGTGGGATCGAGTACACTCCCTCAGCCGGTAGCAGCCATCTATGCTGTACCAGGCTGGGCTAAGCGTGCGTATCGACATAAGAGGAACGACGTCTCGCTAGGACGCAGGCACAAGGACTGGTGCGGCGTCCGACACCGAGAGTCTGTCCGTGACCAGGGCTGGAGGCAACTACGGCCAGCAGTGCACCTCCCGATGTAAAGCTGTCACAATAAACGATTCACTGAATAATCACTTTTTTTGAATGCCACGAGCGCTTCCAGACGATCGCTGACATGGTGCAGAGGCGTCATCCGCTCAGACCTTCTATTAAACCATCACACAAACGGTCTCATATGGAGTGGCGCCATGACCAGAAAGCACGGTGTGCTGAAGAACGGAGCTGCATTGCGCTCAGAAATGAATCACTTTTGTCCACCATACTAGATGACCGTCATCAGCAAGTATGGAGGACACCTGGGGACAGTCCTGTTCTTCCAATGTTTTGGAAAATCATAGCAATGTTACTCCTGAAGCCATGGAACGGGGAGCCATCGGATGTGATTTCAGATCATAACTACTAGCAACTGAGGGAAGTCTGATGACACAGCGGTGCATCAACGTCATTTTACGTGCCATGTGTTAACTCTTATGAGATACTGTCATGGTGCAATTTTTGAACCAGACAATGCTCCTCCGCACATGGTAAATATCTCTGCAACTCTTTGCATGATGATGTATTCCCATGATCAGCGAGATCACGAGATATGCCCCCAATAGAAAATGTGCGGGAGCAGCTCAGATGTCAACTCTGGCCCAGTGTGTGTATACAGAGTATCAACGACCAGATACAAGGGTTATGGGGCAGCTTGCCTCAGCTGAGGATCCAATAGCTTTATGACACCCTTCCGAAATGAATCAGTGCATGCATCGGCCCAGAGGCCCTAAAAAGTCATACTATTAAGTGGGGATTACTGCTTAATTGGTTACAAATTTTTCTATATTTTATAATCATTGAAAGAACATCATACGCGCTCTCAAACAATGAAGGTATATTTCGTTCCTCAGGCTTTTCTGAGTGGTTCACTTTTTTGGCACGCAGCGTATTTTATTTTCTACTAGCTTTTTCTCAGTGGCTTCGATACAGATATTGAACACACCTTCCTCCTTTCCCTATCCATCACATCCTCCCACCTCTATCTCTATCTACTACTCGCCCTCTCTGACAATATCTTCCTCTACCCTCTCTCTGACTACATCATTCTCCCACACACTCTTTCTACATCTGTCCCCCAGTCCCCACCATCCCGCTACAATGTCCACCTGGCTTCTGTCCCAGTCCTCCCCCCTCTCAGTTCCTTTCCTCCTCCTCCATCTTTTCATCGTTTCTTCTATCTGAACCTTCGCAATTGGTAGTTCGGGGTGGACGTCCCATGACGCTTGTTCATCATTCATCCATTCCCTCAGGTTTTTGTTACACAGGGCAGCTATACCGCTGACCGAACACGCTGAGCCAGCGTGCCGCCATCAACTTAGCTATCCAAGCACGACTCACGAGCCGACTTCACAGCTTTACTTCGGCCATTAGCTCGTCCCCTGCGTTCAAAAACTTCACAGAAGCTCTCTTGCGAAACTTGTAGAACTAGTATTCATGGAAGAAAGGATACTGCTCAGATATGGCTTATCCACAGCCTGGGGGTGCTCCCAGAATGAAATTTTCGCTCTACAGTGGAGTGTGTGTGCTGATACGAACTATCTGGAAAATCAAAACTGTTTGTCCGAGCATCAGCTGAGCTACCCAAGCACGAGTCACGAGCCGTCTCCACAGCTTTACTTCCATAAGTACCTCGTGTCTAAACCTTCCAAACTTCACTAAAGCTCTCCTGCGAAAATTCGCAGGAGAGCTTTGGTCTATCTCCAGCCATGCTTGTCGACATGAGTAGACCCTGCAATTCAGTTCATTCATTTGCCTCTGACTTTAAGGCTGCGGTATAAAGCTAGTCGGTAAAGCAGGCCAAATCTACGTCAACGCAACATACCTGTCATGCAGGCCAGCCTACATATTGGGGCCTGAAAAACTTTTTTACTCTCTCTGAAATTTAGGCTGGCCTGCAGATGAGGTTGATTCGACGTGCTGATGCTTTTCTCACACACCATGACTGTCCTGGAGGGCACCCCACATACCATATCTCCTCCTATTGGAGCTGGAAGGTTAAAAAAATCATAGTGCTGATACTCGTGAGACGTTCCTGTGCGAGATTTGTCTGAAATCGGTCAAGGGGCTCAGGAGGAGATAACAGATACACACATCCAATAGCTTCTTCTACATGTAACAGATTAGATGTTTCGCATTTTTGTACAAATCAGCACCTAATCTCGTAACGAAGTAAGGCACACTGACTTCCCGTTAGGGCGAGGCCTGTAGTGAGCGAGAGTAGTGTACTGACCTCCTGGTAGGGCCTGGATTGGGGATGCTGGTCCTTGTAGACCTCGCACTCGTAGCAGGGTGCCCGCTGCCCCAGTGCGCCCTCCAGCTCGGGCGTCAGCGACAGCACCAGCAGCACCGCCACGTTCATCCTGCACCACAGAATAAAACACACCTTTCACTATCTCCACTTGTCACCAACAAACACAAGGGAAGCATCAAATTCCTCCTCCTGTGCACCTCCAGGGGCTGCAGACTTCCATGTTAGGGAAATATACATTGTACTTCAGTACACAACACATAGGGGATGATCCGCTAAATATTCTGAAATAGGAAGCTTAGAGACTGTCAATGCTAATTAAGAAGATACGATCTGTAACATGCCTTTTGACATAGTTGTTGTCAAGCACTGCATAGTAAAATGTTCCACTGGGAGTCGGAGGAAGGGGGAATGAGAAGGGGATTTAGTGAGCAGAACATTGGGGAAACAGAAGAAGGTCTCACCTGGAACTGCAGAGCAGAGTGCAGGAATTTTTTGATTGAGAGCAGGAAGAGAAAATTGATACACAGCTGAAGGAAACAGGGAAGGATTGGTAGTTCGTAGGAAGGTAGGGACACAGAGAGTACAGTTAGTGTTAAAGAGAGATATGTCTCAGGTAGGACTAGGAACAAGAAATGTATACCACAGTTTACTAAGGTTTAGGAAGCATAGGGATTGTACTGCCCAGGACAAACGACTGGTGGGCTTTCACTAGATTGGGCTACATTTAAACAGGACTGGGAAGAGAAGATTAGTACTTCATGAAAGTAAGGGAGCAGGTCTTGGGTCACGCGTGCGGAACTATCTGTAGTATCCTTTTTAGCATAAATGCGGA
Organism: Schistocerca nitens; assembly: GCF_023898315.1. Lineage (NCBI taxonomy): Eukaryota > Metazoa > Arthropoda > Insecta > Orthoptera > Acrididae > Schistocerca > Schistocerca nitens. The sequence goes on from NC_064614.1 coordinate 519,103,027, forward strand.
TATCAGAGCTCTGTCTAAGTAATATCTCTGACAGCTTACAAAAGTTTTATAATAAGGCTTCACTGGAATCTGACGTGCCAGATGTAATGCTTACTATATGTCACAATGAAAAATAAAGCACTGGAAATACAACTCCTCTTGGAAACATGCTCTCAATAAAAAATGAAATACATCAACTTGAAACTGAGCTCCAATCTTTGAACATCACAGTAACTTGTCTCACGGTGCACAGAATGAAAACGCATTATTTCCACTGTATGTAAGGACAACTTCTTATTGATGAAGTACTTCAAAGAGTGGAGAATCATGCATCTATGTCAGAAAAGAAAGTTTAAATCATTACACGATCTTATGCAGAAAGTTAAGACATCATCTTGACTCATCAGCTTTTAAATTAACACAGCTTGACATAGACAAGAAGTTCATGATTTTTTTGCCTATCACTTAAGCAAATGTAGTGTGGATACTTTTTTAAATAAATTAGCAGATGTTTTACATACAGTCCAAACTAGAGAAGTTGAAATAATTTTGTCTGGAGACATAAACATAAACACAAATGGTAATAGTAGCATCCCCAAAAATATCTTTTGGCATGTTCCTTTTGGTCAGTAGAGCAACAAGGAAAATTACAATTACGGCAGTGGTAATCGGTCATTTGTCAACAAATATGGACAGAGAAATCTGTGATGTTGCCAAAAAATATATCTGACTCGCAGACTATTTCTGACAAAGAATAACAGTATGGAGAAAGTCCCTAAAGTGTACTCCTACTAAAGAGATTGATAAGAAATACAAGATTTTTCAGTAGAACTAGAAAACTTTAGTTGGGGTGAAGTGGGCTGAGAAATTCTCTAGGTTTTCAAAATTATTTGAACTGGCACCTTGAAAAAAAAAAAAACCCATGAAGTTCAGTGGCAGTGCTTCACTAAATCATACGAATAACAGCTGGTATGAAGAAGTTCTTCCAAGTCCTTAGATACCTTAGTTCCATGAAAAACAGCCTTAACTACCGAAATTTCTTTAATTCCTATCTCAGATACAAAAAGAGACAGATATCTGAAAAAAGTCATTCAATTATAAAATAATTTATAATGCAACACAGTCTCGGGATATCACTTAACAGGGAACAGTGGAAGATAAACAGAAGCATAATAAAGTACAGCTAATGGAGGGTGATAATGCAATAAATGATCCACACAGCAAACTGTGTGAACGAGCTTGTTTTATTATCTTTTGCAGAGAAATTACAAAAAAGTGCTAACAACGAACATAACACCTGTAAATAATCATGCACTAAGAACAGAGAGGTTACTACCATACACAGAGCATGAATAAAGAAAAACCGCACTAAACCTAAAAAATAAAAAGCCATTAGGCTACGATGAAGTACCAATAATGTGCTGAAACAAAGTGTACTGAACAGACAAGCTTCCTTAATACACATAATAAATTACTCATTCACCTCAGGTAAATACATCGAGCATTTAAATATGCAAGAGTCATGTCTCTGGTAAAAAAAATGAAAAATTTCAAAAGACATAGAAAATACAGATCCATTTTCCTCCTGCCAGCATTCTCAAAGATAATAGAGTCAGTTTCAAAGTCTGGTTAATGAGTTACTTGAGTACATACAATCTACCAAGTAAATCACAATTTTTGATTTGGAATTGGTAGAAATATAGAACCATCCATAGTAGAATTCCCAGAATTGGAATGTGGTGCTCTTGATAGGTATGAGTGTGTCACAGGCTTCTGACTGAATAAGGGGGGATCATTTCTAACAAGGGAAACCCCCCACCGCACCCCCCTCACAGCATGAAAACTGAAATAAAGTGTACTGAACTGTGAAAAAAAAAAAAACACGGAAACAGTGACGGTTCAAGGTAGGAAGTGCAACATTGAGCGAGTGTGTTCAGCAATGGCTTCGTGTCATTTACTTTATTTCCCTTTTTCACGACATTGTGAACCGTCCGTCCTATCATTGAAACGCTTGTTCTCTTTCTGTAGCCTTGGCAGTTGTCAGACTTTCGTTATGGAATATGAGTCATGTGGTAAGAATACGTTACCGTGGCAAATAAACGTGATGAATAGTGAGAGCAGGCGAGATACCACATAGATGTCTCACAGAAATGAAAACAACAAGTAAACAGGCGTGAACTATGTTACAACAAAGATATTCAATATGTAACGTAAAAAACGTTAAAAACATAGGCCTTGGCACAGAGAAACTGTGTGTCTTTGAAACTGTTACGTTCATTTGATGCAACTTATGTAACAAATTGCTATGTTTTCATCATTCTTTTGGGGAGTAATCACATTTACAGTCATTCGAACACCTAAACCGGGTAACAAGGCATAAATATTTCACTTATCAGGTGTACAAATTAGGAGCGTCGGTAAGAGATTCGTGTTATATGTCACATATACCGTCACTATTGCCGCTTATGACACACCAGATGTGTTTTCCGGTGGAGGATTCGGTTGACTCGTCGCCTTGCCGTCAAATCTTTGCGGTTCCCATCCGAAAGCCACTTCCTTTCGGCTGCTAATAGAACAGTTGTGCAGAATCAACTGTCATTAGAGCCGACCGGAGTGGCCGAGCGGTTCCAGGAACTTCAGTCTGGAACCGCGTGACCGCTACGGTCGCAGGTTCGAGTCCTACCTCGAGCGTGGATGTATGTGATGTCCTTAGGTTAGTTAGGTTTAAGTAGTTCTAAGTTCTAGGTGATTGATGACCTCAGAAGTTAAGTCCCATAGTACTCAGAGCCATTTGAACCATTTTTTGAACTGGCATTAGAGGTCCATTCCTTAGAACCCGCTATTGCAAACGGACGAACACCACGACACAAACAAAAATTTAAATACAGCGAATAGCGAAAGAAGTGAGATTTGAACACGAGTCACCAGCGTGGCAGTCCAACATCATGATCACGTTTTTGGAGTATAATGCAAGTGTCTTTATTTAAAAATTAACGAAACATTGATCTTTGGCACGTACGATTATATAAACAATCGTAGGCACTGTTCATTGGGTACTGCCTTTTTTTACAAATAGTGTCCACATCACATACTTCGCAAGTTGTGTTAGCTGTGATAGAGATGAATACTCTCTTCGGAGCGAATGTGGTGACATGCACCATTCTGCCTCTTAGCATTCAGTTCTTCTTCCAAAGCGATTACACTTAGTCTTTTTGTCTAACCACGATCCTGTGGAAATAGCACTTATTTAGCGAAATCTTACTGCCATTAATGTTCAGGGAGTCTAGGAGAACTGGCTGAGATATCTCACATGAATATAGCCGTAAAACAAAATACCTTTAGAGCAAAATAAAAAAAATGAGAAACTAAACAATGCAGAGGGATTCAAAGCATTTAAAGATGATTAAATGGTCAGTGACGGAGGATCATGAAATGTAAGAAATACGGATTACCCAGAAAAGAAGGACTAGGCAGGGCAAAAAATCCGGCAGATGGAACGCTCAACGTTTCACGTAGGTACTGCGATATCAATAGGCCTGTTAAAGCTCTTGTCGTTTTAGTTAATTTTTTTAGTCTTTTAGACCTTAGGTTCGTTGTCTCAGAATGTTTAACGAAGTATCCTGTACATAATGTTTAACTTTTTCACACTTCTACTTCCCTCGCCGTTTAACCTGTATTTAGAATTAATTCGACCAGCGTTATTAAAACGTAAAGAAACCTTGTCCATGATCAGTTAAGAACGCATAATAATACACACAGAAAATTTTAAACGAGAACAAACACTATGTAAAGATCTTATTAACGCACTGATCGTCCACCAAGAACAAAGAAATGACACCCAATTTTCATCTGTCTTTCACACCTCTTATGGAGATGTCTATTATGGTAAGATGTCACGTCTCGCAGTATCCATGATTTAAAAAGCGTATAGATTTAAACGGTGCTTGAGTTGGTTCAAAAAAAATTGCTCTGAGCACTATGGGACTTAACTTCGGACGTCATCAGTCCCCTAGAACTTAGAACTACTTAGAACTACTTAAACCTAACTAACCTAAGGACAGCACACACATCCATGCCCAAGGCAGTATTCGAACCTGCGACCGCAGCGGTCGCGCGGTTCCAGACTGAAACGCCTAGAACCGCTCGGCCAATGCGGCCGGCTTGAGTTGGTTCACAAAACATATTTATGTGAAGTATTTCATTATGAACTGGTGACTCACTAATTGTTAGTAAGAACAAAACAATTAGTTAACTGAATAGTGAAAAATTTATTCGAATTAGCAATATGTCTGATTACAAATAGAGTCCGCCTCTTGGGTAGCTCATAGTGTTTCTAAATTATTACAAAGGGAAACTATCTGATGACGGTGCTGCTGTATATTGTTTTAGTGTTGGAATGTCTCTTGTTCAAAAATGTTCAAATGCGTGTGAAATCTTATCGGACTTAACTGCTAAGGTCATTAATCCCTAATCTTAAATACTACTTAACCTAAATTATGCTAAGGACAAACACACACACCCATGCCCGAGGGAGGACTCCAACCTCCGCAGGGACCAGCCGTACAGTCCATGACTGCAGAGCTTTAGACCGCTCGGCTACTCCCGATTGGCGAATGTCTCTTGACTACTACATGAATCTACTCATAGTTTCTGCTTATAGTCTTCCGAGGTCATCGGAACGTAGTTATATAGTCTGTGGGTGCCCAAATAGGTGGTCAAAGCTACTGACTTATCCTCTGTAACAGCCTCAATTTTAGTAAACAATTCTGTTCTCAAAAGATCGTGCTTTAGTTCCGAAATGCGTCTTTGATGTAATAAGATGAATAACAGACAGCTTTGTTGGTTCACTGACGTCCTACTGTCTTCATCTGAACAGCCGGCCTAGTAGCATCCGCATTTTTAGGATCACCTTATTTTGAGAACATTTGGGAGCACGGAACAGAATATGCGCACCTACGTCATCGCGTTACGGCAGTCCGCCGTACCATTCTGCCACGCTTTTCCACTTATCCAAGGTGTACTATTTATAATGAATTTATTTGAGACGTAAACTTAGGTGCGTCAGGTCACTCCTTACGTGCATTTAAGGAACGTCGTCGATCGACATAAGTACTGTCTCTTGCAACATTTGCCGGCCGCTGGTGGCCGAGCGGTTCTGGCGCTACAGTCTGGAACCGCGCGACCGCTACGGTCGCAGGTTCGAATCCTGCCTCGGGCATGGATGTGTGTGTTGTCCTTAGGTTAGTTAGGTTTAAGTAGTTCTAAGTTCTAGGGGACTTATGACATCAGCAGTTGAGTCCCATAGTGCTCAGAGCCATTTTTTTTTCTTGCAACATTTCTATAGGCTAATCTGTCGCATCGTTTCGAAGGCAAAACGTAATCCTAACCTGAGTAAATGTAATCGTCTTACGCATTAGCACATTTTTAAAAATTGGAAATTAGCAAGAGGAAGTTGAGTGGTATTTATGAGACAGGTATCAAACTGAGTTAGACAGTTTGGGAAAAAAGTAAACAAAATAAAATAGATTTTAAAAAATGCATTGTAACTTTCAGACATATAGACATGAATTTTGTAATTGTTTTGGTAAGATAACCGGACAAAATGTTAGCCACTCTCCTAAAAGCGCACTTTTCTTACTAAGAAGAACTCAATACGGCACAGAACTGGAAACAGGCTCTCATACGTCAGGTAAGTCTTCGCAGTGACTTGTTGTGTGTGTGACAATTGGTTGTACGGGATCAGCACAGTAAGACAGGTCGAAGGGGAGACGTGACAATATGAAAGGAAAAAGACATCTTATTGAAGCCGTTAATGAGCACATTACCTGACTAATCTGCATATTAACTAATTTGCTCTGTTAACGTGCAGAATAAAGAGTTTTCCGCATTTTACATGGGTGATGTGTGCATTAACGGCTTCGATATCTCTACAGCTCAAAAGTTTGTTACCCTTTCCGTACTCCTTTTCTCTCTCCCTCCGTTTCTAGTTTGGTTTCGCGAGCGTCTTCTCGTCGACAGTTCTTTTTTTATTTCTCATAATTTGCGTCGGCTGCCAGTGAGGGAATTTGTGACATGACCCTTTTAAGCAGATAAATTTAGGTCCTGGTAAGCAATCAAGCACCGATTTCGTGAGTTAAATGAAGGAAAGATTCTTCGCAAACTCTTACAGTAAAGATTCAAAATGTAATAATGCTTTAGCGCAAAATGAAAATTTAATACCACAATCAAAGAGGTAAAGCGAATAAAAGGTTCCGAAATGAAAGAATCATCTCGAAATTATCGAATAACTTAAAGATTGACTGTACAAGGTTCTGAAGAACTCGTCGAGCCATTATCAAATGCGCGAGGAAGCCTGAAAATGATTCTCCATTCTGAAAAATTGTTTTCACGTAACGTATGCCACTCATTTGTCAACTGCCCATAGTGAGAAGGCAGTTTGATCAAGTTATTAAACACAATCTATAAAAGCACTAGCGGAGAAACCGAACATTGTCCAGGCATTTATTTATAGCTGTGTGTCCATGCCAGTACCATGCGGCATCTGGCCTCGTTTTTAACATTTATGACGTAACGGCTTCTGAATTATGTGTCGTTCAATGATATAATTTTGTACGTACATTCGGCGGCAAACATGGAGACTGTCTGCAGAATATGTTTCGAATGGACTTTGCAGCAACGAAGTAACAAATTTAAACGTCATGCACGATGTGACAGTTTACCACGATCTCACTGTTTATGACGTCATATCTCCTGAACTATGTACCGTACAATGATATTATGTGTTAGGTACATTCAGCGGCGTATGTGGATACTGTCTGTGAAATTTATTGGGAATAGAGGTAGTAGCGAAGAAGTAATGCATTTAAACGTCGTGGGGCAGTTTTTCCCGTTTATCATTGTTTATGACGTTTTATCTCCTGAACTACGTGGCCTACAGCGGTATAATATTCCACATACATTTTGAATACTGTTTCTAAAGTGCGTCACGAATACATTTTGCAGTAAAGACGTAATAATTTACCCTTATCATCCAGAACATTATGACAACCTGCCTAATAGCTGGTACGTCCATCTTTGGCATGGATAACAGCGGCTACGCATCGTGGCATGAAAGTAATGAGGTCTTGGTAGGTCGCTGGAGGGAGCTGACACCACATCTGCACAAACAAGTCACCTAATTCCCGAAAATTTCGGGGAAGGGGTGATGAGATCTGACGCCACGTTCAGTCACATCCGAGATGTGTTAGATCGGGTTCAGATCTGGCGAATTGGGGGGCCAGCACATCAATTGGAACTTTCCACTGTCTTCTTAGAACTACTCCGTCACAGCCATGGCCTTGTGACATGGCGCATTATCGTGTTGAAAAACGCCACTGCTATCGGGAAACATTATCATCATGATGGGATGTTCGTGGTCTTCAATCAGTGTACGATACTTCTTGGCCGTCACGGTGCCTTGCACAAAGTCCACTGGCCCCACGGATGCCCACGTGAATATTCCTCAGAGCTTGATGGAGCCGCCGCCCGCTTGTCTCCGTCCCGCAGTACAGGTACCAAGGAGCTGTTTCCTTGGAAGACAATGGTTCCGCGTCCTGACATTGGCATGATGAGGAAGGTATCGGGATTCATTCAGACTATGCCACTCTCTGCCACTGCTCCAACGTATAGTGCCAATGTCCTGGTGTTAACATTGGCACATGCATGAGTTGTCGGCTGCGGAGGCTCACCGTTAGGACTGTTCGGCGCACTGTGTATCCAAACACACTTGTGCTCTGGCCAGCATTAAAGTCTGAAGTCAATTCCGCCCCAGTTCTGAAACACTTATATTCTGCCTAGCATTAAAGTCTGATGTTAATTCCACCATAGTTCGACAAGTATTGAACACATTCATCACAGCACTCTTCGAGTACCTGAATAATCGTGCAGTTTCCGAAATGCTCGTACCGAGCATCACAATATCCCCTCGTCAAACTCAGATAGATCGTGCGCCTTGCCCATTATACACCCGGACAGCTTGCTCACTGACACTACACGCACCGTGTGTGTCTAGCAGTCACTTCTCCTTAGGTGACGCTGCTATCGTCTGGACGGGTTTACATCGATAGCAGGTCTTTGATCTGGCTGATCAGTGCATAATGTCATACCTCATTCGGTACTTTTACTGCATGAATAGGGGAGAACAAGTTAACGATAAACATTATTTTTTCATTTCATCATTTTAAAGGCGTTGTCAGCGACAAGAAATGTCTTAAAGGCTTAAACTTAAGTCTAAAGTTTATTGCACGTCAATAAGTGCTCTCATTCTGAAGCACTAGATTATAAAATCTAGGATTTCACGTGCCATGGTCTATTTTTTTTTCATCCCCATCCCCTTGATGGGTATGTGGTTCTCACCCACAAAGAAATTGTTACCCGACAGTAAGATACGTGTGTACCAAGTTTAGGTGAAATCGGACCAGTGACTAGATGTGGAACATATATACGACACACGACACATCCACAACTGAGACAAAGAGTTACGTGTTTGCACCTGTTACTGCCCTTCAAAGTAGTCACAAGCGTCGTGTAGAACCCGTTGCCAGCGATGTGAAAGGCTTAGTATACCGTTAGCAGAGCCTGCTTGTGGAATCTCTGAAACTGCTCTGAAGCGAATGCCACGAAGTGGTTCCTTCATCTTCGGAATCAAATCGAAGTCACAAGGAGTATAGTGGATGGTACAGTACTTCCCAGTCCCATCGACCGAACAGAACAGCCACAGCTTGCGCTGTATGCGCCCACGCATGTTCGTGCAAAATAACGGCTGGATTGTGCAGAAAGTGTCGCCGCTTCTTTCGCAAAGCTGGTCGCAGGTGATGCTCCAAAACCGAACAATAATACTCTACATCGATGATCTGCCGTGGAGAAATGTAATGCATTTGGATAACACCATCGCAGTCGTATTCGAGAATCACCATAAATTTCGCCATACTGGGGCTCTGATGTACTTTCGACTTTCGCAGCGACCCATAAAGACGCCATTCGTTGTATTAGCATTTCAGTTTTGGCTCGTACGATGGGGACCATGTCTCATCCCGTGCTACGATACGACGTAAGAAAGCCACTGCTTTCGCGCTCATAGCGCTCCCAGTGTGTCTGAGCAGCGTCGTAAAGAATCCATTTCTGCATTTCCGTCAAGTCTTGCGGAACCCATCGTGAGGCAATTTTTAGCATGCCCAGGCGTTCTATCAACCCTCATACATATAGACCCAAAGAAAGATATTTAAGTTTCATGCAAACATTGTCAACTAAAGGAAAAGAAGTGCAAAGGAAAGAATTTTTGTAAAACGCAATATCACGCATTTGAGTAGCAGATGCCTAGTGGCTCTCTTCGATTAGCAGTCTACATCTACATTTATACTCCGCAAGCCACCCAACGGTGTGTGGCGGAGGGCACTTTACGTGCCACTGTCATTACCTCCCTTTCCCGTTCCAGTCGCGTATGGTTCGCGGGAAGAACGACTGTCTGAAAGCCTCCGTGCGCGCTCTAATCTCTCTAATTTTACATTCGTGATCTCCTCGGGAGGTATAAGTAGGGGGAAGCAATATATTCGATACCTCATCCAGAAACGCACCCTCTCGAAACCTGGCGAGCAAGCTACACCGCGATGCAGAGCGCCTCTCTTGCAGAGTCTGCCACTTGAGTTTATTAAACATCTCCGTAACGCTATCACGGTTACCAAATAACCCTGTGATGAAACGCGCCGCTCTTCTTTGGATCTTCTCTATCTCCTCCGTCAACCCGATCTGGTACGGATCCCACACTGATGAGCAATACTCAAGTATAGGTCGAACGAGTGTTTTGTAAGCCACCTCCTTTGTTGATGGACTGCATTTTCTAAGCACTCTCCCAATGAATCTCAACCTGGTACCCGCCTTACCAACAATTAATTTTATATGATCATTCCACTTCAAATCGTTCCGTACGCATACTCCCAGATATTTTACAGAAGTAACTGCTACCAGTGTTTGTTCCGCTATCATATAATCATACAATAAAGGATCCTTCTTTCTATGTATTCGCAATACATTACATTTGTCTATGTTAAGGGACAGTTGCCACTCCCTGCACCAAGTGCCTATCCGCTGCAGATCTTCCTGCATTTCGCTACAATTTTCTAATGCTGCAACTTCTCTGTATACTACAGCATCATCCACGAAAAGCCGCATGGAACTTCCGACACTATCTACTAGGTCATTTATATATATTGTGAAAAGCAATGGTCCCATAACACTCCCCTGTGGCACGCCAGAGGTTACTTTAACGTCTGTAGACGTCTCTCCATTGATAACAACATGCTGTGTTCTGTTTGCTAAAAACTCTTCAATCCAGCCACACAGCTGGTCTGATATTCCGTAGGCTCTTACTTTATTTATCAGGCGACAGTGCGGAACTGTATCGAACGCCTTCCGGAAGTCAAGAAAAATAGCATCTACCTGGGAGCCTGTATCTAATATTTTCTGGGTCTCATGAACAAATAACGCGAGTTGGGTCTCACACGATCGCTGTTTCCGGAATCCATGTTGATTCCTACATAGTAGATTCTGGGTTTCCAAAAACGACATGATACTCGAGCAAAAAACATGTTCTAAAATTCTACAACAGATCGACGTCAGAGATATAGGTCTATAGTTTTGCGCATCTGCTCGACGACCCTTCTTGAAGACTGGGACTACCTGTGCTCTTTTCCAATCATTGGGAACCCTCCGTTCCTCTAGAGACTTGCGGTACACGGCTGTTGGAAGGGGGGCATCTCTACCAGATGAGAAGTTTAGATTCCATGTATACTGAGAAAGACCACTTCACAAAATTGGTTGTACTACAGAAGCTCACTTCAAAACATGCAGTTTATAACTTGCGAAATATTTTTCTCCTGTTTGGCGCTCCAAGTACTTTTCATTCTTGTTACGGGAACAAATTTTTGCAGTAAATTCTTAGAATGTCTAATGCGCCTGTCGTCTGAAATCAAAATGTTTAAAGGCAAACCTAGAGTGAAGGAGAGCGAATCAAGACATTGAAAACATGCTCGCTACGTGGATGGTTGCTAACGAAACTAAATAGTGAAATGAGGGCGTGTGACTTGTACAATTCATGAAGAATCGTGCGTCTCACAGTAGAAATCCATATGAAACAATATTGGTTGTTACATAAAAGTAGTGCTGTGTTCTTCTGTTATCCCACAAAGTGAATTATATTCGGTAAATACTGAAGATGAACTTGAAACTTTGGAAGGTACGCTATACTGTGATTATGAGGAGGCAGTCAGATTTTACTCAAGATAAAATTCTGTAGAAATACATAAAATTTATCTATAGTAATGTTAAATTGTTTTCTACGACGTTGATTGAGGATACAATTATGAAGAATATTCAGTTACCCTGCACCTCCAAGGAATCTCCACTGCATTTTGAAGAAGGCACCACCCAGTTTAATGGTAACATGTATACAAAGAAACCACACGCAGCCCTGTAAAACGCTGTAACAAGAGAGGCCGTAAGAAGATTCCAACTCATAGGGAACGGAGATGATGTGTCACGCCTTGTCGATGACATTCTGTTCCAAACACGATAGGAAATGGTACTGTCGGTGACCGCAGGTCCAAGTAAGCTAGCTCCAAATGGACATCTTACTGTGAACTGCATGTGAATAGATACGTAAAGTCCGGGACCTCGCAAAAGGTCTTTGCTCACAGTGGTGCATACGCTTAACGTTTTGCATGTGCTACAAAATACGCAAACTTAACAGTAGTTCCCAGAATGAGATTTTCACTCTGCAGCGGAGTGTGCGCTGATATGAAACTTCCTGGCAGATTAAAACTGTGTGCCCGACCGAGACTCGAAGTCGGGACCTTTGCCTTTCGCGGGCTAGTGCTCTACCATCTGAGCTACCGAAGCACGACTCACGCCCGGTACTCACAGCTTTACTTCTGCCAGTATCTCGTCTCCTACCTTCCAAACTTTACAGAAGCTCTCCTGCGAACGTCGCAGAACTAGCACTCCTCAAAGAAAGGATATAGCGGAGACATGGCTTAGCCACAGCCTGGGGGATGTTTCCAGAATGAGATTTTCACTCTGCAGCGGAGTGTGCGCTGATATGAAACTTCCTGGCAGATTAAAACTGTGTGCCCGACCGAGACTCGAAGTCGGGACCTTTGCCTTTCGCGGGCAAGTGCTCTACCATCTGAGCTACCGAAGCACGACCCACGCCCGGTACTCACAGCTTTACTTCTGCCAGTATCTCGTCTCCTACCTTCCAAACTTTACAGAAGCTCTCCTACGAATCTTGCAGAACTAGCACTCCTCAAAGAAAGGATATAGCGGAGACATGGCTTAGCCACAGCCTGGGGGATGTTTCCAGAATGAGATTTTCACTCTGCAGCGGAGTGTGCGCTGATATGAAACTTCCTGGAAGATTAAAACTGTGTGCCCGACCGAGACTCGAAGTCGGGACCTTTGCCTTTCGCGGGCTAGTGCTCTACCATCTGAGCTACCGAAGCACGACTCACGCCCGGTACTCACAGCTTTACTTCTGCATCTCGTCTCCTACCTTCCAAACTTTACAGAAGCTCTCCTGCGAACCTTGCAGAAGTTTCGCAGGAGAGCTTCTGTAAAGTTTGGAAGGTAGGAGACGAGATACTGGCAGAAGTAAAGCTGTGAGTACCGGGCGTGAGTCGTGCTTCGGTAGCTCAGATGGTAGAGCACTTGCCCGCGAAAGGCAAAGGTCTCGAGTTCGAGTCTCGGTTGGGCACACAGTTTTAATCTGCCAGGAAGTTTCTTAACAGTAGTTGTCTGAGGCTATGAGGTTAGGGAGAACGGATCGTGATGTCGTCCGTTTTCATGTGATGTAAGGGGTCGATGGCGTCAACTGCCAGAGTATGGAGAACGGAGGTGATTGTGTTATGTTTTAGGGGGAGTTTTACGTACCATGACTTGCGCCCACTCCTTGACGTTACCTTGAACACTATCCGGGATGTTTGTGTCAGTATGCTCAGTGACCAGATGTTGCTCGCCGTTATTAGTGGGATGTGGACACTGACGTCTTCCAAGATGGACACTCAGTGACAATATTGCGCATCCACTGACCCGTTAAATCATCCATAGAATGTGCGTGACACAATTTCAGACACTGAGTAAATAGCAGTCAACAACCCGCAAAATGGAGGCTCAACGTCGCGTAATCATGAATGACTGGCTTCAGCAGGTTACGGTGTACCTAAATAAATTTTTGGGTGTCGGTCCTTGTCGAATTATGACAATTATGAAAGTTGAGGTTGTGTTACGCGGCACTACCGTTATGACTCCTCGGGAAATCTAATTTTCTGTCTTTTGACTTACCGCATATATTGCCTGATGGCATCATTTAGGAATTAAGGCTACCTAATCGACTACTGTATGTCTTCAGAATGCTACGCTTATTCACTAACTGGGGCGTACTTGTGAGGATTTGTTGCTGCAGGCTTCTATCTAAGCAGATTAAAGGGGCGAAAGCATCAGTAGGACATATTTGAATTTGAAGGTTGTACAACTACGTAATTTCACATTAATCATGGGTCTTAATGGCGAAATGAAACTGTCTGCCGGACTAGAACACGGCTCCAGAATCTTTACCTTTCGTGTGAAAATAATCTACCGACTGAGCTATCCACGCCTGAATAACAGCAAATTGAAATTTATTCTGAATTAATTATGAGCCCAGTTGATGCTTTGTGCGAGCCTAAGAACCTAAATTGATGACGGAGGTGACAAGTAGGACAGCCGGCTGATTGTCATTCCTAGAGCGATGCAAGGACAGAGGGAGGCTTGCTTCGCTGTGAACGCCTGTGTCGGTCTGCAAACAAGGCGGGCCGGCCGCGCCTCGTTACGACATCAAAGCAGGCCGCCGGGCCTCTTTCCGCCTACACCCTACTCTCTTCCCCCTCCCCACCCACCCCACCCCTCACCACTGCCGGAAGCTCGTGCCCCGCTCTGGGTTGTTGACGACAGATGCGGGCGAGGCTGGGGTGATGGTGGCGTATCCTGCCCAAGGAAGCACGCACCCTGCTGGGATGAAGCAGTTTGGCGGTAATACTCTGCCTGCCGAATCATCAGATAACAAAACTCTGGACCTGCGACTTGCTTTATCTATTCAGATGTGAATACCAACTACCACAATCATCATCGCTGTGGTCATGAATACTAGCCAAGATATAAATCTAAAATGGGCACATGTGTTTCGTGCTAATAACGTTGCATGATTTGTGAAAAAATTTTGTACTGAATTTTTCTAAGCAAATGTCAAGTGAATACAATCATACATATTTGAACGCAGCAGTAACGTTAGAATCAGATCAGGGAAATAAATGTTAGTGGCGAACTGTTGTCAACAGTTCCTTTGTATCTCTACTTCACAGTTACACTAGTAATCACCATTGTATTCTGAAGTAATCTTGTGGTTCTATCGTAAATAATCCGTACAAATTATAAAAATATGTAGGCCTACATATGAATCTATGTATGTATGCTTCAAATCTCCTGCTAAAGCACTGGACCGACTTCAGCCTAACTTGCTACACATACACTCCTGGAAATTGAAATAAGAACACCGTGAATTCATTGTCCCAGGAAGGGGAAACTTTATTGACACATTCCTGGGGTCAGATACATCACATGATCACACTGACAGAACCACAGGCACATAGACACAGGCAACAGAGCATGCACAATGTCGGCACTAGTACAGTGTATATCCACCTTTCGCAGCAATGCAGGCTGCTATTCTCCCATGGAGACGATCGTAGAGATGCTGGATGTAGTCCTGTGGAACGGCGTGCCATGCCATTTCCACCTGGCGCCTCAGTTGGACCAGCGTTCGTGCTGGACGTGCAGACCGCGTGAGACGACGCTTCATCCAGTCCCAAACATGCTCAATGGGGGACAGATCCGAAGATCTTGCTGGCCAGGGTAGTTGACGTACACCTTCTAGAGCACGTTGGGTGGCACGGGATACATGCGGACGTGCATTGTCCTGTTGGAACAGCAAGTTCCCTTGCCGGTCTAGGAATGGTAGAACGATGGGTTCGATGACGGTTTGGATGTACCGTGCACTATTCATTGTCCCCTCGACGATCACCAGTGGTGTACGGCCAGTGTAGGAGATCGCTCCCCACACCATGATGCCGGGTGTTGGCCCTGTGTGCCTCGGTCGTATGCAGTCCTGATTGTGGCACTCACCTGCACGGCGCCAAACACGCATACGACCTTCATTGGCACCAAGGCAGAAGCGTCTCTCATCGCTGAAGACGACACGTCTCCATTCGTCCCTCCATTCACGCCTGTCGCGACACCACTGGAGGCGGGCTGCACGATGTTAGGGCGTGAGCGGAAGACGGCCTAACGGTGTGCGGGACCGTAGCCCAGCTTCATGGAGACGGTTGCGAATGGTCCTCGCCGATACCCCAGGAGCAACAGTGTCCCTAATTTGCTGAGAAGTGGCGGTGCGGTCCCCTACGGCACTGCGTAGGATCCTACGGTCTTGGCGTGCATCCGTGCGTCGCTGCGGTCCGGTCCCAGGTCGACGGGCACGTGCACCTTCCGCCGACCACTGGCGACAACATCGATGTACTGTGGAGACCTCACGCCCCACGTGTTGAGCAATTCGGCGGTACGTCCACCCGGCCTCCCGCATGCCCACTATACGCCCTCGCTCAAAGTCCGTCAACTGCACATACGGTTCACGTCCACGCTGTCGCGGCATGCTACCAGTGTTAAAGACTGCGATGGAGCTCCATATGCCACGGTAAACTGGCTGACATTGACGGCGGCGGTGCACAAATGCTGCGCAGCTAGCGCCATTCGACGGCCAACACCGCGGTTCCTGGTGTGTCCGCTGTGCCGTGCGTGTGATCATTGCTTGTACAGCCCTCTCGCAGTGTCCGGAGCAAGTATGGTGGGTCTGACACACCGGTGTCAATGTGTTCTTTTTTCCATTTCCAGGAGTGTATCATTTACTGTCCTGGAAGAACCAGAGTGGGAGTAACAACCACCCACTTTTCAAAGGGGTGAGGATGGGTATGAAAAGGCAGTGTAGCTCACCACACGAGAACACCCATACTGTAGTTATCGAGTATTTGAGATTCACTGCTCTTAGAGACTTGCAACAAACGTTACACATAATTTCAAACCTGTACGAAAATTTTTCTCGCTGGAGACCCCCACAAGATCTGTCGCTTATTATATTTTCGCTGTTCACGCAGTAAAACTTACATGTTATCCACGGCGTTTTAATTTATTACTTATTTATTACTAACTGTATTGACAACAGCTTTTACAAAGTGTGTTCGAAAATGGCTCTGAGAACTATAGGACTTAACTTCTAAGGTCATCAGTCCCCTTGAACTTAGAACTACTTAAACCTAACTACCCTAAGGACATCACACTCATCCATGCCCGAGGCAGGATTCGATCCTGCGACTGTAGCGGTCGCGCGGTTCCAGACTGAAACGCCTAGAACCGCTTGGCCACACCGGCCGGCCGAGGTGTCTTCACATGTACGACTGAATGCACCAGTAAAAATACATCATCGTATGAAATATAGTTAAGGGATGTAACGTCATAAACACTGAGATGCGTAAGCAACAGTCGCATAATCCATGACGTTTTAATTTATTACTATTCTCCTACTAACTGGAATCACAACGTATTTAGCAAACACTGTTTATATATACCATTGAATGTAAATAGAAAAATATGTCATTGTAGGACACATAGTTCAGAAGATGTGCCTCAAAGATATGGGGGAGTAATTGCCGCATCATCCAAGACGTTCTTATTTATAATTTCTTTATTACCAACTATTTCCGCAACACATTTCGCAGAGAAGAGCCATGCTTATCACTGGACGTACCTGAAAAATTACATCGTTATACAACACTTTGTTCAGAAGATAAAATTTCATAAATATTGATCTGCATGGAAATGGAACTGTCGGGTGCAATTTACAAGACGTAGACGTGAAATATGTGTAGAAATACGTGTGAAGTATGTTCAATATGTGTGAAATGTGCGTATTCAGGCAAAGCCATTGGTAAAATGCTGATCCTAAACGAAAGGAACGATTTCAGTCAAACTTGATACACCCATTAATTACAATCTGGAAAGGAGTACTGTATGAATAAGGATCACCAGCCTCATAATATAATGAGTGTGATAACGTGGAAAGAGAAGGGAGCACGAAGAGATGGTCGCACAGTGAGGGGGTAGAAGGAGATAGAGGGAGCAGGGGGAGGAGATGGACAGAATACAGGAGATGGATACAGAGCGAGGGAGAGTAAGAGATTAACAGACAGATAGAGAATGCCAAGTGTACGAAACGGGCAGAGGGAGGGGAGAGGATATGTGGAATTAGAGATGAAAGAGTTGATGGAAAGAGGGGGAAGAAGCAGATGGACAGAGGTGTGAGTAGATTGAGAGAGGGGTGGGGAGGGAAGAAGGACTGAGAGAGGGTCCGGAGGAGAAGAGCAAAGAATGAGAGTGGAGGAAGTGGACAGAGGGATGGGGTTGTGAAGACAGACAGTGAGAGGGGGAAGGAGAAGGTTGACTAATAGATGACTGGAATAAATACAGTTTCCATGGGCATTACTGGATTTTTTGCAGATTTATGTAACTTCTCATATTCATTCGATAGTATCTTCAGTCAGACACTTTCACGTATGACTCTTTACAATGGCAAATAATGCTACTTCGTTACCATAAGGTGCCGAATATTTTGTTCAATTTTGTTTGGTACTCAAGTATACGAGCATATTCACGAGAATGTACGTTCCCTCGTTGTACGCCAAAAGCTTCTGAACTAGAATATAGGTTGAAAACTGATCGAGGTTCTCTGTTCTCGTGGATGCATTTAGAGGCCCCGAACACCTTTTTGTATTACAATGGAACTGACTCATGCGATACCACAGGAGGACCTAACCGTCCAATCGACGACGAGGTCATGAGAGAGGGAGCTGCAAAAACGGAGGGAGGGCGGGAAAGAAAGTCGGTCGTCATTCCCAAAAGAACCATCCTTACACTGGTCTTACACGATTTAGAGAAACCATGGAAAACATGTAAAAGCCGCGATTGTGACGTCCTCCACAGTGTAATCTCATGTGTTAACCGATGCGCCACCTTGATATTTGCCTTCCATTCTTTACACGGAACATCTGTTGCGTTTATGCTTTGTAGATTGCCAGTGTCACTCCACACCTTCTGTGACCGACCCAGGAACCCATAACATTGTTCGTCATTTGAGCTTTGGAAAAATTACGCATGGTGCTATGGTTTCATAAATCGGACGTAGTGCGGTCGCGACGCCGGTGGGCACGCTCACCGGATACGATCACGGCTGGGCTTAATTTCTGGGGCGATGTTAATACACTAGTTTTTCGAGTCACAGTCGCGATACCCATGGACTTACTTGCTACGGCTGCTGCAACTTCTTAACCGCGCTCCACATTCTTGGCATGCTACAGCGCTTTTGCTAGTGCATGGCGGGTCGCTGTAAGTCTGTTGGAATCACAGAGGTCGGAGTTATGAATAGCTGCTTTTGCAGTTATCTACTTCAACAGAAACATTTGTAAACAGCAAAAGTATGCTGCTTTTGCCTAGGACTGACGAATTTCTAATGTGACATTTTGCACAGTTTCGCTAGTTGTTACTAACTACATATTATGACAGTGGTCGGAACGGATAGGACGTAGCTGCTATTTTCAATATCGAAATCTGCTTTCCTTGTTAGTATACACATTGAAGCTTTGAAGCATAAAAAAACGATACACAAGAGTCTTTAGGTTTGTGATTTCAACAAACTCAAGAAATTTTACCGAACACGCTGGATACTCATACGGTGTATCAATGGAATTTATTTTCACCTAGTAGGCAAACATACCATTCAGTAAGAGGCATGGGAAACAGCCAAAGGCAAGCAAAGCATCTTCGTCAATAAGTTGGTAGGTATGACGATACGTTGTGTACAACTTCCACATATATTGTTTATCATGTAGTCAAGACTACATAATGAAGCCAAAATCGTAGATAAAATTGAAATGTAGATTGTTTATTAACGCTTTTCTTTTCACTAACTAAATATGAAATAGGAATCGGGATTGGAGGTGATGATCCCATCCTTCGTATCTGGTAGTTAATAAGCGAACTATTTTTATGATGGCGCTTTGTTTGTATCAGTTTCCCCCCCCCCCCCCCCCCCCAACTGTCCAAAGACAAGATTCTCTTAATGTTCCGCGCACAAGCGTTTCACAGTTTTATAAAATGCAGAATTACGTAAACTATATCTTTCCGTTGCGTACAACCTTCGTGGGTTCCACAATCATAATAGTTTCCCAAGAGTATTTTTCCCAGCTAACGCAAAGTTCGAATTATGTTGTCGGAATCATTTTCACTTCACCCGACAATAAACGTTTCTGATCACTTGGTCACACGTAAAGTATTTACAACGTGCTTGAAGAGTCTTTAAATAATCTCCTTAACGAATTTCGCAGTCACGAACCACTTTTTCATCGACTAGCCTGATCGCGATAACTGAAGGTAGAGAGCTCAATAATGTGTTACATGTTCTTTTATATGTATTAAAAAACAAACTCGCCCCTATATCTCTCTGTCCTGCTTGGTCTTTGCTACTTTGCTTTT
The DNA here is from genome assembly GCF_023898315.1 of Schistocerca nitens. NCBI lineage: Eukaryota > Metazoa > Arthropoda > Insecta > Orthoptera > Acrididae > Schistocerca > Schistocerca nitens. The sequence goes on from NC_064614.1 coordinate 519,122,704, forward strand.
TATTGCTTTTCATTGTATTGCTTCTTAGTAATACTGCGCAGTTATTAAAGTTTCGAATTACTTTCCCCTTTTTAATTCTCCCCCGATTTTAATTAATATGATGCTAATTGACACGCCTGCCCGCAAAGTACCGTTATATAGGGCTATTTGGAAGAACTATTGCATTCTTCGAAATGCTTTCTGACGTACATGTACACGTGTCTAACGCCTTCTCTACCATGCTGCGATGTAAAATATTGTATAATAGATCTCGAGATGTATGTTTTTGCAAACAAATCATGTTACAACTCGGTTTTGTACTACAATTTACACGACCGGGTAGGAGACTAGGTGAATTTGTTGGTTAAATTACAGATAAAAGCATATTTTTAAAGGAAACCCGTCTTCACTCTTGCTATGAAGTGGTGCCCTTTAATGTGAAGTCGTGCGCGCCGCTCTGGGGCAGCAGTAATACGGGAAAGTGGGGGAGGCGAGGCTGGTTTCCGTCGGCCGGAAGGCGCCTCTGGGGGCCGCGCCGCGGGCCCGGATATGAAGCCCTGAGGGCCAGCGCTCCTCATTAAAGCGGGCGACCGCCCACGGCTGGCCAGTGAGTCCCAGCTTATTTCAAGACGCGGCCAAACAACTTTTCCTTTAATGATACGCTGCGGGGCTTTGAGGGACACACAATAGCAAGTTGCATACCTGTTTCAACAGTGCTATACAACTTGGTCGCAGTACGTGCGCTGACTGAAGGACAGAGCCCACACCAGAATTAAATTTTGTTAATGGACGTTGGATACATTTACATCACAATTCTAGTACGACTAAGTGTACTACCGATAAAGAGCGTTCCTGGAAACTGTAAGGTCGTAGGGTCGAATCCGAGTCGAATCCCTGTCGAACCTTGGAGATTTTCAGTCTGCTGTTATCATTACCTCCATCTGTGAACAGCGTGAGCAATCCCCAGGAATGAAACGTGGAGTGGATCCCACATTAAGCTGCATCTTCTGTTTCCTCGATAGGATAACTAACCTAGGCTACGGACACACTAGTCGCCTAAGTCACTTTCTATTGAATTCTGCCACTCAGCCACAAGCAGTTATTATTAAACAGCACAATTCCATATAATGAACGTAACCATATACAGCACAATATGTCGTGTATCGGTAAATTTTATACACTTTGTTGTACCATGGCGACGTTTCTTCCTGGTGAGTTGTATGTTATACAATGCTCAACTGTGTTCCATTCACTGTCGGCGAGGCTGACATGAGGACACTTGCACAGAGGAGTGTACTCTGTGAGAAACATGTCGCGGTACGACACGGTATCTAGAAGGGCAGGGTGTTTCAAAACGAATATACGTATTTCAAATTCATATATTTATTAAACTGTAAGACATACAACTGTGAAACTTAGGACACATATTTACGTACCTCTCAAGTCTAGACTACAGATGTTCGACACTTCATCCAACAGAGGCCCGAACAGTATCACACCGATACTCGATTTGTTCTCATGCTCTGGTAGGCATGTCCATTATCACTGATGTTATGCAGTACTGATACAGTTCTTCAGCTCTTCCGGGTTCTGTGGGAGTGTTGGTGCATAAACGTTGTCGTTAATGAAGGAAAAAGTCACAGGGTTTCCAATTCGGTGACCGTGACGGCCAGCTGGGAAATGCTAAGTCGCCAACTGATTTTTGTACTGGCTTTCGTGACGTGCCCATTCAGCTATCTGTGTCAATTACGACACAGACCCCTTCGGTTAGCATTCCGCCGCACTGACCGTGCATCTACGAAGGCGCAAGTCACAGGTTGTTTGATGACCAGTCCAACGCCTCGGTAGAGTTTCATTAAGATATTTACGCACTAGGCGACTCCAGTGAAGGGTAACCCGTCTGGTTGAGAACTGAAGTTTTCCTCGTTTGGTATCTCAAACTCAAATGCCTTGCACTGTAATCAAGGAATTAACACTTCGCAAACTCGAGAACATAAAATCGTTTCCGCTACGGAGTAGTCTTTCTGCAAAAAGAAGAAAACCAACAACTAACAGCAATGAATATAAGCTAGACAAGGTATTCGTTCCTCCAATAACCGAGATGTTGCATGGTATGGCCCCACGAGAGCTGTATCCTGTATGAATAATACCAGAGGTATTATGAATCAGTATTTCATGCCCTCCATGCCACAAAGTATGACATGGATTCTGAGTAACTGACGCAATGCTACCATCTTATCTGCGTCACCTAAGTCAGACTATCAACGGCTCTCCCAGTGAAAAAGAAATTTCTCTTATCACTGCATATAAATTAAGTTTAGTTGTCAATTATAAAGTGTTCCGACATTACCAGTTACATGGCCGTATGTAGTATCAGTGGTAAATGTTTTGTCAACAAATTGTTTACTGTTGTTGTAGACACATTTTGGGCCATGTTACGGCTTTGTCTGACGGTCATCACCCTCTTCTCAACCAGATCATAGTGCCCAGATGCACACCAGTCCACTCTGCTCAGATGAAACACTAACATATCATAACCCTCGCCAAATATCCTATTTAAATAAGGCAGGAACATTATGATATATTCCGTCGACGACCAAGTTATTAGAGATGGTTCAGAAGCTCGAATACGAGGTAGAAACGGAAATGTAATCGTCAGCACCCTGTTTAAATGTACCGCCTGGCATTTTTCGATTTGAGAAACCTTGGAGTTCCTTAGTGTGGGTGGCTGAACGGGGATCTGGGCCACCGTACCCCCGAATGAGAGTCCAGTGTGATACCCGCTGACGTACTCGAACCCACTGTTCGTCTAAGAACTGACTCCGCAATCTCTAAATTCTCGTCATCCTGACAGTCTACGCCCCGCATTAACACTTATTTGGGTCTGGGAAAGATCCGTATTACGTGTCAAAACCAGATAAAAATGACAAGTGTCCTAGGTGGATTCTTTGTTGTTGCAACGGTTACAGCAGTGCTGATAAACATTTGACGTCGTTATTGGCGTTGCAGACAGTTTCTGTCAACCATGCATAACGAATTACGATGCCGAAATACTCTCCTCGTTTAGTGAGACAAACTTAAATAAGAAATACCAACACATTTTTCCTTGCCAACCAATGCCACAATTACAGCTTCTCAGTGCCAAAACCGTTACGTTTCGCACCAATTTTATAGCTAAAAAATTATGTATGCACCATGTCTTTCTAGGTTTTTTTATTAATGACGCCGATGTAGTTCTATAATTCGTAAGCATACGGCTTTGGTAGTAGAGCAACCATAATAGGAAATTGTTTCTCTCTTGTTTTTGAACGGAAGAACAGCAGAGAGAATACTTCCTATTCGATATTTTACAGCTCGGAATCTACTGTCAAAGTGACATAATTAACAAATATTCTACGCCCTCTGGTATATATAGGTCCCTTCTGACATTTAATCACAAAATTTTTATTTGAGGTACATGTATCCAAGTTTTCCCTCTCTCCTTCCTTTTGTCATCCAATCAGATTTTGTTCGGTTGTGATATTTATTACATTTTTCTTAATTTATTTTTTCAATTCGTGTTAACTGAACGGATCACATACGTGGACTCTAAATTTCATATCTTAGCTAAGTTCCAATTTTAGACCCAATTTTAGAAAACGGCAGTCGGTTTCTCGAAATATCTCCAACTCAGTTTTCTTTCTTTTTTCATATTATTTCGTTTATTGTTTTCTCTTTTCCCAACCCACTACAATTCTCTGCTGCTGCAGTAATGTAATTGCAAATTTTTTTTTTACTTTCAGAGTACTAATTACAATTTGTTTTAACCCTACTGTAGTTTACAGTAGAAATACTGTCGCACTTATCCGCTGGACTGTAGCAAGACATGGAAATATATTTATGTCATCTACAAACTGTAGAGGATTCAATTCATATTTCTGCGTATCTCTTGTCCGTCCTACTTTACTGACTTAAAAATCTTATCCAAGGCGGCAGTGGATTTTCCTCCAAGCAATAATGGGACGTGGTTGCTTGAGTATTTGGAAATCAACAAGTTTCTTGCCGAAGCTCAGTCTTGTAGTAATTGTCAGTGTTTAAATTGGATAAATCAACCGATTCGTTGCCTTCTTCCGATGTATAAACAATGAAACGTGGACTCTGCATCACGCAGCAGCTTGGCATTATTATTGATTGGAAACTCACAGCTGAAAGAATGGTTGAGTAACAGATAATACACCAGCATCTGCTGTTTATCAGACACCTAACATATGCATCAGTATCCAAAACTAATGTTTTATCCTATAGCAGAGTGTATATTGATGTGAAATTTCATGAGAGAATAAATTTATGTATCGAACTGGGACCCAATCTCAAACCATTGGCGCTCTTGGTAAACTCTCTTTCCGAATGAGCTATTTATGTACGACTCAGGACACACCTTCACAGATAAAAGGCACACATGATTAATTTTTCTGGTATAAAATTGGTGCGAAACGTAACGGTTTTGGCACTGAGAAGTCGTAATTGTGGCATTGGTTGGCAAGGAAAAATGTGTTGGTATTTCTTATTTAAGTTTGTCTCACTAAACCAGGAGAGTATTTTGGCATCGTAATTCGTTATGCATTTGTAGTACGTCGCATGGTTGACAGAAACTGTCTGCAACGCCAATAACGTCGTCAAGAGGCTAATATTTGTTACCCAAATGCTATGGGCACATGGCAATTAGCTGTAGTCATTTATTAGAAATAGAAATAAAAATGAAAAGAGGGAGATGGAGATAGATAGAGAGAGGGAGAGGACATTCGGATGCAAAAGAAAATTAGATCTATGAAACATTATGTGTTCTTGTTGATAATAAAGCGTCAAAGTTTGAAGGTTTTTGGGAAATGAAGAAATTGAAGAAACACTTTCAGCGAAAATCTGGATACAACCAAAATTGGCCTGCTTATCTTATGTACGGAACTATAGTTATACATAAACCAAATCTAGGAATTAGCGAGATAATGATTATGCTATTTTTTAATCTGTAATAGCAATTAGTGACCTCGTTAGGTAAAACTCATGCAATACTGGAAGCATTCTCTGAAGCTCAGTAACACTGAATTCTGTCTTCCTTGTTCTGTCCGCCACTGTTCAGTTTCTATCAATCTTGGAAGCCTTTAAAACTGTCCGTCGCTGAACTACACTTTTTCCCATCTGAGACGTCTCCTCGATTTAATGCAGCTCGTATGGGAAAGTGAGAGCAAACAGTCTACACAGCCCAACACTGCCTCAGCCATAAACATTTCTACAGGGTTAACTGGTCCCCAAGAGTGCGACATTGACACTTCTATGTGTGAGTTCGGGCGAGCTCAGCAGAAAAGTTTAAGACAAGTGCACACAAAAACTGCCTTCATAGACCTTGTAAAATTAAATAAGGTACACTAATTACGATGCAACAACACTTTTCAGTGACCTGATACAGCAGTTACAGTAGTGAAACAAACCTGTTAAGCAAAAGGAGTTGTCCAGAGACCGCTGAGCGCTCTTAATAAACAGGACTGACACGTTCATTACGAAAGACATCTCGCAGCAAAGCCTGACCAGATAGCTTTGAGACAGTCGATCAGTAGAATCATTGGCATCCATGTAGCTTGCACTCGATTCTCTGCTTGCTGTATTGTAACACCTTGTGTAAAATTGTTCCAGTACATTCATGCTCTGCCAGCCATACTCTCGCTGCCCGGCAAAGTGACAGCACTTCTGTATCCACAGATAACCTATGCCTGAGTCCAGGACTGCAGCTGCTATTGATGGGTCGTCCATGGATCCACCACCACTGTTCTAGTTCAGGGCAGCTCTATATGGATCATAGGTCCTACCTAATTGGTGTGCCAGGATCAGCATATTTCAGATGTGAAGCATCCGACACTGTGGTCCATCTCATAGGACAGTGACTATGGAGGGACCAAGCACTCTCACGGCAGCGTGTGAATCAGTTACACCCACACCACTGTCATGCCCACTTTGCAGCGATCTCCCTCACGGTTGGCGCCTAAATATCGGCACGCGGGCAACCCGCCAGACCACCAGTCGCTGGGCTATTCTTCATGTGACACAGCGACCTGATGCCAGCAGATCCCACTGCTGCCTACGTAACAATCGGTCGCCATTGAAGCCACTGGTACAGTACGTGGACTGAACAATAAACGGATTAACAATTAACTTTGTTTTATTGGCATCTAATGACGCGACATAGGTCTTCAGGCGACATATCCTGACAAAACAGTAGAAGTTCCAACCTGGAGTGGGCGTCCTCTTCAATAGGTTTTCTCTGCACGCAAGCGAAAGGTGTAAAAGTATATGATATAGACTTGGTGAGTGCCTCACTTGAGAGTGTATTTGCCTACAGCATAGAGCCCAAGCCAATACTCCTCAGACTTCATGGGATATCAGTTACAACTAATGGTTACATTTCATGTATGTGCAGGGCAAAGTAACCAGTGCTTTCCATATTGTACAGGCTGTTATCCTAATGCTACTGTAATTTCTTCGACAGGAAGACTCTGAATAAAGAAAAGTGTGAAGTTATTCACATGAGTACTAAAAGAAATCCGCTAAATTTCGATTACGCGATAAGTCACTCAAATCTGAAGGCTGTAAATTCCACTAAATACTTAGGAATTACAAATAAAAGTAACCTAAATTGGAACGATCATATAGATAATGTTGTGGTTAGAGTAAATCAGAGACTGCGATTCATTGGTGCAACAGATCTACTAAAGAGACTGCATACACCAAGCTTGTCCGCGCTATTCTGCAGTATTGCTGTGCGGTGGGGCTGACGGATGACATCGAAAAAGGCTCGTTTTGTATTATCGCGAAATAGGGGAGATAATGCCACAGACATGATACGTGAATTGGAGTGGCAATCATTAAAACAAATGCGTCTTTCGATGCGATGGGAACTTCTTATAAAATTTCAATCACCAGTTTTCTCCTCCAATTACGAAAACATTCTGTTGGCATCCATCTACACAGGGAGAAATGATCATCACGATAAAATAAGAGAAATCAGGGCTTGCACAGAAAAATTTAAGTGTTCGTTTTTCGCGCGCGCCGTTCGACAGTAGAACGGCAGAGATAGCTCGAAGGTGGTTCATTGAACTCTCAGCCAGACACTTAATTGCGAATAGCAGAGTAATCACGTAGATGTAGATGTAGATGTAGATGCAGATGCAGGAAGCTAATATGCGTCTTCAGGCCCAGTGTACATCCACATGCGGCACCTGTGAAGCAACGTGTCCATCGTGGTGTACTGCAACTCTCTCTCTCCAAATGAATGCAGAAAAAGGTCATAATAAAAGCGCGAGTTTCCTCATCTTCCAGCGCCATCACGAACCACTGCCAAATTGCAACAGAAGGTGCAAGATGCTTGGAACAATCTATCGCAGGATGCTATTCTGCACCTTTATGATTGTATGCATGTGATAATACACATCTGCGATGCCGCCCGGACGGAGTACACTGTGTGTGGAAGTGACTGCAGTTTTGGCGGCTCCCTTTGCTTTGAGACGTGTGTTTCATTTGGTCTGAATTTGTTACCAGATGCTCCTACAATGATGAACAGCCTGTCACCTCATTTTTGAATAAAATAACCTTTCCTTTTTTTCCACCAGTGCAGATAGATTTTCGCTATCGTTAAACCTCTCAACTCTTAGACTACGCAGAATTAAGATTCTCTTTGCGTGAACTGTTTCTAAGTATCTGTCCAGGAATCTGGTGAAGCAGTCTTAGCCCTGATAGCGCGCTGTCTCGCCGGCCCACGGGAACTGTGCGGCTGCTGAGGCGCCTCCAGTCCGCCGTGTAGCCGCCCGCCACTTGTCTCGAGGGAACGGCGATAATTGAGGCCCGCGGGGCAGGGCAAGGCAGGGCGGTGGCCGACTCTTTCATTAGTACCGGCGCGGCGGCCGGTCTGAGCAGCTTATCCTACCTCCCGTGGCGATTACAACTGCACGAGGGCCCACTGTGGAATTAAACTTCGCCGCTCAAGTTCAACCGCCGCCCCTACCCTGAAGACAATGAAGTCCGCGAGGCCTGCCCGGAATATCCACCGAGTTCCGCGGCCCTTGTCACTGCTGACCTCCGCAGGGTCAATATTTGCACTCCGGGCAACTTCTTAAGGCCGGAAACTCGGCACTGCGGTGTGTGCGGCGCTACGACCCACCCGCCGGAGGAGCGTCTCGTTTCAAACGGCAATTAACAGTCCAGGATTTTGCTATTGGCCACTGCGCAAACTTATCAAACGGAGACGTAGTGGAACAGCATCCTGGTATCATTCCTCAAGTGGCACGTCCTAGTTATTATTCATTAATCCTAAATTGCTCTGAGAAGGTCCGTAAGGGATTTGGTTATGTACCTCATCGAGAACTGTCTCGGTCGTATTGTGCCAAATTGTTTACTCGTTGTCTTCCTCCGATCTGCGACCGAGCGAGGTGACGTGATAGTTAGCACACCAAACTCGCATTCGGAAGAACGCTGGTTCAAATCCCCTTCCGGCCATTCAGATCTAGGTTTTCCATGACTACCATGAGTCGTTTCACGAAAATGCTTAAATGATTCCTTTCAAATGGCAAGGCCGATTTCGTTTCCCATCCTTGACAGAGTCTATTCTAGTGATCCGTCTCTAATGACCTCGCTGTCGACGGGACACTGAACCCTGAACTTCCTTCCTTCTTAATTCCGATGTGCGAAAGTCTCATGCATGGAGTTATGAGGTGAAACGCGATTCCCGGCATTTTGTAGAGGGTGATTTCGTGAGGCAATACTGACACTACGACTTATCTTAGAACAAAGATTAAGGAAAGGCAAACCTACGTTTCTAGCATTTGTAGACTTAGCTTTTCACAATGTTGATTGGAATACTCTCTTTCAAATTCGGAAGGTGGCAGCGGTAAAATACAGGGAGCGAAAGGCTATTTACAATTTGTACAGAAAGCAGATTGCAGTTATAAGAGCCGACGGGTATGAAATGGAAGCAGCGGTTGGGAAGGGAGTGAGACAGGGTTGTAGCCTCTCCCCGATGTTATTCAATCTGTATATTGAGCAAGCAATAAAGGAAACAAAAGAAAAGTTCGGAGTAGGTATTAAAATCCATGGAGAAGAAATAAAAACTTTGAGGTTCGCCGATGACATTGTAATTCTGTCAGAGACAGCAAAGGACTTGGAAGAGCGGTGGAGCGGAATGGACAGTGTCTTGAAAGAAGGGTATAAGATGAACATCAACAAAAGCAAAACGAGGATAATGGAATGTAGTCGAATTAAGTCGGGTGATGCTGAGGGAATTAGATTAGGAAATGAGACCCTTAATGTAGTAAAGGAGTTTTGCTATTTTGGGAGCAAAATAACTGATGATAGTCGAAGTAGAGAGGGTATAAAATGTAGACTGGCAAAGGCAAGGGAAGCGTTTCTGAAGATGAAAAATTTGTTAACATCGAGTATAGATTTAAATGTCTCGAAGTCGTTTCTGAAAGTATTTGTATGGAGTGTAGGCATGTATGGAAGTGAAACGAGGACGATAGATAGTTTGGACAAGAAGAGAATAGAAGCTTTCGAAATGTGGTGCTACAGAAGAATGCTGAAGATTAGATGGGTATATCACATAATTAATGAGGAGGTATTGAACAGAATTGGGGAGAAGAGGAGCTTGTGGCACAACTTGACTAAAAGAAGGGATCGGTTGGTAGGACATGTTCTGAGACATCGAAGGTTCACCAATTTAGTATTGGAGGGCAGCGTGGAGGGTAAAAATCGTAGAGGGAGACCAAGAGATGAATACACTAAGCAGATTCAGAAGGATGTAGGCTGCAGTAGGTACTGGGAGATGAAGAAGCTTGCACAGGATAGAGTAGCATGGAGAGCTGCATCAAACTAGTCTCAGGACTGAAGACCACAACAACAACAACGATTTCGTGATAAAGTTACAAACTTTGAAGGATGATGGAAAGAGTAAGTAAATCAATTTGAGACAGGGACCCTGTTCCGGAATCGACCCAGCGAAAGTTAAAATCGGAAATCGTTCAGATTCCTCTGTCTGTGGAATGCATGTAGCGGTTCTGTTGTTGCTAAGATTGTATATTAGAACAAAAGAAGAATATTTACAATACAATCTGGTTTGTTTCGGAGATATTCAACAACAATATGATTACTTCATTAACCCTTCACCTAATTAGTGGGAGATATTGTTGGGAAGTATAAATGAAGAACGTTGTATGCCGGAGCGTCTTTTCCGGAACAACCTTCTTCAGGCAGTTTAAGAAAATTTAACGGCGGCTAAAATTTTCCTTCTGGCTGGTCATTTTACTGTAGGCTGCAGCGAGTGATCTATGGTAGCACGTATGAACAAGGAACGTGGGGGTTTAAGCTCTCCTGTTAGCTTTCACAACTGAAAAATTTTGGACGCAGTGTTTAAGTAACTCATCATGAGTTCTTCGATTTTCATGTGTTAGGGGATTTTCTGTAGTCAGATCTCGATGCTCTAACCCTTCTTCAACTGTGGAACTGCTGATATCTTGGTAAACTGGCTGATACATCTTCTGATGGCTTTATATGTTAATAGTCAATCTTTGACCATTGTTATACTGTTGACGAGCTCAAATTAGAAGCCAACATTGTACGTAGGTGTTGTACGTAGTTTCAGATTCCTTAGTACGCATGATGAGAGAGACACTTAGTAGTGATTGTTTTATGGCCAATACTGTACTCAGACACTGGTTCTTTAGTAAGCATCACCTGAGAAACGTTGCTAGTTATCATAAATCGGTAATCACCAAGTTACCGTTATGTTTTAATGCGACAAAATCTATTAAACAACTTTTACGAAACAGTACAAATCGCTAAATCTTCTTCGTCGGATGTTGTAGGGTGTTAGAGGTCCGTGATACATGACTCGATATAGCGTTTATCTGCACGGTTTCAAAATTTATGAAGTATATTTATTCATCGTCCCTTCTTATCATTGCTAATGACATTGAGCAACTCTTGATCACTGAGTTGTATGCGCAGTTAATTTCTACGCAATCTTAATGTATACTTAGAGCATACACAGGCTATTACCGTGATGGTTATTCTACTTTATTTCATTCCACCAAGGACATTATAATGATATAAGCGTTCATGAGTCATGGAGAAGGGCAAATGTCCGTTTGAAATAACCAACAGTGATCAGAAATGACAGTCTAAAGGTACGATATCGTAGAGAAGTTCCACGTGTGGAACATGAGAGCCTACAAGTCATTGTTTGTGCAAAGTGGTACATTGATTTACTATTTGCGCAGGTCATAGCATAGCAGAGTACACACATGTGGATTATGTTGGCGTACATCATGATGTGTGGGGGACCGGTAATGCTGGAGACGTACTGTACATGGTATGAGGTACGTGACGATGAAAACTCACATCACTCCTGTAGTATTTATTTATAAGACCGGAAGTTGTATTCACAGTTTGTAAAAACAATCAGATTAAGTGAATTGCTTTGTTCCCAGTGCGGATTTAACAGGCGGAATCTGTTGGCTACATTCCGTCCGTGAATTTCACTTTAAATTTAAGACGGTGTCGAGACATGTTCGACCTAAATCGAATTGATCATTCGCCGGCAATCGTATGCGTATGCAGTCCCAATGTCCCTCTAAAAATTATACAAGACTGCTCCTATAAATTAAGACATTATGTGAATTCACTGTCGTACTTTGTACGACAGACCCGTGGTAAAGGCACATCTGCCCACATCTTAAACAACTCCACCTATGCTCACTGACCCCATTCCCTCCGCAACATATAATCCATCTCCATAAACTCCGTCGCCTATGCCGCACATATTCTCGGCCAGCAAACACTCACTTCAACAGTCTACAAACACGACGGTAGCTGTGTAACACGTCTTTCACAGCTTCCGTTATCTAGACAACTGGACCCAAACCGAATTTAACACTTCAACCGTAGTACAAAACATTCGACTCATTTTTTATGGAGAACGTGACGACTGTATTATCTATAAATATCTGCAAGATTCCATTTGTTCTCAGAAATCTATGTCATCAGAAATAGTGCCATACTTCCCACAGGCTACTGTCTTAAGCATTGGAAAATTCCCCAAATCCTAGTATTTCTTAAACCGAGCAGACACTCCAGTGGGACCACTTCCTACCGATCCATCAGCCACATCTCGGTGTTCTGTCCCCTCCTTGTTAACCAGTAAGCCTTCTGACCCAAATTCTCTGATAATCAACAAATTACCCTAAAACATATACTGTCTCACGAATTCAATAAAAGAAAATTTTCCGTCCTGATGCTGTCTGATTACGAGGAAACCTTTGAGAACTTCCGCTTTCCTGTTCGAGCTCCCGGCATCTGCACTCCCAGTTTACAACGTCAGTTTTGTTGCATCCTTTCTATCTAACCAGCCACTATTTCACCATTAACAATTCAATATTCGTGTACTTCACCGCCCACCGTAGGTTTGTCACGTGGCTTTTACACCTCTCCTCTCTATATTGTACACTCCATATATTCCTAACCATCCCCTCCTGTTGAGCTCCTCCTCCAAGCCGATGAGAAACATATCGTAATTCCATATCATACGTTACACAAATTCCAACGCCTCCTTTAGCTCTATAGTAAACATTTTAGCTCTTCTAGCAACCGCTTGTCCTCAACACAAATTCAAACTCAGCAAAAATTAAAAGAAAAACCAATCCCAGTTCGTGTCCACGTGATTTTCATCTAAACGTTTATGCTTGTCATATACAATGGAGAAAAGACTAGAAACGAATCTAGCCGTCATTTTGTCTTAGACCTTGAGACAGCATATGACGCTGTGCCACTAAAGATATTTTTCAGTGGGGTGTGGTCATGGGACTTTGCCAAAACTTAACATAAAAAGTATAATTTACCTCTACAAGTCGGCATAAAGTGTCGCTAAAATGGGAAAGCAATCCTAGAGAGGCCTTCAGAATAACTAAAGGATTGAAGCAAGGATGGTGTTCGTCTCCCACGCTATTTGAGATGTTTACCCAAAAGACATTGGAACTTTGGTGCATAAAGTGCGTGGGCATGGGGACTGAAGTAGGGAATAAGTGCATGTACACACTTTTCTATGCGATGCTCACATCGTTGCTGCGAATGGTGATAGGGTACTTGTACATAATATGCTTACAAATTTGAAAAAATACAAAAAGCGGAGAGGAAGGAAGTAATTTGGACATTGGCAGACATTAAATTAAAGTGTGTAAAGGATTTAAGTATGTGGATAGTGTATTATCACTGCATGGAGTATCTGACAAAGATATCTAGCAACGGATCAGGCAGGGAAGGGTGGCTACACAAATATTAAATAGAGTACTTTGGCCCTCAAAAATTAGTTTAAAGGTTAAAATTCGGTTGTAAAAATCCATCGTGGAACGTATAACAAGTAATGGGAGTGAGTGTTGCGAACTTACAGGATAAAATAAAAAGAGAGAGCTTTAGAAATGGACCACTTGAGAAGAACATGTAGAACTTCCAACTTGACCGCGTAAGAAATGAGGAAATAAGAGAAAGAACACATGGCTATTATAGCATCACGGATAACATCGGAGAAAGACACCTTGCATACTTAGAGCATACGAAAAGAATAGAAGTAAACGACTAAAGAGAATACTTTCATGGCATCCTCCTGAAAGAAAACGAAGAGGAATACCACGGAAAGGGTGCCTAAGTGGCATTTAAGGCGCCACGGAGAGAAGAGGAATGATAGAAGATGAGGAAGAATCGCGAAATAGAGGCATCTGGCGACAAAGATATGGGAAGTGGTGACAGCTACAGGAATCTCGCGGCCACAAGATATATCCGGTTAACTTATGCAGTAAAATACCTTGAAGTAAGGAAGGATCATGACGGATACAGTGATTAGTGACCACAAGATCGTTTTAGTGGGTATGGACACCGTAACATCCAAATCACGAAAACTAAATGCGAAATCTATCTATCTCAAAAAGCAGATAAAAATTCTGTTGGCTCCTTCCTATGAGAAAGTCTTCACTTTCAAAGTGACTATGTAACCCTTGTAGACCTGACGTGGCTTAAGCTAAAAAAAAGAGTGACAACGGTAATTGAGAGATTTATGCCGAATAAATTAATAAAATCAATTATTCAAAATGACAGTCACAATCAGATTATTTATTTTGCCGCCAATAATGCTATTGTGACTGTCATTTTGGATAACTGATTATAAGTAAATTAATAGCTGTTAATCTCCATACAACTATGTTGTCTAAAAATTAATAAAAGGTGGTACTGACCCCCATGATATACAAACCAGGCCTACTCACTGTAATACAAACAACGAAAAAACATGTCAAATTTAAAAGAACGCATTATCTTGTAGCCTCCTCCTGCCTAATCGACCTACTGGATTGCGATATAATTGATCGTAACCGCGCACGACTAATGAAATGTTACAGTGAGTAAGGCTGTCGTTACAGAAGGAAAATGATACCGATTAGTAGGAGGAAAGTGTACAACAGACCCTTCTGAAGGAAGAATCTATTCTAAACATAATCTAAATGTTGAACATAATTTTGAAATAGGTGTAATGGTTCACGGACTGCACAGGGGGGAAAGGGTACCACGCAACATTTAATACAAAAAATATTGATAGTTGAAAAGAATACTGACTAGCTAAGAAAAGCGGCAATTAAACGGTCGCCAGCCCACTAGGGCAATGAATCTCCATAATCTTAAGAAATGTAATGTAAAAGAAATTTAAACAAATAATCCCTGGCGTGGCAACAGAAGGTTGTCACGCTGTCACACAACACAACGGTTCACTGGAAAATAAATGAACTGGAAAGTACTGAGCTTGCAGTTACTTATTCTGAAATACTAAATTCTGAAAGTAAAGATAAATGAAGTTACTGGTTAAATAAATGTGGCTAAGACTTTGTTACGTAAAACAAATTACTTCCAGTAACCCCAGTGTAAAATAATGGAAAAGTTAGAAAAAGGCAAGCAATTTACTTTTGATTATTGAAGGATTGAACAGCATTCACTTTAAGCAAATGAGAAACTCATTTTACTTCTAATATAAGAACAATAAAATACATACCAAGCCAACAGAAGTCACTCGTATAGTTAAATACAGAATAAATGAAGTTGCACACTCTTAATTTGTGCTGTATCATTAGCTATTAGTTTTGCCAGTGAAGTTTTACGTTACTTTAGGTGAATGAAGTTAATATTCAAAATTGTAAATTATTTGAGCCTACGTTATGCAATACGAGAATGAACAGTTACTGAGGCAAAAAATTTAGACGGAAACTGGTCATCGTGAAACTAACACAAGTGACGGTAAATAGTTACTCAATTTTCATATTTTACGACAATCGGTGGCTGCATGGTTAGGTAAGGGACCCAGCTTGGTGTTAATCTCTGAGGACAATGCAGGTGCCCTACAAGTTTCAACTGTTGCAGGTTATTATTCAAGTTAGTCAAGCATTGTGAAAGAAATCGCAACGGGTAATGCCTCTAAAAGGCTATATTTTTAATTACTCAAGTCTTGCGATGCCGTAGCCGTTCGGACGACGAAAAATGTAGCCGACGACAATGCTGAGCCGCCACTGTTGCTGCAGCTGGAGATTGTGAACCCAAGGTCGTCTCCAGCGACACGGGTAATTATGGGACAGGCCACAGAACTGCAGCTTTCTCCACATGTCCACTCCTGTCGTGTTCTCAATGTTCGCGGGTTAAGGAATTTGTTGCGCATGGCCCGATAATAGCTGCAAATCGCGTCCGCCGGAGCATCCGACAAATACTTCCGCACTCTTTCATCACTCAAGCTGCTTAGCTTCCTCTCTCCACGTAGAGTGCCAGAGACTCTCCATACGCAAAGATAAACAACGAAGCAGCTACTGCAATTTAGTCGTTGCTATCGATACGTTTTAATAAATTTCCCTTGGCTCTTACTCAGCAATTTAAAATATTTGCATTATCATTATAATCAATTACATAAAGTCGGAAATAAATACACTATTACATCCATTACATATTATAGTTTTGTAATAAAGCTCACATATTGAGAATCAGAAGTACAGTGCAGGTTATCAACAGATATTAAATGGCGATAAATTTTCGATAATGCAGAAGGTATTTTATCTACGTTTTTAGTGTTACACATTCTCCAGGACTCGCGATGTTTCACTGCAGCTCGAAACTTGGCGCACAGTTGAATGCGAGATGCTTTTAATAACTTCCACAGACAAACTCAGTCTTGAAATCTGGCAGAAATTCCCAAAAGATTCTGGTCATATGAAAAAATGGCCAGCAGCAAGACACATTCACTACCTTCAGTGCGCTATGCCAATGGTAATATTACTGACGGCAAAGACATTAAGCGGAGTTAGCAAACACGATATCTGAAATTCCTTCACCGAACAGAACGAAGTAAATATACAAGAATTCGAATAAAGAATAGGTGCCAACATAAGTAACTTAGATATTTTCGACATCGCGAACCAACTAAAATCACTTAATAAAGGAAAGTCTTTCGGTCCAGAATGTATACAAGTTAGTTTCCTTCCACAGCATGCTGATACAATAGCTCCACACTAACCAATCCACACAACCGCTCGCTCGACGAGATATGCATATCTAAAGACTGAAAAGTTGCACAGGTCACACCAATACTCAAGGAGGGTCACAGGAGTGATCTGATGAATTACGGACCCATGTCACTGACGTCGATTTGCAGTGAGTTTTTAGAACATATATTGTGTTCGAAAATTACTAACATTACCGTCTGTTGACAGATAGTCGACACAAATTCGGAAAAATCGTGTAAAATCTTTATTTGAACGAAGTTATGAGTGCTTTTGATAGGGTATCCCAAATGAATATCATATTTCTAGATTTACAGATTGATTTTGACACCGTTCCTTGAAAGAGAATTCTAATCAAACTTGCCTATGGTGTATCGTCTCCGTGGTGTGACTGGATTGACAATTTTCTGTCAGAAAGATAACAGTACGTAATAATCGTAGGACAGTCAGTGAGTAAAACAGATGATAAATCCGGCGTTTCCCAAGGAATTGTAACAAGCTCTCAGCTTTTCCTAATCCATATAAACGACTCAGGGGACAATCTGAGGAGCCCTCTTAGATCATTTGCAGTTGATGCTGTCGTTTACCTCCTAGTGAGGTCATCAGAAGGTTAGAACTAATTGTAAATTGATTTGGTTGTTTTACACGTATGGTGAAAAAGTGGTAACTGATGTATGTAATGAGAAGTGCGAGGTCATCCACATGAGTACTAAAGTAAATACGTTAAATTTCTGTTACACAATAAATCACCAATATGTAAAGCCTCTCGGTTCAACTAAATACCTAGGAATTACAATTACGAAGCATTCAAATTGGAAAGATCACATAGACAATGTTGCAGGGAAGGCAAACGAACGACTGTGTTTTATTTGCAGAGCACTCAGAAGATGCAACAGGTCTACTGAAGAGACTGTCTACTCTACGCTCTTGTCCTTTCCCTGCTAGAATATTACAGCGCAGTATGGGATATTTACCAGATATGATTGACGGAGGACATCGAAAAAATACATAGAGGGGCAGCTCGTTTAGTATTATCTCGAAATGGGGGAGAGAGCGTCACACACATGATCAACAAGCTGGGGTGCCAATTTTTTTTAAAAAAAGTCGTTTTTCACTGCCGTGAAATCTCACGAAATTTCAGTCACAAGCTTATTTCGCCTAAATCCGAAAACATGGGGTGAGAGACGATCATCGTAACAACATAAGAGAAGTAAAAGCTCGTAAGGAAAGATTTCAGTGTCTGTTTTCCCACGCCCTGCTACAGGTTGGAACCATCGATAAATAGTCTGAAAGAGGTTCAATTAACCCTCTGTCAGGCATTTAAGTTGGCGATTGCACAGTAGTCACATAAATGTAGACTTACTGAAAATTAACATTAAAATACCGGTCTCCAACAGTAACTCTTCAATATTCCAAAACCATCAACGAGTCAGACATAGGGATTGTATTCTTTTTATCAACCTCGATCCCGCTCCTATCTTCTCCTATGTCAATGTTTGGATATCTACTCTGTAAATGACATTTGCCTGGCAGAGGATTCCTCGAACCACTTTCATAATAATTCTCTATTATTCTAGTCTCGTAGACCTCGCGGAAAAAACGAACACCTGTATCTTTCCTTGCGAGCTCTGATTTCCCTTATTTTATTATGATAATTGTTTCTCCCTATGTAGGTCGGCATCAAAAACATAATTTCGCATTCAGAGAAGAAAATTGGTGATTGAAATTTCGTGAGAAGATTCTGCTGCAGCGAAAAACGTCTTTGTTTTAATGATATCCACCCGAAACCATGTATCATTTCAGTGACACTCTCTCCCCAAATTCCGCGGAAATACAAAGCGTGATGTCTTTCTTTGAACTTTCTCGATGTACTCCGTCAAACTTACCTGGTAAGGATCCCACACCGCGCAGCAATAATCTGGAAGATAACGGACAAGCATAGTGCAGGCACTCTTAGTAGAACTGTTACGTTTTCTAAGTGTCCTGCCAATAAAACGCAATGTTTTGTTAGCCTTCCCCACAACATTTTCTATGTGTTCCTTCCAATTTAGGTTGTTCGTAATTGTAATTCCTAGGTGTCTAGTTGAACTTAGATTTCAACTGATTTATCGTGTAACCGAAGTTTAACGGATTCCTTTTAACACTCATGTGGATAACCTAACACTTTTCGTTATTTAGGGTCAACTGACAATTTTTGCACTATACAGATATCTTATCCAAATCGTTTTGCAATTTGTGTTTTCACAGCTCTTTACTATTCGCGTGGGCTCATGAACTAGCTGCTCGAAGTAATTTTCAGAGAATGCGTTCAACACAATTTCGAATGATGTTTTATGCGTACCTCCGGAATTAAACATGTGTCTTTGTTATTGTTTTATTCCAGTTGCCAAGAATGGCATCTACCCACACTAACGCAAAGGAACTATATACTTCAGGGCCGGCCGATGTGGCCGAGAGGTTCTAGGCGCTTCAATCAGGAACCGCGCGACCGCTCCGGTCGCAGGTTCGAATCCTGCCTCGGGCATGGGTGTGTGTGATGTCATTAGGTTAGTTAGATTTAAGTAGTTCTAAGTTCTAGGGGACTGATGATCTCAGATGTTAAGTCCCATAGTGCTCAGAGCCATTTGAACCATTTTTTAAAATATACTTCAATTTCGCGACAAGGTAAACTACTTCTAATAGCAACAAACGCGCCACCGCTAACTGTGTT
This sequence comes from Schistocerca nitens, assembly GCF_023898315.1. Classification (NCBI taxonomy): domain Eukaryota; kingdom Metazoa; phylum Arthropoda; class Insecta; order Orthoptera; family Acrididae; genus Schistocerca; species Schistocerca nitens. The sequence goes on from NC_064614.1 coordinate 519,141,985, forward strand.
TAGCTTATGATTTCGGAACACTTTTGGATTTTTCGCAAAAATTTCGGCTGAACTTATGTCCGGCTTTAGACAGCTGCCAGTGCCTATAACGATTTGAGGACCAGTGCTATTAGCGCTTGGAGCTCTAGTACGTTCATAACAAAGCTACGGTAATTTACAACTGTTATACCAGTGCTTCCTGTATTTACGTTCTTCCTGTGTTCGCCTGCATCCTTTGAGACTAAAGCCTTTTATTGTTTTCCTGAGACCCTCTACCCTAAAAAGCGCCCATTCAACGCCGCACAGCTACCCGTGTAGCCGCCTCCTACTTCCCAATTGCTCAGATGTCTGCTTACCCTCCCTCCCCTCCATCGCCACATTTAACATCTCTACAGATCTCTACGTATCCTATACCATCGGTAAATTCGGCTCTAATAGAACCTTTAATTTCTGTCTATTTATCAGCCTTGGCGAGTTGTCAAACCAATAAAACCCTCTGACTCAGGCCAATACGTGTCCTCTGCATCCTCTGCCAACGCATCCTGACTGACGATAAAGTAGAATCTGATCCTTTCATTTCTACTCAGACGCAACTCACTTAAACATCTCGTTTCTTACATCAGAGTATCCTCTTACTTTAACAACTCATCCTTTCCGCCGCACACCGTAACTATGGCCAGACCTTCTATCCAAAAATCACATAAATCCTGCCTTCCACCCTCACGGACAACAAAGGCCCACATACCAACCAACCAACCTCTCTGATGACCTAGCCCTGTTGGTTCCATCATCCGCTGCCAGTAAGGGAGTCAATGTTTAACTTGCGCTGCAGTGATTTTTGTAAAACAAAACATAAAAATTGATAACATGAAAATCCTTTGTGTTTCATCAGTTAAATACTTTTAAAATGAATTTATGTTTCTAAAACTATTACGTGTACATAGCGGTAAATAGTGCTACCAGCCCACCCCCGCTCGCTGGGACGACAGAACAGAATAACATTTCAAAAAAAGAAATGTCGCAATAAACGGCATTGCTGTCGTAACCGACGTTACTTGGTGGTGAAATATAGCGGAAGGTTCATTACAAAGATGGCAGCGCGTTTGTCTGACAAATACGCACGACCGCAGCCTTGTACAGTTTACCATCAATAAGCAATATTTTATCGATTCCAAACTCACAGAAACCGCGGTGGATGATAAGTGAGGATGTATGATGCTATCTAGAAAGCTATAATTCTTCATCTGCAGTTTCTCAGTTGGAACTGCTGTAACTTTCAGTTGCATTGCAACAAACATTTGCTAACAAATAGGGAGCAGTTGTATGTTTCAACTAGGCACAGAAAATTGTCTCCGAAAACACGTTCTTCTTTCTGTCCCTTTTCAAAGCTGCTTCTCAACAATAAAAAGAATACGGAAATTTCTCATTAACATCTCGACGTACTTCTCTCATATTCGACAAAAACCTAATGTTCATATGCTAAGAAGAACAGACATTTGCGCGACTCCGAGAGGAGTATCACACTGGCGCTCGTTACAGAATGAGGCAACAAGATCTCGAAGCGAGTTGACAGTTGACTGTCAGATGGATAATATTCAATTGAATAATCAATGGGCTATATTGATATTGTATTTCGCTACACTCTTGTCGAAAGTACTTCTAATCATTCTATTGCGAACCGTGGCGCCATTGAATTACTAGACTTGTGACTGGCGCCACTGGCTCAGTTGTAATATCGACCATCCCTCTTGCTGCACCATTGCCAAAAACTGTGAGGAAGAGTTGGTATCTGTGGCTTGTGTCCTTAGTAGATGTTTCCTTGCCCATGTATTTATGGGGTTCGCTGGCCCGAGAGGGAGGCACGAAATTTGGGGATTGGCGGTAACGTCGCGACAAGAGGAGGTTACGAGATCCGAGCGGCCGAAGCCACGAGCTGCACAAGGAGGGCCTGCGCAGAGCGAAGATACCGGCGTACTTCACCGGGGTCAGCGCCGACTACAAGCAGCAGGCCGACATCCCGTCGGCTGGTTGGTAGCACTCGTGTCGGACGACCACCCGTGGTCTGGCTGCCCTCCTCTACCCGGCTACTATCGGCGCTACACAGTAACCCCTGCAACGCGCCGTGGATCCATGGAACTGCTTGCTGATGAAGGGGATTAACATTCTGTAATCCTCGTGGCAATTTGTTTCATTGTCTACCTGCCCTTCTTGTTGTTTTCTGGTTTGTACCCGACCCTCAGAATTTTACTCGGTTGGCTCTTTGCTTGTAAACGTAGGCAGTAGTATTGTACTAAGACACTAGTTGTCGTTTGAAAATTTGTCCCGCTATTATATTGCGTTTCCTTTATGGTTTGTACCCGACCATTAATGTTCTAATTAATCAATCAGCTCTTGGTCGTAAACACCACCGGAAGAATTGTACTAAGGCACATTTTGCCATTAAACGAAAGAGGGACCTTGTGGTTAGATTTAGCTGCTAACCGGTTCAATTCTTTGATTGTAATTGCAGTACTCAATCATTAGTTATAATTTGAACAACCTGTTGTACTAAGCTGTTTGTTGCTGTGTTTGAAACACCGGGTCATTGTTTGTGTATTTTAGCTGGATCTTATAGTTCCGGCGAGTGAGTTCTCTTGTAATAATTGTTCACAAGTAATGTTTTAAGACGTTCCTTCAGAACGGTCTTAATAACTGACAATCAGTTCAACTTTGAAAATATTAGGAGCCAACTGTCACCAGGGCTTTAGTCAAAATAAAGTTGTCAGAAGGGACGGGTCGGGATCCAGTCGTCCCTTGGTTGCCGATTGAAGTTAAGTGGTTGGTAGCTTTGAAGTAAGCCTTATCATTGTCGCATACTTTCCTAACCTGTTTAACCTTTAAAAGTTAAGTAATCTGTTTTGAGTAATTGAATCACTCTTGTCATCAATGGTACTTACATAGTTTTTATGTGTTGGAGAAGGGCATTTAATAAGACAGACTGTGTCGAGCGTGGTGTAAACACCGCTGTTTCACCAAATAACAGGCGGGCTGCAGGTCTGGCCGTCTTGTAATCATTGTCATATTGTTTGCTGTTTTGCAACAGAGCACCTGAGATTTCTCTTGCAAAGATGAAAAGCTTGTTCAACTTAAGATTTAAGTTCAAAACTATTTTGCAAATTTGTACATTTTGTTAAAGAAAATTTTATGGTTAAATGCTTCGATTATCTGTAAAACACATTTTATATATTGTTAAATAAACAGGCTGTGTGAAAAGAAAGTTATATTGGTTTAAGCTCCCTTCTACGTTTTCCTTAATTCCAGTGAGTACCACGTATCATATTGGCTGCAGGCATAGTCACCTTTATACGGTGTAAGTGACACAAAACGACTCATATTCGTCCGGCAACTAAAGAATTTAATAGTATAGCGCAAGGGAACGTGTGTTCTTACTTTCTTCCGAATGTGAATGAACATTTTTAACATTAAACCAATCGTTCGTATATATTATGCAGTTGTTATTTCCATATCATTTAACATTAACCTTGATGCTGACTGATTGGTTTGATTTGTATACATCTACACATACAGGAAGCAAACGTTTGCACAAAATAATCGTGGAGTGTGTTAACGTGGGGGCAAAATATTTTTACCAATATCAGTGGGAAACGAACAGAAATAATAGCAGAACGAATTTCGTATTTGAAAGAATTATATGCATATGCAAGCCACGAGTATACGCCACGCCAGTCCGAAGAGATATGATACATCTTCAATATGCAGGTGGTTAGTATTGGAACTGCGTAACGTTCAGATTTCTGTTTGAAAGGGAACTGTTGATTTGTGGTAAAATAGAGGGCGAACAGAACACTGAACACAGGTTTATGAAACGGTATCTACATCCTAAACAAAATCGCGTCTAATTAGACTGCGTTTATGATTGCGGACTATGTTCAGTACTAATATATTTGGAAGTTACTTTGTTCATTTGTTAATTTACGTGGAAATATCTGTAAGACGATCGCTATGAAAACATCTATATCACTGAAGTAATCTTTGTTTGAAAGGCGGCACAATTACTTTGTACTTGCTCATAAATCTATAGGAAGCATTAATGAGAGGAACTATATGTAAATTAAGCTGTAATGTTATCCATCTTGAGAGTAGGAGACGCTGAAACATAAAAGAATGAAGCGAAAAGGTTCAAATGAGTAGCTTGAGCTAATTCATTACTTCAAGTGTTGCAATACCGTTTATGCCTCAGTTTTTTAAACTATTAAATATATTAAATTGGCACACAAAAGAAACAGGAGTAATTATTGTTTTAATTGCATATTCTGTGAAGAGCCAAAGAAATAGGTATAGGGATATGTAAACAGGCAGAACATGGCGCTGTGATCGTGTGATCGGCAGCGCCTATATAAGACAAGTATCTGGCGCAGTTATTAGATCGGTTACTGCTGCTACAATGGCAGGTTATCGAGATTTAAGTGAGTTTGAACGTCGTGTGGTAGTCGGCGCAAAAGCGATGGAACACAGCATCTCCGAGGTAGCGATGAAATAAGAATTTTCCCATACTACCATTTCACGATTGTGCTGTGAATATCAGGATTCCGGTAAAACATCAAATATCCAACATCGCTGAGGCCGGAAATAGATCCTGCAGGAACGACTCAAGATAACAATTCAGGTGACAGAAGTGCAACCCTTCCGCGAATTGCTGCAGACTTCAGTGCTGGACCATCAAGTGGCAGCTTGCGAACCATTCAACGAAATATCATCGATATCGTCTTTCGGCGCCGAAGGCCCTCTCGTGTACCTTTGATGAGTACACGACACAAAGCTTTACACCTGACCTAGGCCCGTCAACACTTAATGATTGGAAACATATTGCCTGGTAGGACGAGTCTCGTTTCAAACGAGCGGATGGACATGTACGGGTATGGAGACAACCTCATGAATCCATGGACCCTGCGTGTCAGCAGGGAATTGTTCAGGCTGGAGGAGGCTCTCTAATGGTGCGGTGAGTGTGCAGTTGGAGTGATTTGGGACCCCTGATACGTCTAGATACGCGTCTGACAGGTGAAACGTAAGTAAGCTTCCTGTCTAATCACCTGAATCCATTCCTGTTCATTGTGCATTTCGTAGGACTTGCTCAATTCCAGCAGGACAATGTAACACCTCACACGGCCAGAGTTCCTACAGGGTACCTCCAGGAATACTCTTCTGAGCTTAAACACTTCCGCTGCCCACATATTCTCCACACATGAACATTACTGAGCATATCTGGGACGCCTTGCAACGTGCTGTTGGGAAGAGATTTCCACCGCCTCGTACTCTTACGGATTTATGGGCAGCCCTGCGGGATTCCTGACGCCAGTTGTCCCCAGTACTACTTCAGACATTAGTCGAGTCCATGCCACGTCATATTGTGGCATATCTAAGTGCTCGCGCGTGCCCTACATGGTTTTAGGCAGATATACCAGTTTGTTTGCCTCTTCAGTGTATATATGTATCATCTCCAGGAAAGATGACATAAGTAATGAAACTGACATACGTGATGAGTTACAAAGATGTAAATGCTTCTTGGAAAAAAATATAGGGGGAATATTGTATGTTAACATGAACCGTGGACCATGCCGTTGGTGGGGAGGCTTGCGTGCCTCAGCGATACAGATAGCCGTACCGTAGGTGCAACCACAATGCAGGGATATCTGTTGAGAGGCCAGACAAACGTGTGGTTCCTGAAGAGGGGCAGCAGCCTTTTCAGTAGTTGCAGGGGCAACAGTCTGGATCATTGACAGATCTGGCCTTGTAACACTAACCAAAACAGCCTTGCTGTGCTGGTACTGCGAACGGCTGAAAGCAAGGGGAAACTACGGCCGTAATTTTTCCCAAGGGCATGCAGCTTTACTGTATGGTAGCATGCAGAGCTGCATCATACCAGTCTCAGGACTGAAGACCACATCAACAACAACAGGTGCAGCCCGCTTATCAACCTCCGGTCGAGCACTTTTGCCCGCGCGGCGCTAAGTGATACTAGTAGTACCGCGCAGCCCAGGTCGCTCTCTTAAGGTAACCAAGTACCTAGTCACCAGATAAAACACATCGGCTGCTTCAAAAAGTTCACACTACACCTAGCGCGTAACTATGCGCAAAAAGCGTAGATAAGTGAATGAATACTTTTTTTGGCAAGATAAGGAATTTGGAAAGAATGCGCAAAAAGCGTAGATAAGTGAATGAATACTTTTTTTGGCAAGATAAGGAATTTGGAAAGGAGATAAGGAATTTTTATTGTCTGTAACACAACATACAGTCACCAGTAATCTTTATTTTACAACTGTTGTTTCCTACTTTGGCCCAAATAAACAGGTACTCTTCTGCATTCAGCTTCTTCTTTCTTCTTGTAGACAAATTAAACGGCTTGTCTGGAACCAGGGTACCAAAGGGAACCTTCACTATTAGTGCTGTACTCTCCGCTGTACTTCAAGTCTTCCAAGCCAAAATGTTTGCGCCAGAGAAAGCTTAAAGGCCACCATAATATGCTTGGTTCCTCCATACAACATCCAAGGTCAACCACGTACAGTCTCCAAAAACAGCACTAACGTCACATGAGAACTTCTGTCTCAGTCCATGAAAGACATTTGGACCAACAATAAGCCGTTACTTGTTGAATTGCCGAGCAAGGTCAATGTTTATTGCTTCCAAAGACTTGGACACGGGAACACTGCGCCTCCAACGGCGCCGGCCGTTGTGACCGAGCGGTTCTAGGCGCTTCAGTCTGGAACCGCGATACCGCTACGGTCGCAGGTTCGAATCCTGCCTCGGGCATGGATGTGTGTGATGTCCTTAGGTTGGTTACGTTTAAGTAGTTCTAAGTTCTAGGGGACTGATGACCTCAGATGTTAAGTCCCATAGTGCTCAGAGCCATTTGAACCAGAACTCCAACGGCGACGACACCCACGTCGCACAGGTATTTCAGAGGTACGTTAACACAAGTGTATGTTAACAAAGAACGAAATATTATGAAAATTAGAAGACTTGTCACTATTAGGGATAGATATAAGTGGTTTTATGAAGCAAGACATTATCATCGTACACTGAGGTGCCAAGTCATTAGATAGCGATATGTATGTACACAAACGGCAATAGTATCGCATACGCAAAATATGGAAGAACAGTACATTGGCGGAGCTATCATTTGTACTCAGTTGACTCATGCGGAAAGTTTTCCAGTGTGATTCTGCCAGCACGTAGGGAATTTAAAAACTTTGAACGCAGCGTTCTAGTTGCAGCCTGACATTCCATTTTGGAAATCGTTAGGGAATGCAGTATTCCGAGATACACAGTGTCAAGAGTGTGGCGAAAATAACAGATTTCAGGAGTTACTTCTCACCACGGACAACGCAGTGGAAGACGGGAGCAGCGGCATTTGCTTGGAGTTGTCGGTGCTAACATATAAGCAACACTGCGTGAATTAACCGCAGAAATCAATGTGTGACATACGACGATCGCTCCCGTTAGGACGGAGCGGCGAAATTTGGCGTTAATGGGCTATGACGGCATACGACCGACGCCAGTGCCTTTGCTAACAACAAGACATCCCCTGCAGCGCCTCTCTTAGACTAGTGACGATATCGTTTGGACGCTGGACAACTGGAAAACCGTAGCCTGTTCAGGCGCGTCCTGATTTCAGTTGGCTAGATCTTACGGTAGGTTTCGAGTGCGGTGCAGACCCCACGAATCCACGGACCCAAGTAAACAAGGCACTGTACAAGCTGGTGATGACTCCACAATGGTGTGTTTAAATGGAATGGACTGGGTCCTCTGGTCCAACTGAACCGATCATTGATTGTGAATGGTTTTGTCCGGCTACATGGAGACCGTTTGCAGCCACTTATGGACTTCATGTTCCAAAATAATGATGAAATTATTATGGATGACAATGCGCCATGTCACAGAGCCAAAACTGTTCGCGATTGGTGTGAAAAACATTCTGGGCATTTAGGGCAAATGATGTGGCACGCAGATCGCTCGACGTGAGTCGCAATTTATGGCACGTAATCGAAGGATCAGTTCGTTCACAAAATACTGCACCGGCTACACTTTCCCAATTACGGACAGCTATAGATAGAGGCAGTATAGCTCAGTATTTTTGCAGAGGACTTCCAAAAGCTTTTTGAGTCCATGCCACATTTATTTGGTGCGCTTCTCCGGGCAAAAGAAGGTCCAACACGATCAAGACGTATCCAATGACTTTTTTCGTCTCAGTATATCGTACAAGAGCACCATCGTCTGTCCTGCTGTACGTCATACTGATCTGAAGACAAGACTGAAAGGGTCGGAAGCGGTAGACCGAAATCGTTAATTTAATTGTGTCTGCAACTAAAATTGTTTCAACACGCATAATTACGTCATAGAAATGAAGAATTAATTATAAAAACTCTGTCGAGTTCCAACGCGGAAACTACAAACACCGCACTATAGTCCATTGATCAACGTCAACAGACAGGCCTTTGGTATCCGGTCTTTAGCAGAGTAGATAGTCCTACCTGTAACTGACCGCGAATTGTCGCTCTGTACGTGGGCAGGACATACACGCTCATTGAACCAGATGATGGCCGGCCGGTGCGGTGTATGCAGCGGCGGTCTCGGCAGACGTTCTATTGGCGGCCCACCTTCTGCGTGCAGCAGATGACCGGCGGCCTTTTGTGGGGCCACGAGGGATTCACGCGTCGTTAATCAAAGCTCTGACGGCGGCACATCTCCAGCACCACAAAAAACTGATCGCTCAGCCATCGGAGCCGGCGCTGCCGGCCGCCCCTCGGACACCAGTTATTACTCTGCGAGCGATGCAGAAAGTCTCCGCGGCTTTCGTGACACAAATGAAAACGTAATAGCGCTGTCTGAGCGTTGTGGAGCTTACTATGAAGGAACAGGTTTCTCCCACAGAATGTGTGCTGATGTGTGATGCAGTGCGTGAACAAATCGCACATAATTCGCAAATCTTCCAATTCAGTCCTGATCATTCATCATAGCCGATGTAAGGCACCTACCTGCCACGAGATGTTCACATGTGTAAAGGTCTTCTAGTATTGTAAACATAATATTTAAATTTAAATCGTTATCACAACGTTCCACCTTCCATACGTTTTATCGAACAAATTCGGATACCGTCAGCTTTCTGTCTCTACCTCTGTACTGTTTTATTTATTTATTTATACTGTGTATTTTGAAATGCATTTACTCCACCAATACATTAAATACCGTAATGTTCATTATAAGAACCCTCTGTAAATAAATAAATAAAACAGTACAGAAGTAGAGACAGAACGCCGACGGTATCCGAGTTTGTTCGATAAAACGTATGGAAGGTGGAACGTTGTGATACGATTTAAATTTAAATATTATGTTTACAATACTAGAAGACCTTTACACATGTGAACATCTCCTGGCAGATAGGTGCCTTACATCTGCTATGTTGAATGATCAGGACTGAGTTGGAAGATTTGCGAATTCTGTGCGATTTGTTCACGTACTCCATCAAACATCAGCACACATTCTGTGGGAGAGTCCTAGATATTTCTTGTGTACTGAAACCAGTCTTTCCTACTGTGTATTTCATTTGTGGACGTGCGCTCTATCACCGTCAGTTTTGTTTCGTTTTTACAAGCTCCGCAACGAAACAGATGTTTCTCTCGAACAAGATAGAGCTGATCCAGAGCTCTCGGATACTACCTGGCTGTCAAGGGTAACATTTTTCGTCGACATTACATCCCACATTAATCAAATGGACTGGATACTTACAACCAAATCTGCGATCTCTGAATAGTCGTCAAATGCTGTTAAATAAAGCTGTCATTGTTTGAAGCGCAACTGGATAGAGAAAACTTCCCCATTTTCACTATTTTAAAGAGTTTTCTGCTCCATTCCTCGAATTATTCAACCTCGATATTCCACAAAAAATTAATCGTGAGATGAGGAAATATTTTTGGAGATATTTTCAGACCTTGACAGAACAAAAAATGACATTCTTCTGATCCAGAGTCCGTTAGTTTGTAACCTTGACCGTGTGCCAGTAGAGCAACAGTTAGGTCTCTGTGATTTGCAAGCAAATGATTTGTAGAAAGAGAAGCACTGAAAAGAAAAATTTATTGAATTTTACCACTGCTTACCTGATGGTCAGTTTCCGATTCTGATGAAATTTGCCGCTGGTATGGCATCAGAGTTTGGCACAAGTCATGTGAGTAAACTTTTCAGTAAATGAGTGGTCTGAAGGCAGCAGGCTGATGAACATTTCGAAGCAGTTCTCTCGACTGGACGCAGTCGTACCAAATCAAACATTGATGATATCGTAAAAGTCCAACGTTTGTTTCACAAGTGTCACTAATATTTTCTTGCAGCTTAGTTTGTGAGATTCGGACATGTGCAAACTTGGTCTAATCTACAAGTGACTTTCCTTTTGCTAACGGTGCCTTCTTTGATAGCTTTTTTATAAATACTATAAATATGTTTGTTGCATGCCACTCGCTGATGATAAACACGGTATGCTGAACATAGTTTTCCGTATTCTCCCCTGAACTTGCGTAGAATTATGATGCTGACCTTCCTCATCATTTCGTCAGTTAACCAGACCACCGTGAAAAATAAGTTGGGTGACCTCCGTGTTAAGTGATAGGATGTAGTACCTTAAACATCGAGAGCTTTCCCTTAAATAATAGTATTATTTAATTAATAAACTTTAAAAAAGTACTTACTTAAATTAAGTTTTTGAATGCTAAATAGTTTACATTCAGTAAAACATTATGGGCCAATTTTTCATGTTTTGTTTCGTTGGACTGTACTAGGAGAACTGTCAATAACATCCTCGGGCACAGGAGTGAGTGCACCCAAAGTGCCGGTTGATCGCACGTGATAGTTTGGTAACCTCAGTTGTTAAGTTCCATAGTGCTGAGAGAGATTTGAACCGTTTGAAACTTCTTCTTCCTTGAAGAAAGGTCTTCGGCGATAGTCAGCCAGTCGAATCCAGCGGTCTTCGGCAGGACTTTGTCGCTTCGATCTGGCGCTCTTCCTGGTGGTGTGCCTGAACGTGATTCCAACCCGCATTTGTCCATCGGTCACACTGTTTAATATGGTGCTCCACAGCAGATGATCCCTTCGTTTTCCCTTAACTACTCAAAGATAACCCCAGCTGTGATTGCAGTGAGCACGCGATCATAGAGGTCAGACTGTAGAGATCTGACCGTGGATCATTGGAAACGTGTCGCCTGGTCGGATGAATCTCTAGTCTGAATACAACTTCATCCACGTGTCCGGGTATGCCACCACCCCTGCGAACAGCTGCTTGAAACATGCACTGTACCACATACGCAGGCGGTCTTGGATTTCCAAGCGACCTGTGTGAGTAATCGAAGACAGCATGTCAGCTGTGGGCTACGTGAAAACTATTGTGAACTACCTACATCCCTTCATGCTTGATGCCTTTCTCGATGGTAATGGTATCTTGCAGCATGATAACTGCCCGTGTCACAAGGCCAGAATCGTGATGCACTAGTTTTGAGGACCATGATAAGAGCTCACATTGATATCTTGGCTACCCAATTCACCTAGTCTGAACGCTAAAGAGCGGCAGCTGTCGGGTGCCAGCTCCGCAGGCCGTCAGCTTGGCCACCCAATTCACCTAGTCTGAACGCTAAACAGCGGCAGCTGTCGGGTGCCAGCTCCGCAGGCCGTCAGCTGTGGACGAGCGGTTCTAGACGCTTCAGTCCGGAACCGCTGCTGCTGCGGTCGCAGGTTCGAATCCTGCCTCGGGCATGGATGTGTGTGATATCCTTAGGTTAGTTAGGTTTAAGTAATTCTACGTCTAGGGCACTGATGACCTCAGATGTTAAGTCCCATAGTGTTTAAAGCCATTTGAACCAGCTCCGCACCCACAAACACACCAGCCCGTAGGTTACGGGAAGAGTGTGTGACCTGTGCGTGGTACTCTGATGGGGCGTACCTCCAGAAACCCAAAGACTTATTGAACCCATGGCACGCAAAATCGCTTCTGTATGGCGTTCCAAAAGGGAACAAATGGCTACTAAGCAGGTTGTCATAAAGGTTTGGTACGTCAGTGTATCTATAAGATATCACATCACTCAATTATTTCAGAATGTAGAACGAGACTTTGTAAGTAGGCTGTTTAGGTTTTTTTATTGGTAACGCCACGTAGCGCTCTGTATGAAAATCACTGGCTGTGCTGTGTGCAGTCTGTGCCTGGTTTGCATTGTTGTTGGCTATTGTAGTGTTGGGCAGCTGGATGTTAACAGCGCGGAGCGTTGCGCAGTTGGAGGTGACCCTCCAGCTGTGGTGGATGTGGGGAAGTGAGATGGCGGAATTTTGAGAGCGGGTAATCTGGACGTGCGTCCATCAGAAACAGTACATTTGTAAGAATGGATGTCATGAACTGCTATATATATTATGACTTTTGAACACTATTAAGGTAAATACATTGTTTGTTCTCTATCACAATCTTTCATTTGCTAACTATGCCTATCAGTAGTTAGTGCCTTTAGTAGTTAGAATCTTTTATTTAGCTGGCAGTAGTGGCGCTCGCTGTATTGCAGTAGTTCGAGTAACGAAGATTTTCGTGAGGTAAGTGATTTGTGAAACGTATAGGTTAATGTTAGTCAGGGCCATTCTTTTGGAGGGATTATTGAAAGTCAGATTGCGTTGCGCTAAAAAATATTGTGTGTCAGTTTAAGCACAGTCATGGAATCTGACACTGCGCCGCGATAATCCAACCACAGAAAATTCTCTAGGTTTTCTCAAATGTCAGCTTCTTCGTGTTCTTGTGGTCTTGATTTAATGGATCAGAAAATTTGAAATCTGGCTCGATTCAGTTTTTTTAGCCCGTGAGAAATGTCACAATATTTCCGCGACGACGTTCCGTTTCAGTCGTAGTAATTTTGAGTAACCACAATGTCTCTGACCTCCAGTAGGTCAATGTCGGAATAAATTCTACAACAGGATCACAGCTACTTACTCCTTCGATGGTTGTATAAATTGAGTTTATATTTTGCTTTTCAAACATTCCGAGATGAGGCCTACCTATCATGACCGTGTAAAACGATGGTGTCAAATGGAATCAACGTGGGAACCAGTCGTAACATTTTGGAAAAGTAAATTTTTATATGAATAAATTTTTAAAATAAGGTCAGTAAGCACTGTACTGAAAATTAACTAAAGAATCTTAATATCTGAATACCACTTACACAGGGAGTATGAGACATGTTAGAGAGAATCAGAAAGTGGATTGAAGTGAGACAAGGAACACCACAGGTCTCGCTAGCATAACTGCAGCGTTATTTAGTCTCAGTGTATTAAAAATTCAAGTGGAAATGACTCTAATATAACGGGTACGGGCTACGCAGCTCATTCTTTTGATAATGTCCGGAGTCAATTCTTCTGACAGCAAATTTATCAGCTGTTGTAAATCGTACAACAGCTACTACAAGACGCAGCTCAGTTACAGTTCGTTAAATTGCAATCACTTTAACATTCGGTTATAGAAAATGTTCCTGCTGAAGCGCTCATAGCAATTGGAACTGATGACCCTGTAGTTTGGTCCCTTTATACCCAAAACCAACCAATAATAGCAAATGTCTAGATGAATAACCATTACTCTACCACGGAGTTTGATTTACTTCATGAACACGACACCTGTTTCGCTTTTAAGCATTCACGACTAGATCTTTGACACTACAGATTACTCAGTTCCTACTGTCAGACGAAACTGCAATTACTGTCTGGACTGTAAGCAGTCACTCATAGGCGGAAGTGTAGAGCCCATTGTGACATTAGGTGCAAAAATTAATCTGGAAGTCATTGCGTACATCAAACCGTGTCATTAAAAGTCTTGTGCTATCTTCAACAATAATGTCATAGAGGCTTTTGTGCTGCTACGGAAATATTCTTATGGATGCTCTGCAATGGTATTCACGACAAAAATATTCAACAATTTCCACTGACAATCAGAAAAACATAACATGCAGTTTGTGTCTCGTCAGACGTGATACTGTGTACAGTTTTCTTTATTGTTATTTTGAAACCTGTTTACGGGCAGGCCTGCAGCAGCATACTACGCCGTTCTTTGGCCGCAGAGATACACAAAGATACAAATGAAGACAATTAGAGAAAAAAAGATGGTGGACATATAAACGGAGACAAACACATTTTTTAAAATACAAGGTGCCGTTCACGGGCGTAGAGTCCAAGATAAATTGTTCAGACACTTGGACACAGACAGAGACGAAAATTGTCACACGTGAACGTAGGTGCACAAAACGAATAACACCGAACCACTAAATCACAAAACGACGGCACACACACAACACGAGGCGTTGATCTCTGGCGCGCGAATGTTCACTAACCGTGTACGAGTCTGGGGACCTGCCAAGAGAGGAGAACGGGGGGTGGGAGAGGGAGAGGGGAGAGCAGATGCCATGGGCAGGGGAGAGAGGGGGAAGGGAGGAAGGGGGAGGGGAAGCTCGGGGGAAGAGGGGTGGAGGGAGGGGATGGGGGAAAATGGAAAGAGAAGGGAGCGAGGGTACCTAAAGGAAAGGACACAGGAAGTGGGGGGGGGGAGTATCAAAGTTGATAGGAGGGGTAGATGGAGGGGAGGAGGACATCATCAGGGAGGGGGAGCTGGCGGAAGCCACTGTGGGAGAGGGTAAGGAGGGTGGAGAGATGGAGACCGGGTGGGACGTGGGAATACAGGCGTGGCAGCGGGCGGGGTTGGGAGAGGATGGGTGAGACAAGTGGATGAGGAGAATCGAGTTTTCGGGAGGTGTACAGGATCTGTTTCCTTTCAAGGAAAAGGAGGAGGTGGGGGAAGATCGTACAGGATCCACGTGGGGGAGGGGAGACGGATGCGATAGGCGAGGCGGAGAGCATGGCGTTCAAGGATTTGGAGGGATTTATAAAAGGTAGGGGGGGCGGAGATCCAGGCTGGATGGGCGTAACAAAGGATAGGGCGGATGAGGGAATTATGGGTGTGGAGGATGGTGGAGGGGTCCAGACCCCACGTACGGCCGGATTGTTACAGAACCTACCACATGTTATGTCCAGTCCAACCCGAACGATGATACAGAGAACGAACCAGAATTCAAGAACTGCTACTTTCTATGTAATAACAAGAATCGTGGGCTGTAACGGCGTGCTCAATAGGAAGTCAGTTCCACCAGGTCTGTGTCACCCAGACTAATGTGCTCAATAGGAAGTCAGTTCCACCAGGTCTGTGTCACCCAGACTAATGTGAAATCTCCTTTGGCGGTGAGACTGCGATGTAAGAACTTGCCACAGGCCAGCGGAAACCCAATTGAGGTCACGGAGGCTAGATAGCGCCGGCGCAGACACTCCCCACTCTTGGCAAGGCTCGAATGAGATGCGCAGATAAACGCGGGACCGCCACGGCCAGGGTTATCTCGGCGCGCCCGGGGACACACGCCGCGGCTAACGGCGCCGGCCGGCCAGATAACACGGCCCGCGTGCTCTGTGGGCTGTCTAATGTAGCGCGCACACACAGCAGGTGGGGAAACGAACGCCAGGCAAGGAAAAGGGACGCTCTGGAATAGGTAAATCTTGTAGAGAGTGCCATCTTGAGAGAAACATTCAATCAGTAAGAATAGTAGGCTCCTGTAGGTTGTAACACGTGGTCCTTAGTTCCATTTCATCTTCACCAAAACAAAATCTCCAACGCTTCGTCGCGGCTGTCTGTGTCACTGGGTGGGCTGCGTTCGGCATTCAACGGGTAGGTAAGAGAAATTCGATCAAGAGAAGCATCGTCTAATATGCATTAGGGCTATAAGTTGTTCTGTGTTGACTGCAGTTGGCGAAAAACTAGCGCTGGCCAGCTTCTATAACACTACCTAATGATATAAAAACTAAGCATTTTCTGTTGCTTCTCTATTGTTCCTCGCTTTTGGATGACTGCCAGCGGACATCGATATGGAGGCAGTTCAGCTTGTGTTGATCTCGCGGTGGATTAGTGCGGCAAGCTGTCACAGATGGCGCTCGCGAAGAGACACTGACAAATTTGTGTAGCTGCTGGCAGCGATAGGTCGGGCCAGTCAGTACTTATGCTGATTGCAACTACCTCGTGGTTATCAATTGAAGCCGGCCGGTGTGGCCGTGCGGTTCTAGGCGCTTCAGTCTGGAACCGCGTGACCGCTACGGTCGTAGGTTCGAATACTGCCTCGGGCATGGATGTGTGTGATGTCCTTAGGTTATATAGGTTTACGTAGTTCTAAGTTCTAGGGGCTGACGACCACAGATGTTAAGTTCAAAAAATGGTTCAAATGGCTCTGAGCACTATGCGACTTAACTTCTGAGGTCATCAGTAGCCTAGAACTTAGAACTAATTAAACCTAACTAACCTAAGGACATCACACACATCCATGCCTGAGGCAGGATTCGAACCTGCGATCGTAGCGGTCGCTCGGCTCCAGACTAGCGTCTAGAACCGCACGGCCACTCCGGCCAGCAGATTTTAAGTCCCATAGTGCTCAGAGCCATTTGAACCATTTTTTGATTTTATCAATTGAAGACATAAAGTCTGAAAATGAGTTTGTGATCATATTTTGCCACTTATTTTACAGGTCCGACTTGATCACACAAACATTTACACTTCACTAACAATTTCAGCTACTGCTATCTCCAGATCATAAAATATTCTGATGTAGTATGAACGTCAAGATAAACATGTAGGTACATGGTAAGTGCTCACTTGGTGGTTATAATGAAAGTGCAGCTGCTCACAGAGGTCAAGTATGGTCTGTAACTGTTGCTTGGCAGCAAAACTTAGTAGATAAAAAATGGTTCAAATGGCTCTGAGCACTATGGGACTCAACTGCTGAGGTCATTAGTCCCCTAGAACTTAGAACTAGTTAAACCTAACTAACCTAAGGACATCACAAACATCCATGCCCGAGGCAGGATTCGAACCTGCGACCGTAGCGGTCTTGCGGTTCCAGACTGCAGCGCCTTAAACCGCACGGCCACTTCGGCCGGCGACTTAGTAGATATTCTAACCCGTTAATGCGAAACAGATTTACGCTCGAAAAAAAGAATTAGTTTCGATTTTGGCCACCAAGTGCAAATCTGTATCTTTGAATGCAAGAAAGACGGGTGGATATGTTTCCATGCATAATGAATTAGGGACGCGGGCAGGATAGGTCAAACAAGTCAGAAAGGCACAATGTTGATTTTGATATTAACCGGATTTTACACAGTTTGTTCAATATGAGCACGGGAGACATGTACGAGATGCTGTACAGCGTCAAATTTGCACCTCGTGTCTAAAATTGAAATTATTTTTTTTTTTCAGCGTAAATAGGCTCCGCATTAAAGCCTTGGCATATCTACCAAGTTTCACTGACGTGCGATAATTACAGTCCATACTATACCTCCTTGAGTAACTTGCCCCGTGCACAGTTTCGACGTGTCCAGTTGTTTAGTCGCTCAGGCTGTTCGCATTTTGTGTTTCTCTCCGTGCTTGTCTGTGCGGACTCTCTCCCGTGGACTGACTTGTACATCTATTTACTTTCCTTCCTGAAGGGTTCATCTCCCCGGCTTTAGTATATTTCTGCCAACAGTGACAGTTAGTGGCATGGTGAGGCACTGTGCAGATACAAAAGTAGTGACGTCTGACGTTCTTACACGTTTGAAACTCTTCTTTCTTTCACAGTGACAGTTTGTGGCCGCCATGGAACAGATACTTTTGCAATGCTGGCAGGATCAGTTGGGCCTCGAGCAGCTTGTTCTACCATGTGAACGTACAAAATTTAGTATTTGGAAAGGAAATCGTTTTTGTTATAGTCGAAACAAACCTATGCAGCTCGTAATTTAAGCATACTTAACCATTCACCGTAATTTAATTTACTGCATTAGCAGTTAAGTCTACATCGTATCGCTGAATTGTTCTCAGGCTAGAAGCTCCCTGTCATGTGGTGGGAATCTAACGACACGTTTGCCAACTAGAGACTTTTGCGTGTCTGCTAACGGGCAGCAACAGCATAAAAGGCAGTAGAACCATTTGAAGTAACTCGAATATATCCATACAGTCTTAATGCTTACTCCTCGAAGGATTTTCTGCTTCTCAAGTAGAGGTAACACACGAAACTGCTGTTCAGATTGTTTACTCAGCGTGGACTTTTCACTTCTCATGCAGGGTTAACACATTAAACTGCAGTTCAGATTATCATGCGCAACAACTGGAGACAGTGGTCGTCCGTAAGAAAACCAATCAGGAACTGCTATAGGGGTGCGACAACCTGCAAGCTCTCACGTCCATTTGTCCCATCTGCCCTCTGTGAAAATTCTTGTCAGTTTCCAGAAAGAAGTGAAGTTCCCAAAAGACCTTAAATCTTCCTCTCATCACTGATTAAGAGTATTCTATGACATAAACGGAACGGTAATAATGTTGTTGTTGTGGTCTTCAGTCCTGAGACTGGTTTGATGCAGCTCTCCATGCTACTCTATCCTGTGCAAGCTTCTTCATCTCCCAGTACCTACTGCAACCTACATCCTTCTGAATCTGCTTAGTGTATTCATCTCTTGGTCTCCCTCTACGATTTTTACCCTCCACGCTGCCCTCCAATGCTAAATTTGTGATCCCTTGATGCCTCAAAACATGTCCTACCAACCGATCCCTTCTTCTAGTCAAGTTGTGCCACAAACTTCTCTTCTCCCCAATCCTATTCAATACCTCCTCATTAGTTACGTGATCTACCTACCTTATCTTCAGCATTATTCTGTAGCACCACATTTCGAAAGCTTCTATTCTCTTCTTGTCCAAACTGGTTATCGTCCATGTTTCACTTCCATACATGGCTACACTCCATACAAATACTTTCAGAAATGACTTCCTGGCACTTAAATCTATACTCGATGTTAACAAATTTCTCTTCTTCAGAAACGATTTCCTTGCCATTGCCAGTCTACATTTTATATCCTCTCTACTTCGACCATCATCAGTTATTTTACTCCCTAAATAGCAAAACTCCTTTACTACTTTAAGTGTCTCATTTCCTAATCTAATCCCCTCAGCATCACCCGATTTAATTTGACTACATTCCATTATCCTCGTTTTGCTTTTGTTGATGTTCATCTTATATCCTCCTTTCAAGACACTGTCCATTCCGTTCAACTGCTCTTCCAAGTCCTTTGCTGTCTCTGATAGAATTACAATGTGATCGGCGAACCTCAAAGTTTTTACTTCTTCTCCATGAATTTTAATACCTACTCCGAATTTTTCTTTTGTTTCCTTTACTGCTTGCTCAATATACAGATTGAATAACATCGGGGAGAGGCTACAACCCTGTCTCACTCCTTTCCCAACCACTGCTTCCCTTTCATGCCCCTCGACTCTTATAACTGCCATCTGGTTTCTGTACAAATTGTAAATAGCCTTTCGCTCCCTGTATTTTACCCCTGCCACCTTCAGTATTTGAAAGAGAGTATTCCAGTTAACGTTGTCAAAAGCTTTCCCTAAGTATACAAATGCTAGAAACGTAGGTCTGCCTTTTCTTAATCTTTCTTCTAAGATAAGTCGTAAGGTTAGTATTGCCTCACGTGTTCCAACATTTCTACGGAATCCAAACTGATCTTCCCCGAGGTCCGCTTCTACCAGTTTTTCCATTCGTCTGTAAAGAATTCGCGTTAGTATTTTGCAGCTGTGACTTATTAAACTGATAGTTCGGTAATTTTCACATCTGTCAACACCTGCTTTCTTTGGTATTGGAATTATTACATTCTTCTTGAAGTCTGTGGGTATTTCGCCTGTCTCATACATCTTGCTCACCAGATGGTAGAGTTTTGTCATGACTGGCTCTCCCAAGGCCATCAGTAGTTCTAATGGAATGTTGTCTACTCCCGGGGCCTTGTTTCGACTCATGTCTTTCAGTGCTCTGTCAATCTCTTCACGCAGTATCTTATCTCCCATTTCATCTTCATCTACATCCTCTTCCATTTCCATAATAATAAGGAGAAAGAGAAAAAAGGGAAGAGAGAAAAAGAGAACACGGTTTTCTAGAATAGAAAAATTTATCCCTACAGAAGGCGTAATTATTCATAGCTGCTCAAAATGCTACACTGGTGTGCAAAACTTAAGGACCACATGAACTTCCGCATGATGCTAGTGACGTAGCTGGATGAAACTAGGACCACACACAAAAAGAACAGCTACAGTAAGAAGGTAACCGAAAGAAATGCGCAATGAGACGAACAGAAATGATACTTTTATTGAAAGACAATAATTATTCTGAAGTCATCGCGGTTCTTGATGTTCCCCCATGATATTACAAAAGGCGAGACATGGTTACTAATAAGGTGCGTGACCACCATGGTTGGCAATACGTACCCTGCAACGTCTTCTCATATTGACTACAACACTGGTAAGGAGTTCTTAGGCTACGGTGTTCTTTCCCTTCACCATTATGTTCGTCAGTGTTCCTGAGTGCATTGCGTGGTCTCGCCCCTTCCCATATGAGCGTCCAGAGTTGTCGAACGAAATCGTTTTGACGGCCTAGATGCCACGATTTGAGGAAGCATGATGTTGCATGGGCGCACTGACCTCTAAGTCATTGAACATAATACACTCTCCGGTCGACTGTTATTCCTCATGTGCCTCTTTTCAGGGGTACATTCCGCCCTCATGTCGTTTTTATGAACGACTGTACGCTACCGCATTGACCCACGCAGGTGGAGGAGCCTTTCGAAAGACAGGTTATTCGGCGAATACACTGGCATTTTCGTTGCCTGGACTTAAATGACATGGAGCACATGTGGGATGTGTTGAGGATGGTATTGCAGCATGTCCATAAGCACCAACGATTATCCAGCAATTGCCAACTGCACTGGTGAAGGGAAAGAACGCCCTGCCACAAGAACGTCTTACCAACCTTGTGTCCAGCATGGCAGCACGTTGCAGAGCATGCACTGCCGCCCATGGCGATCACACACGCTATTCAGCTCAATGTCCCACCTCTTATAATGTCCGAGGGACCACCACAAATCGTGGCTACATTAGTGTAGTTATTGTCTTTGAATAAGAGTGTGGCTGGCCGAGGTGGCCGAGCGGTTCTAGGCGCTACAGTCTGGAACCGCGCCACCGCTACGGTTGCAGGTTCGAATCCTGCCTCGGGCATGGATGTATGTGATGTCCTTAGGTTAGTTAGTTTTAAGTAGTTCGTAGTTCTAGGGGACTGATGACCTCAGAAGTTAAGTCCCGTAGTGCTCAGAGCCATTTGAACCATTTGAATAAGAGTGTGGTTACTGTTTCTCTCATTCCACGTCTCCTTCAGTTAACTTCTGTACTACAGTGTAGCACTAACATCCAAGTGAAATCGACTTCTGTTGCGTAGAAGCGACATATCAGGCGAAAGCTACTGTCGTCCTTGAGTCTTACACACTACTCTATTTCCATAAAATAGTGATTTTCCGCAGGGTGCTGATGTGATTTATATGACTGGGTACAGTGCTATAAATGAAAAGAATAAAAACTTGAAACCAATACCGTTTCGAAATGTTCATTACTTTATCGCAATGATTACCGCTGAAGAATTTCAGTTGTGAGTTCTTGCCCGACTAAATGCGAGTCATTGCGGGTGAGAGTACGCACTTCCCGTGGCTTTACTCTCGCTCATATTGTCTCTGTCTTAAGAGTAAAAGTACATATATTTTCACAGTTAGATAAAGGTAGAAGCTTATGCAGTAATGGTGTATAAATTAGATTGCAATACAAGATTAAGTAGATATCAGCCTTTTTTTCCTTAACTGCGTACTCTTATCCAAATGCCTCTTACGAATAGTTTCATACAAACAATGGAAACCAAATTTAATTAACGTAATACAGGTACACTGTCGAAATAATTCTATATCTGTCACTCTACTAAACCAGGTAGAAAGGATTTCCAGCAAAGACGCAAAATAATATTTACCGCAGAGCCTAGCTTCTCTTGTTGCCACTCTTTTCACGGGAAACTAGCTCATTTCATTGTCACAGGGCCGGCTTTGGAGCTGCGCAGCAGTCAAGGCGGATGCGCACACAGAACGTTGGTAATATACTAGCCCCAAAAGGTTCTTTAAAGCTTAGTCGTACAGCCGTGTGTAAAGGATCTAAACAACATACTGAGCGCGTGGACATCATTGCGAATTCAAATAATAACTTCTGTTTGGGGCATCTGGTCGATATTCACTTCTAATTCGGCACTCAGTACAGCTTAATCACAAGAGTAGTTAACATTTTGCCCGTTCGCGAATTAGACCTGCGACTGTTGCTAAGATTACATTTATTTTCACACGTGGATGCGTTTGCCACTTTGTAAATAAGATCTTTGTTTCCTCCTACGATGGAACCAGAACTAAAAAACTTCCACTTTTCTTATTTTGTGTTATTTGGTGTCGCTCGATGAGCAGAAAAATCTGTATGCGTTCCAGTATACTGAAATCCTGCAGATTTTCACCCACCCATAAAGGGAGAGTTTAATTCAATGAATGGCCAGTAGCATAGTATCACGGGAACCAGCTGAACGTTTTTGTAATCCCAACTAGGGCAATGCGGCGTTCGATCGATAGGCATGAAGGTTGGGAACAAGGTAATGAGGAATATGGATAGAGTAATACAGGCAGCAAGGGCCTCGTGTTTTCCACATACGGAACGCGAAATGGTATCGAGCGCTGGAGAGGCAATTAATCCACTTGACAAGTCGCGAATAATGTTTGTTCACCCACCCAAGAGCTTCTTGCGAGCCTCAGTTCGTACGATTGAAGGTATTAGGAGGTATGCTGATTATAGTCAGGCCGCGCGGGGTATCCCCTTGGGCTGTGGCGTCTTGTCACGGTTCGCGCGGCTTCCCCCGTCGGAGGTTCGAGTCCTCCCTCGGGCATGGGTGTGTGTGTGTTGTCCTTAGAGTGTTAGATTAAGTGGTGTGTAAGCCTAGCGACCGACGTCCTCAGCAGTTTGTTCCCATAAAACCTTACCACAGATTATTCTTAGAGGGCCAGGAGTGAGTGGCTATCGTGAGTAGGACGCCTGAAAGGCAGCGCCTGCAGAGCATCAGGCAAGTCAGTTATGTTCCTTCTGGAAGCCGTGGTTGTCCGCAAGGGGTACGGGATGATGGGGAATCAAGGTTATGTTAAGGCAGGGGTGCCACCCGGATGAGTGGTTCGTTCGCAGCTCTAGGTGACGGCAAAGGAATATAAACTCAACATCGAAATAAAACCCCGTTCATGCGCTGCAGTATTAATAACCAGCATCTTTGCGCCTTTTTAAGGCTTGTTGCTGTTATGAGAGAGCGTTGGTTTTGATCCCACCAGTGCGTATGCGGCTGGCCTGAGTTGAACCCGTATCCTATTTCATCGCTAATCCTGTTCCTCTGTGCGTGTTTGAGTGGGAGAAAGTAGAATTTCGTATCCTAACTTCCTCTAGGTTATTAAATTACGTATATAGCTCATGAGGATTCTACCGAGTTCATATTAATTTTAGATGTTATCCACAGCGCCAGAATAATCCCAAAGTTGGAGGGGGACTATTTTACTATTAAATTTTATAAACATTCCACGTTTTCATTTTCCAAGAACATTGAAAGTATTGATAGTAGTGTACGGCTAGATCGTTTGCCGTTCGTTCAGAAGAATTATGTGTTATGCAGTGAATTCACTGATGTGTTCACCGTTAAACTGTGTTTAACGAATCTCATTCGGTATATGATTGAGAAGATCATCTCATCACTTATATCCTCGTGTATAAAAGTGTTGCAGAGTCACATAGAAGGAATATTAGAAAAGGATGTGATCCACCTCTCCAAACGACCCTGTTCCTTACCTATTTTCTTGATGCTAATGTTTTCTGGCACAGAAAGGCCAGTGGTGGAGGATCGTGAGCTAAATAACAATATGGTCCTTTCGTTCATTGCCTGATATGCCCAGCTGTTGGTTTGCAAGTGCACAAGTTTCTTCTACATTGGATCTCAACCGAAGTTACTGACATATTCTGTTCAGTGAGGGTTCTTAACATTAGACTTGTTGATTGGAAGCTCTTCAAAATTATTCAAGGACTCTTCTGTCTCTTGATTGAAGTCGCAGCTCTATCCTAACTGATGGACTTCATATTTTCAGACATCGAATTTAAGTACATGTATCACTACCTAATCAATTTAATGAATTTTATTCACAACTGGGGAAAGCTTTTACATCATCTGAGGGAAATGTTTACTCCATTCAAGATGACTTGTTTGACGCCAACCTGAGAAGATTAAGGCTGCATTTTCGGAGATGGCGTTTTTGGGGAATGTGGTGTCCTCAGCTGGAGTTTGGGTTAACCTACTTTGCACATTAAGGAATGCATGAACTTCAACTACCGAATTATCCTAAGAAAGTGGCAAGGATTACTGGTATGATTAGTGTTCTTAGAAAGTTGATTTCCAGTTTTGCTAATGAGGCCATATTCCAGAGCGAGAAAAGGGACTCGAATGTGAATAGTGGTGATGTTGGGGGGGGGGGAGTCTCAGCAAGCTGATCTCGAAGGGCTTAAGGAAGCCTTAGCGTGCGTACCAGTGTTGGTGGTCCCTCATTTTGATAAGCAGTTCATTGTCCACATTAACGCTTCATTGAATGGTGTTGCAGCCGCCTTACTAGAAGAAGATCAAGATGTTAGGTGATCTGTATCATAAGAATCACGTCGGTGGTCACCGCTCAAAACAAAGTATTTAATATGCGAGCTGAAGGCTCTAGCCGCGAATTTTGTTTCTGACAAGCTCTGTTTTTACCTGGAGCGTAGGTCATTCCAGTTGAAAACGGATATTAAGCCCTTGAGTTGGATTTTAGTCAGCTCTAGAGGTATGATAGTAAGAAGGGCTAACCGGATTCGGCATTACAGTGTCAATTATTTAAGTAACGTGGACAGTTTAATGCACATGTTCTAAGTTGAATGTTTCAGAATGATTCTGAGGGAGGTAGAGCCGAGAGAGTGGCTCAGCGGCTCCCGATTTCTAAAGTGGTTAATCACATTTTAAGAGAGTCTCCAGTTCCACTGAGACCACCAACAGATATCAGGAAGAGAGTGATACCCAGAGATAGCTATGAGAAAAGGTGGCCAATGGAGAAAAGCCTAAGCCATTTGTGTTAACCGACGTTATTTTCTTTTGTATTTTGCATACTGTAACCAGTAACATAAGAGTTGGAACTTTTGCGTACACAGAAATAATGACAAATTCGTGAGGAGTTAAATGGAATGGTATGAATTCCGTCGTAAGGACCATGGTAATATGCTCTCACAGGATGCCTGACATGTACCAGTAGATAATGGCCTTGGAGACCGAAACAGGAATGGTTTTAAATTAAAGAAAAAGTGGAAATGATGTGGACATTTTCTTCAAAGCCATTACCGCAGTAGCAGAATCGTCAGTGAGGTGTTCCATACCCTATACAAGAAATTAACCAGGAGAAGTTATTGTATTAGCAAAACCACAAAATACAAAGGCAGCAGAGAAGCAATTAGAAAATATATTGATTTTGTGAGACCATTTCCTTGATCACGTTTTGGAAACAGGTAGACATTTGTTTGGATGCATGACTTTTGTAAATTTTCTGGGTTGTTTCCCAGCAATTCAGCTATGGTGCAGTGGAGCATTGGTTTTCTGAAGAGTTTGATTCGTACCTTTGGCCCATGGCAGATTTTAATATGGGATAACAATACCACGTTTATGTCGAGAGCGGTCAGCGAGTTTTCTTTTGGATTAGGGGTGACGCAGTTTACTACCACTCAATATTATGCAAACCTCTCATTCTCTCAGAGAGTCAATCGGAACCTTGTTGCTGCGCTAATCGCGTACCAACACCAAGATCATACTTGCTAGGGTGAGACTTGAGTAATTGTCCCATGCCTTCAGCGTTGCAAAACATGAGGCACGTAAGGACACTTCACTGGGGCTTATGATAGCTTTTCGGCCGAATTCATGCCTATGTAATTGAGGATCTGTTAATGATTCAATACCCAATAAGATATCTCGCGAAGAGATTCAAGAGAAATGGCATTGGGCCCAGAAAAACGTTCAAGAGGGCCGTGGGAATGAAGTTGAGTACTATTAAAAGGTAGGATACTCACACATCAAGTAGAATATCGGGTTTACCTGAGAAATTTGATCAGGTTTAGTAAGGTGGGGAGATGCTGATGGAAAACCACTTACTTCTGTTTCCGGGGAAGTTAATAAATCCTTAGGCTTATGACTCCAGTGATAACTGTTCTGAAGAACGTTGCAAGAAGAAGGGGGGCCGCTAAAATCTGCATAAGTCTTGGGTTATTTGTAGACAGTGTACTTTCGTCCGATAAATTTTTGAAAACTTTCTTTGTACCCTTACACTGGACATACAGAATATGCACCCTCGCCATTAATCTGGCGCCGGCCGCTGGTGGCCGAGCGGTTCTGGCGCTACAGTCTGGAACCGCGCGACCGCTACGGTAGCAGGTTGGAATCCTGCCTCGGGCATGGATGTGTGTGTTGTCCTTAGGTTAGATAGGTTTAAGTAGTTCTAAGTTCTAGGAGACTTATGACCTCAGCAGTTGAGTCCCATAGTGCTCAGAGCCATTTGAGTCATTAATCTGGCGTATTTGTGGGTTAGTGTGAGATGGTCCTCTCCCTTATAAGAAGAAGGGGAGGTTACTAGTTTCGACGAGGGGGATTGTGTCCTGATAATGGCGGCAAAGTAGAGATCCGTCTGTGCTCAGTAGGTGGATCCACATCAGCGAGCAAGAAAATTCTCTCGCTTCGAATGATACAGCCTTGGAAGGTGAAACGGATCCACAGCTAGCGCCACCCGTGTTCAGGAGGTGGAGCGCACAGCGATCGTGCGGAGCCTCGCCAGGAGCAGCGATGAGAGTGCGTCACCTGGTCAGCGGCACGAGGAAGACGTCTGAAGGCTTGAAGGCCAGCGGATGATTGGGCGAAAATGCGGAGGCAGCGGCGTCCACTGCACAGAGCTCTGCTTCCAGTCTGTTTTGTTGCAGGTGCCTCCAGAATTCTCAAGGCTGAAGTGCACAGGCAGCATCTCAGCCATGTAGAGCGCACCCAGCACCTTTGGTTCCCCAACTCAAATACTCCTATTTATTTTATAGTTCTGTGCTCTGTCGAAGTTTCTGTGCTTAATGTGGAATGATTATTAACTTTTGTTACGTTATTACATTTTGCAGTGCGTTAGTATCAGGTTTCCTACTGAAGTTAATTATCAAACAACTTTGCTTGTGTGAAATTTAAAACGTACCCGGCGAATTAAGTGTTCGAAGGGATTTCAGAATTGCAACCGATCATCGTAAACTTCATTCCACAGAAGATATTTCGATTGGAGATTCCACGCAGTATCCAGCTGGTAGCCGCGGTCGTGGTTCATGAGATTTTGCGCGATGCGTGTTTCAACGTCTTCTTTTATAACGAAGTCCCAAAGAGGTGTTGCTGTGGCCAAAATTAGTGTTTCGTCGTACTCCGTTGAATATCCGTTGGAGACTGCAGACTTGCTGGGTTGCATGAGGCGAGTGCAACGTTTATGTTCAGTGTAACGTTCTTCCACTGTGCGTGTTGTTTGTCATACATAGACCATACCACACTGGCAAGGTATTTTGTTAATTCCCGCCTTCCGCAATAACAAATTGTCCTTCACTGAATCCAGCACTTCAGACATATTAGATGACGGGCAGAAAATTAATTTCACCTGAAAATTATTAAAGATCCTTGTCATTTTGGAATGAAGTTTACATCGACCGGTTGCAATCCCGAAATCTCTTCGAAAATTAGCTTGAAAAAAAAAAACTTTTGGAGTACATTTTATTCTTATTTTATTATTCTTTTTTCTTAATATTAAGGAAATTTCTGATGCATAAGCGAATTCTGATTATGGTTCAGTTCTGTTTTTGTAATATTGTTTTGTCTAGAAAATTAAATTTGTGCTCCCGCAATTCTCAGCCACTTCCACTCCACAATCTAACGCTGTTCCAAATTTTCCTTATCAGTACACTAGCGGAGAACGTCGAGGAGAGCTCAAACCAGCCGAAATTCTAATCACTCCAAAAAAAGAGAAAAAGGCGAACAGGAATTTTCAACTGCTGTTCTTGTCTTCAGGAGATCTCTTATCTCCTTATTCTTGGAGGAGAACTGATCTATCTACATTGGAGCCTACTGAAACGTTTAATATCTTGGAGAGTGGAAAACCAAGACCTGTGAAAAGATTTGTATTCAGTGTCTGGGTTCCTATACATTGCAAATCCTTCAAGGCAATGTCGGCCAGTTAAAATCTTGTCACAGGATCCCTTACCATATCTACAATTCCATATTCGTTACAGCTTCACTGTTTCTGATCAAAGATTCATAATAAGCATCTATGTCTGGTTTACTGAAGACACTATCAAGAGCCTGAAGCTTCTGGCTTTTGGTGATACTCCGTAAGTCTTTACAATTTATACAGCCGCCTAAAATATATTTTGAGCACTGGTTTGCGCAACTGAAAGCTTTTGCATCTATTTCAAGAACTACTGGGACCTCATTCACCGATGTGGCTGAGCCTCTCCAACACCATTTAGGGCTAGTAACAAAAAGTCGGTAATTTATATGTTTCTGATGAAAGAGAAATAAAGGTGAAATCAACTGATCCCCACCATCGATATTGAAGAACTTAGTGACACTTCTTCTGCTTTCAGCTGAAGACTTTTTCACAACTTTCCCATCCTGTTTCACAGAAATAACTTTCGCTTGTATTTGTACTGTGATGACACTGGTCTCGTTGCAGTTGTAAGTATTACAATGTGGAAATTTAAATTTATTCTCAAGAGTTGCAACGCTCTCTAAGAATCGACTGACTTGTGTATTGTTATACCAAACTCGTTTCAGGACTGTAGTACAAGTCGTCATCGTTGCTGGTTTCTTCTGAAAGAAATAGTTCGGCAAGTTCAACGATTGTAGAAATTAGATAGCTGACGACAGAAACACTCTGTTTACCAGTAATGTAACTTACAAACAGGTTCTCAACATGATCCAACGCAATTCCACGGTGACGCGTAGAAGCAGCCAAAATTAGAAGTTAAACATAATTTCATCCTCTCATTTTGAAGAGGAAACGCGATCAGTTGATGTGTACTTATGTTTTTCGTAGATCTCTGCAGCTGTTCACATCAGATGGC
The DNA here is from genome assembly GCF_023898315.1 of Schistocerca nitens. Classification (NCBI taxonomy): domain Eukaryota; kingdom Metazoa; phylum Arthropoda; class Insecta; order Orthoptera; family Acrididae; genus Schistocerca; species Schistocerca nitens. Next base: position 519,171,146 of record NC_064614.1, read on the forward strand.
TCTGAGCACCATGTGACTTAACTTCTGAAGTCATCAGTCGCCTAGAACTCAGATCTAATTAAACCTAACCAACCTAAGAACATCACACACATCCATACCCGAGGCAGGATTCGAACCTGCGACCGTAGCGGTCGCTCGGTTCCAGACTGTAGCGCCTAGAACCGCACGGCCATTTTTACATTAAAGAAATGTCAGTTAGTTACCATGTGGCTTTGCAATATTTGCTATAGGCTCCCAACATTATGTATTTCCGATAGAAACGCCAATAACATCAAATTAAAAAACCTGTACTACAACATCCTGACGTAAACGGTACTGGTCGATATGCGTCAAACCATGAAATTGTGATCCACATAAATGTGCAGCATTTTTATGAACGAATAAAACGTTTAAATGTGTGGTATAGTGCCGTCATCACGAACAAAATTGTGTTCATAATTGTAAGGGAGGACTGGACTTTTAGAGTTTGACATTCCATCGTCGATAAGACCACAAGCTAGGATTGTAAGAGAAATTGGGCGATGTCCCATCCAAGGGACCATTTCGACATTTGCCCTAACCGATTCCCGGAAACCACAGAAATCCTGTCTGGATGACACCGAATCGCCCTCGTTTCAATGACTTTTTTTTTAAGTGACAGAGTTTACAAGCAACAGAAACTCCCGGGAAACGATATCAGATTTTAACGTTTTCAGTGACTTTTAAGTGGTTGAAGCGAAGGCATCTGGAATGTATGAGTTGTCTTTGATCGTAGTTGAGAAGCTCAACCGGTACAGGCCACTGAATGGTAATGCCCTAACTCCACTTCCTGCTTTGTATAAGCCAACGTCGCCGTTTGACACACGTGTAGCGAGGAAGTTGTGATCAACGGTTATTACTAGGCAGACAAAATACTTGTAATTAATGAAAAGCCATTCCAGTACATTTTTGAGATTTTTATTAAGATCACAAGACCGGTTTCGGCGTTTATATTAGGCCATTATCAGGTGTATCTCAAACTCCCACATGTTAGTAGATATGAAGGGCATATAGATGTTCTAGTATTTTATAATAGGAGAGACAGCCCTTATATAGGTATAGTAACGATAAGTGCGAAAATAACATACAATTTATGTTATGCTGTAGAGAAGCAACACCAAATGATAAAAACAGCAGAAGTCAAGTAGGTTTAAAAAGTTTAGCGTACAATGACGCCATGATCAAATTAACATGTTGTAATTATGAAAACGTGCAATGTGAATAACTGTTAACATGCTTGAGCTCAAATGTATTATATTTTGACGCGTTTCAGAATCACATTTGGAAATGGAAATTTGTGGTAAGGACTATGTGACTAACCTGCTGAGGTCATCGGTCCCTAGGCTTACGCACTGTTTAATCTAACTTAATCTACCCTACACTAAGGACAACACACACACACACACACACACACACACACACACACACATACACACACACATATGCCCGAGGGAGTACTCGAACCTCCGACAGGGGGGAGCAGCGCGAACCATGACGAGACGCCTCAGACCGCACGGCTAGTCACATTTGCATGTTTTTAAAAAGAAAACCTAAAAATAATTATTTGGAGCTAAGAAAAGTGAAAAATAGTTGCAATGGACGAGACGTTCAAGTCGAGAGTAAAGGTACGTTCTCTAACGAATCGAGATATTGGTGGTGCTGCTTAGTGTGCGTTACAAGATAGTTGTAGGTAAAAGGGAAATTCTCAAACAATCTCATATTTCATTGAGTAAAAAATTCGAATAGCTCCAAGCACTGTAGTACTTAACATATGAGGTCATCAGTCACCTAGACGTAGAACTACTTAAACCTATCTAACCTATGGACATCACACACATTCATGCCCGAGGCAGCATTCGAACCTGCGACCGTAGCGGTAGCGCGGTTCAGGACTGAAGCGCCTAGAACCGGTCGGTTTTCCTGAGTGTATGAAAGCTTTGTGGACCTATCGTTTGCCACTAATACTCATCCTAATGATGCAAATGCACACCGTACTTCATATTACGTATTGTGCAAGATAATCCTCCCCCCAATCCCCTCCAATTAGTAAAATTCAGTGATCAGGAATTAAATCGAGAAAAATCTATATGTCAGACTGACACCAGCTTTACGTAGAATGAATCAATCGTAATTGGCAAACTGCTGCTACATGAAACAGCGAAGCTCGTATCGTTTATCAGAAGTCAAATATCGTACCTTATGGTGAGAAATAATTGCCAGTATTGTTCACAAGGAAGTCTTTGTGTAGTTAGATTCGCAAAAATTTGATATGCAGACATCTACCTGGGGCGTTATACACAGTATGCTAAATCCGCGACTGAGGGGAGAACTTTGGCGACACATTCGCATGTAAGCTGATTTCGATGCTATCCCTGATCTGTCGCCTAAGCTTCTCTGGCGTTTCCAAAGCCTCTCTCACACGAAAATAATTCGGAATCATCTCACCCCGATTTAATCTCGATCTTTAATCCGATGAACGTAAATGTTCTAAAACAAGAATTTCTGTTCGTTTGCAAGGTGAGTGATGACTGAATTACTAAAATAGTGAAAATATTTCATAGCGATTTGTTAGTTTCTCTCCAATTCCTGTTCCCGCGTAGTTCTGAAACTATTTTTTCGGTTATTAATGTTTTGCTGATTATTTACTGTTACAGTAGCATCACGATACTTCTAGAATTGAGTAAAGCAGTTTCTGACCTTATGCAGTGGTTTAATTAAACATTTTACACTGTGTCATGATCGTGAAAAATTACTGAAGCAAAACAGTCACTGATTCTAACACCACAGCGCTTTAATAGGCACGGCCCTGTTGGAGATGGTACGTCATTGCCCTCCTCCGACTTTTGAGCTGACTTACCGAGCCAATTAAAGGCCGATCTACAGAGTAACATAAATTCCAAACCAGTGTGTAAATGGGCATTTTTCACGTGAACAATCATTGCCAGGGGTGAAAGAAGTGACAACCAACAACTAAAAATCTCTAGGCAGACCGGAGATTGAACCCTATATCTTCAGCTTTCTTTTCTAGTACTTCACCACTGAGCCAACGACTCATTACTATTCATTGCAAAATAAAAATACGAACGGCGTTTTTAACGAACTTTATCGTAACTTCCTTGGCTAATTTCACGGTAATTCTGTGTCAGACACACAAGTCTGACTTCTCATTTAGTTTGACATTGTTCAGATTTTTTTGTATTGTCAAAAGATAGCTTCACTTCTGGATTCAGAGACGCCCTACTATACATACTTTGACACTAGCTGCTCTACCATTGTGTTCACATACAGGTTCAAATGGCTCTGAGCACTAAGGGACTTAACTTATGAGGTCATCAGTCCCCTAGAACTTAGAAGTACTTAAACCTAACTAACCTAAGGACATCACACACATCCATGCCTGAGGCTGGATTCGAACCTGCCACCGTAGCGGTCGCGCGGTTCCAGACTGTAGCGCCTAGAACCGCTCGGCCACACTGGCCGGCGTTCACATACAGTTTCTGCCGCTCAAACTTGCCCATCCTTACCAAGCTGTATTACTGTATCCTTAGACAGAATGCAGACGCCGCACGCAATCGCAATCTGTGACAACGTTTCATCAGTTCTCATAAGCAAAGATATTTTATTTATTGCCGGTAAACTAACCCTTGGTAGCAGAGAAATAACAAAGAATATGTTACGCTATGTGCTTGCTTTATTACAATCCATGTCATTTCAACAGGAAATCAATGACAGATTTAATAGCCTCGATTGGATACCTTTACTGCAGTCTTTCACAGAAAGTGTGTAGGCAGTGGCTGAGTAATGCTATTCCGTACATGGAAATAAGAAGGACGTCTTGTTCAGTTATACTGTACGTCCCGTAAATAAAACACATCTTGCTGAATTACTGAAGATCGTAACCTGGTACGTGATGGAAACATGTGCATGTATACCTTGTAAAGCAGAGTACACAGCTTTTTAATGTTTCTTTCTATTTCATTCGCGGTTGAACAAGGAAATAATGAATTTCTATGCGAAATATTTTTAGTTTCATATTATCATCACGTTTCCAGTGGTGCGTCAGAGACGAAAGGTACTGGTATAAATATAGAAAAATATTTTCATTGATTATGTTTTCGCCACTATTCCGGTCTTTATTTGAATAAATAAATCAGTAGATTTATTAGTATTTGAGTTACACTGCAATTCTTATCATACGAGCTGAAAACGGATTCCAAAGGATATATAGTGTAAATTATTTATAATCAATACCTTTCTATAGAAATGGCTGTTGGCCATAGAATCTTAGATCATTGAAGCAACTGGGGATTGGAAAAACGCGTAAGACCTTTCCCGTTTCAAGGAGGGTCGTCAGATACACGTAATATATAACTACATCACTGACCTTAATCTGTTGTAGAAATATGGGACGTGTTGTATGCTTAAACACTTAGGCATATTTGAAGTTCCAAAATTATAAAATCGACATGGATTCCAAAGAGATTTCACGTTCTGCTCTATTTGTCCACGGTATCCAGTGAGCTGTGGTGCCATTGAATTAGTAGACTGTTCTGTGTGGGGCCACTGCCTCAGGTGTAGTATCGACTATCGCTCTTGCGGCCCCATTGCCAATGTCTATGAGAAAGAGTTGGTATCAGTAGGTTGTGTCCTTAGAAGGTCTTTGCTTGCAGATATATGTACAGGGTTAGCTAGCCCGCGAGCGACGCACGGAGTTTGGGGATAGGCGGTAGCGCCGCGACATGAGGTGGTCACGAGGTCCGAATGGCCGAAGCCACGAGCTGCGCAAGGAGGGCCTGCGGAGAGCGAAGATACCGGAGTACTTCACCGGGGGCAGCGTCGACTACATGCAGCAGATCGACATCACGTCGATTAGTTGGCAACATTCGTGTCGGACAACCGCTCGTGGCCTGGCTGCCCTCTTCTATCTGGCTTTCATCGGAGCCACTCTTTGGTCGTAAACATAGGCAATAGTATTGTACTAACACACTAGTTGTCGTTTGAAAATTTGTCCCACTATTGTATTGCGTTTCCTTTCTGGTCTGTACCCGATTTTTAATGTTCTAATTAATCAGATCTTTGTCGTCAACACAGCCGGAACAGTTGTACTAAGGCTCAAGTTGCCGTCAAACAAAGAAGGACCTCGTGGTTAGATTTTGCTGTTGTTGTTGTTGTTGTGGTCTTCAGTCTTGAGTCTGGTTTGATGCAGCTCTCCATGCTACTCTATCCTGTGCAAGCTCCTTCATCTCCCAGTGCCTACTGCTACCTACATCCTTCTGAATCTGCTTAGTGTATTCATCTCTTGGTCTCCCTCTACGATTTTTACCCTCCACGCTGCCCTCCAATGCTAAATTTGTGATCCCTTGATGCCTCAGGACATGTCATACCAACCGATCGCTTCTTCTAGTCACGTTGTGCCACAAACTTCTCTTCTCCCCAATCCTATTCAATACCTACTCATTAGATACGTGATCTACCCACCTAATCTTCAATATTTTTGTGTAGCACCACATTTCGAAAGCTTCTATTCTCTTCTTGTCCAAACTATTTATTGTCCATGTTTCACTTCCATACATGGCTACACTCCATACAAATACTTTCAGAAACGACTTCCTGACACTTAAATCTATACTCGATGTTAACAAATTTCTCTTCTTCAGAAACGCTTTCCTTGCCATTGCCAGTCTACATTTTATATCCTCTCTACTTCGACCATCATCAGTTATTTTGCTCCCCAAATAGCAAAACTCCTTTACTACTTTAAGTGTCTCATTTCGTAATCTAATTCCCTCAGCGTCACCCGACTTAATTCGACTACATTCCATTATCCTTGTTTTGCTTTTGTTGGTGTTCATCTTATATCCTCCTTTCAAGACACTGTCCATTCCGTTCAACTGCTCTTCCAAGTCCTTTGCTGTCTCTGACAGAATTACAATGTCATCGGCGAACCTCAAAGTTTTTATTTCTTTTCCCTGGATTTTAATACCTACTCCAAATTTTTCCTTTGTTTCCTTTACTGCTTGCTCAATATATAGATTGAATAACATCGGGGAGAGGCTACAACCCTGTCTCACTACCTTCCCATCCACTGCTTCCCTTTCAAGCCCCTCGACTCTTATAACTGCCATCTGGTTTCTGTAAAAATTGTAAATAGCCTTTCGCTCCCTGTATTTTACCCCTGCCACCTTTAGAATTTGAAAGAGAGTATTCCAGTCAACATTGTCTAAAGCTTTCTCTAAGTCTACAAATGCTAGAAACGTAGGTTTGCCTTGCCTTAATCTTTCTTCTAAGATAAGTCGTAAGGTCAGTATTGCCCCACGTGTTCCAACATTTCTACGGAATCCAAACTGATCTTGCCCGAGGTCGGCTTCTACCTGTTTTTCCATTCATCTGTAAATAATTCATGTTAGTATTTTGCGGCTGTGACTTATTAAACTGATAGTTCGGTAATTTTCACATCTGTCAACACCTGCTTTCTTTGAGATTGGAATTTTTATGTTCTTCTTGAAGTCTGAGGGTGTTAACTAATTCAATTCCTTGATTATAATTACATTCCTCAGTCGCTAGTTATAATCAGATCAACCTGTTGTACTAAACTGTTCGTTTCCGTATTTGAAAAACTGTGTCATTATTGGTGTTTTTTAGCTGGGTCTTGTAGTTCCGGTGAGTGAGTTCCCTTGTAATAAGAGTTCAGAAGTAATGTTTTAAGACGTTCCTTCAGAGTGGTCTTAATAACTGACCAACAGCTTAACTTCGAAAACATTAACAGTCAACTGTCACCAGTGCTTTAGTCAAAATAAAGTTGTCAGAAGGGACGGGTTGTGATCCAGTCACACCCTGGTTGCCGATTGAAATTAAGAGGTTGGTTGCTTTGAAGTAGGCCTTATCATTGTCATATAGTTTTGAGTAATTGACTCACTCTTGTGCCGGCCGAAGTGGCCGTGCCGTTAAAGGCGCTGCAGTCTGGAACCGCAAGACCGCTACGGTCACAGGTTCGAATCCTGCCTCGGGCATGGATGTTTGTGATGTCCTTAGGTTAGTTAGGTTTAACTAGTTCTAAGTTCTAGGAGACTAATGACCTCAGCAGTTGAGTCCCATAGTGCTCAGAGCCATTTCAACCATTTGAACTCACTCTTGTCATCGATGGTGCTTATTTAATAAGAGAGACTATGTCCAGCTCGACAGTAAACACCACTGTTTCACCCGATAATGGGTGGGCTGCAGGTCCGGCGGTCTGGTAATCAGTGTCATATTGTTTGCTGTTTTGCAATTCAACACTTCGTGTTTCTTTTGCAAAGATTAGAATCTTATTCAAGTTAAGGTTTATGGTGAAAAGAATTTTGCAAATTTGTTCATTTTGTTAAGGCACATTTTATGGTTAAATGCTTCGATTATCTGTAAAACACAATTTATATATTGTTAAATAAACATCTTGTGTGAAAAGAAACTTATATTGCTGAGTCCTCCCTACCACGTTTTCCATAATTCCAGAATGCCGTAAAAGACAGTATCTTGTTTGATGCCATGTTCCTTTACTTTCGGAAAGAATTAGAAACAGTTACACACTGTAGTCTGTGGGACAAACTACAAGCTTCCAAATATCAGGTTAGATTTGGTGTTGCATTCAGCACTTCTTTGTGGAAAGAACTCAACACGTCGTTCTTAACGAGACGAAAATGACAGATGTAAAAGCACTTATAGAACTATCTTAAGATAGTGTTATAAGACTGATTACAATATTCACTACCTGATCAGAAATCACTGGGTATTAATAAGGAGCGTGTCTGAATGTCTGTGGAGGAACGACAGCCCATTCTTCGTCGAGAACCGATGTTGGATTCTTCTTTATGGTGACAATTGAACGTCATAACTCATACCAGAGGTATTCTGTTGCATTCAGTTCGGAATTCAGCACAGTTCACACCATTTCAGGAATGAAGTTCTTGTAAACAACCGCAAGTCGCACTTTGTACATTTTATTTACCGGTTTCCCTCTTCAAATGAACAAGAGCATCATTAGAATATGCAATTGAAAGTTGCCTGACAAAATTAACGACTGCGTTTAAAGTGACTGACAGCTCTAAAGATTAAACACTGTGTACTACAGCACTTGGACATATACTGCACAATCATCAGAACAGTGGGATTTTTTGTTGCGGCGAGAGTTTCAATACCCAACTGCCTCCTCCGAATGCGGAAGTGTTTTTAGCGCCCACCTAGACAGAAATGATCGGCGTAATAAAACAAGTGAGATCCGAGTTCGCACGGAAACATTTAAGTGTTCGTTTCACCAGCACGGTCTTCCGGAGTGGAACGGAGGTAAATAGTCTGAAAGTGATTCGATGAACCCTCTGCCAGACGCTAAAGTGTAAATTCCAGAGTAGTCGTCTAGAAGTACGTCTAGACCTCATCCCTCATACGTCTTTCGGAGTGTTCACGACGAGGAAACTAGAAAAATCAGAGCTGAACAACAGCTGCTCTTCACAAGCACGATTGCCATATGGAAGAGAGAATGGAGAAAGCGATACTGAATTGATAAGTACCTCCAAGATATATTGTAAGTTGGTTTCGGGTGAACACATGGCGATGAAGAAGCCCCAAGAGCAAATAAATGTGAACCTCCGACTACATGTCACCAGTTGTTTTGGTCCCATGTATTTAGAAGGCGCATCAGCGAGGTCTTAATCGAACTTCATTGTACTACCACGTATAAATTTTGACCGACCCCGGTTGTGACTTATTTATTTATTAAAACATTAAGGAAATGATAGTTAAATAGACACCCTAGCTGCAAGCAGGCGTTGATACACTTCATTGGGGACATGTTGAAAATGTGTGCCCTGACCGGGACTCGAACCCGGGATCTCCCGCTTACATGGCAGACGCTCTATCCATCAGAGCCACCGCGGGCACAGACGATAGTGCGTCTGCAGGGACTTATCCCTTGCACGCTCCCCGTGAGATCCACATTCCCAACATGTCCACAACCCTACATGTCCCCAATGAAGTGTATCAACGCCTGCTTGCAGCTAGGGTGTCTATTTAATTATCATTTCATTTCTAGCAAAGCTGCATGGTCATCTACGGTAACTGTTCTTTCGGAAACAGATACTACCGTCATATATATAGTTAAAAGAATATGGGTTCCCGGCCTTTGACCTTCTTGTGCGAACGCACACGCTATGCCCGAACTCGTACGGGACTTGGTAGATTAATCTGCCACGAGTAATGAGTATGATGGGCAAACATCTATTAGGCGCACTACGAATGTAGTGTTGTGGACATGTTGGGAATGTGGATCTCACGGGGAGCGTGCAAGGGATAAGTCCCTGCAGACGCACTATCCCATGTGCCCGTGGTGGCTCAGATGGATAGAGCGTCTGCCATGTAAGCGGGAGATCCCGGGTTCGAGTCCCGGTCGGGGCACACATTTTCAACATGTCCCCAATGAAGTGTATCAACGCCTGCCTGCAGCTAGGGTGTCTATTTAATTATCATTTCATTTCTAGCAAAGCTGCATGGTCATCCACGGTAACTGTTCTTTCGGGAACAGATACTACCGTCATATATATAGTTAAAACAGTAAGACTTTTTTATGTGTTTTTGATTAGCACTGACAAACACATCTCCATATTCCATTGCGGATACTTAGTTTCATACATCTGTATTCAAAATGTCGGTCAAACATTTGTCTGCTTTCTTCGAGGCTAATGTGCTACATATTAAAATGATTACGTGATTTGAGAGGCCAGAGACACGGAAACGGGCAGGAAAGTGATTCACGTATTATATCACATTCTACAGTATAGGAAAGAGGTCTCTAGTCCCAGGGGCGTGACAATCTCAGGGAATCTGGGAAGGAGCATGTTAACACCGCCACTTCTCTCCTTCCTCGTCTGTGTCTTTTTGCAGTGTCTCCTCGTAGACCTGTTACGTCATCCTGGACGTGTTTGTCTCATTTCAGGCTGTACCATCATCGTTTTTATGTCGTTATGACTTTGTTGGCGTCCTGTGCCTCTTTGCTGTCAAGGTCTCCTATGTGTACTCCATTAAACTACCCTTGGATGTGGTCGTTCTGAACTGTACTTTAGAACTTGCCTTATCACTCGTTTTCAGAAAAAAACACCTTTGAATTCAAAGGCACTTTCTCATGGCAGATGAGAACGTTTCGAGTACTCAGTCTTACACGATTTTCAATGTCTATATATGCGAAGACTGTGGACGTTACTGCCGATTCGAGGCTCTAGAGCTCATTGGTTGTTGTTATAAGGGCATTATCCAGATTCAGTTTGGGGTTGAACTAGGGTAGAACTGGTAGACTTTCTTACGAGGTCGCACTACAAAGACTCCGATTTGATCCTACTTACTCTCCACTACAGTCTAGATGCGTTCGTCATAAATCAAGAGCATCTTGAGTTTATAGTAGAAGTTCTGCTACAAGAACTAAGCAATATCATCACTCGTCCAGAGCCCGAAACGGAACAGACCTTCCTACACAAAATATCCTCAAGGTCAACTCCGCGCCGAAAGGGCTGGATTGGCAGCTGCTCCAAACCAGTCGCTGCCGAACTATATTTGAAGCGCCTTCTGCATTTCTCTTCTTCTACCTAGTCTTATTAAGGTGTTCAGGGCTCTGTCGGAGTCACATGTATCTCGTTTGATGTTCATAGGAGCACATAGCACCTACTGAACACTACGAAATAACTCCTAAGGAATGTGTTGGACAGTGGTGAATACTGAAACACAACTAGTTAAAAAAATAAAAGAGACTATGTTTTTGGAAGGTCATTTATACGAGGGACGTTCAATAAGTAAGGCAACAATTTTTTTGAAACAATTTTGACTTTATTCAGGATCCAAATACACCATATCACTCCCCTCTCTTTTCCCTACAAATCCCTGTTTTGTAATTTAATCTCGGTTTAACATGACGGCCTTACGCCACCTTACTGGGAGGACCTGTATGTCGTATATACGACTCTACTGGTCGAAGTCGGAGCAGACCTCTTGCTGCATCAATAAACTTCCCACACTGACCACGCACTGCTTCTCGTGAAGTCAGAAGGTGCTAGATCCCGGCTGTAGGGTAGATGAGGAACAACAGTCCAATGAAGTTTTTTGAGCTCTTCTCGTGTGCACATAATTGTGTGAAGCCTTGCTTCGTCATGGTGAAGGTGAAATAAGTTTCCAGTATTGGTTGACGAGCATACTGAAGTCGTTTCTTCAATTTTCTGAGGGTATCACGGATTCGTTTGGCTGTCTGGCACTTGGGAGATCGGACACGTTTCCGTGACCTTGTTGTGATGATTACAAACGCCTACCAAACAACCCACGGTGCTTTTGTTCACTGCCAAGTCTCTGTAAACATATTTCAAGCGCCTTGAAGATCTGTGATGCTGTGTTTTCCGCCAAAATAAACTCAATCACAGCTCTCTGTTTGGAATGCGCTACAGACGCTATCGGAACTTCATGAAACTATAAGTGCTGACGCGGGAATATTTCACGATGTCCACAACAAATTTCACACCTCTCCAACCGAAAGAGACCGGAAAAAATTGTGTTATTTATCGAACGTCTCTCGTAAATCTCACAATTTGACGGTTGGCTCAGAATTAAATTCTTGTTATAAAGAGATGAAAATTGTTGAACAAAATTGGCCTGCTTTCACATCCAGAAGATTTAGAGGCTCTGACTGTTCTTCTTCTCCTTTTGCTTGTGCCTCTATCCCGCATGGCCACAGGGCCGGTATGGTTAGTTGAAGGGATGGCCGGATGCCCTTCCTAACACCACTCCTGAATGATGATGATGATGAAATGAGGAGGTCAACACAAACAGCAAGTCTCCGGGAACAGAAAATCTCTAACTCGGCTAGGAATCGAACCCGGGACCCCGGGACCCAGAGGCAGCAATGCTAGCTACTAGACCACGAGCTGCGGACATTTAGAGGATGTTATTGGGAAAAGTGTAATCTGAATAGACCACGAAATGGACTTCGGTTAGCTATAACTACTAATTCTCAATAGTAAACAAAATTGTTTAAAAAGCATGCAATGGTGCTTTGGAAAACATATTGTGACATGCAAATATTTGTTAAAAAACAGAAAATAGTAACGGAAGGCAGAATTTAAGTTACATCCAACTATGGTAAAAAATGGCTAGCCGAAGGAAAAAAATTAAAGAAAGGAAACTGTGGTAGTGCAACACTGTCACAATACGTTAATGGAGCATAAATTCATTTGAAGGCAGAATCTCATATGCCATAAGCAGTGCACAGCCAACTATCGCCTGAGGCAAAACAGGCTGTGGAATATCTGAATTATAGCCTCATTATCTGGGTGAGCTATGTACGACCCCATCATTTTGCTTTGAATGCTTTGGTGACCATCCTGTGTTTCTTGAGAAATAAAAATCGACTCTCTTCTGGTACTTCGAAGAAAAGATCTCTTTTATACTCGCATGTGTGTACGCAACTCTTCACTTGCAGACCTCTGCTCCTTTCGTTCGTACACTATAGTTACGTACATTGATGAGCTAAAACATTATGACTACCTGCTTAATAGCTTGAGTGCTTCGTCTTTGTAACGAAGTACATAACAGATTCTACGTATCAGGGATCCGACAGTTTGTTGGTAGATTTGTGGAGGCATGTGGCATGTAATTCCTGTAAATAACGGGCCACTGACTTGTGTACGCGTTGATGGTGCCCGATGGCAACCTAGATGGGTACCATAGGATTTACATCAGGCGAATTTGCTCACCGTGACATCAACCGGAGTTCATTACAATGCTCCTCAAACCACTGCAGCACGGTCCTGGCTCCGAGACACGAACAGATATACTGCTAAAAGGTGACATCGCCGTCGGGAAAGACATCAAACATTAAGGGATGCAGGTCGTTCGCAGCGAGTCTTCGATTACTACCACAGATCCCATAAAAGACCAGGAGGATACATTAGCATAATACTGCTTCCACCAGTCTGCGTCCGTAGCATGCTGCATTTTAGGAGCCGCCGATCATCTCGATGACGGCGCTTTTGGAGACCAACATCTGACCGTCGACCTACTGTACCAAAAATATGATCCACGTGAAGAGACCACACGTTTCCAACGAGCGATCGTCCCACGCCCACTGAAATCGTAATTGACGATGTCGTTGGGTCAACATGGGAACACGTAGCTGTGGTCTGCTGCGGATCTCCTTGTTCAACAATTTACGATGAACGGTGTGCTCCAAACGCTTGTGTGTGCGCCAGCATAGTGCTCTTTCGGCAGAGGCGCCACGGATCACTATCTATTCTACTTTACTGGGCAGACAAGCCCCCGAACACCAAGTTCTGTGAAGAGACGAGAACGTCCAACCATTTAGGGCCCAGTGGTAGTTTACCATCCTTCTACCTCTTTCCGTAGATCCTCACGGCAGTAGGACATGAACATTCGAGCAGCTTCGCCAATTTCGAGATACTCGTTCACAGGTTCCGCGTGATAATAATATCTGCCCTTTGCAGAGTCACTTATTGCAGTTGTTTTCCCCATTTTCAGGGCCATATCTTTGCTAGTGTGACCCTCCGTCCGCGTCTGCTACGCTTATACTTTTTTTTTCTATGGAACCAGACTGCCGATGTCATCGGTCCCTAGTTTTATACACTAATTAATGTAACATAGACTAACTTACGCTAAGGAAAACACATACACCCATGCCCGAGGGAGGATTCGAATCTCCGACGGGGGGAGTGGCGCTAACCGTGGCAAGGCGGATAGACCGCACGGCTACCCCACGCATCATACTTTTGTTACCGCGACATGTGTGCCCGCAACGCCATCAGATGGCATCCGACGTCACGGGCGCAGTGGTCATCATTTTTTGGCTAATCAGCGTATGTTTAGTATTATCAGAATGCTACATATTTCACTCAAGAAACACCTATATTAAATCAAATGGTAAGATACAATGCGTTCAAGTTACCACGCTGGGACATATATCCGCTCCCTACTTAGTCTTCAAGCTATCTACTGCCGTTAACGAAGGGACTGGATGCTCCATGTAGGCGACTGAACACAGTTACAAGAGTTCCGGACGGGTACAGTTGCAAAGTTCATCACTAGATGGCACTACTTGCGGCTATAGTGGAAGAGAGATCAATGTACGTAAGATGCAACTATAATCAACGTTGCATTGGCGTGGTTAAATTCAGCGGCTGATTAAATGGAAATGTCAATATGTATTAAGTGTTTTTGTGACTATGTTGTTGAGCGCCACAGAATCAGACAGCGGAACCTACCGTACCTCTGTGAACAGTAGGAAGCTTTAGTTCTGTAGCTGCTCATAAATAATTAAAGAAGTGACATCTGCTATGACGCCAAGCAACCTCCCCCACCCCTCCCATCCGCCCTTGGCTATGGTGTGTCATCTTTGTGCCGAAATTTTAGTGCAGTGTTTACAGTGAGTGTTCAGTGTTGTGTGTGTTTTCCTACGTGTTGCAAATGGACATCATACTGTCGCTGGGTGTGATTTTTATATCTCTTGCGAACAGAAACCAGGCTGTCGCCATGTTTTTTAGTTGTCTATCTGCTATGTTACCTGTCTGCTTCCTGTGTATTTTATTAGCGTTGCTAACCCTTTGTTTTATGTTTTAACTTTCCACCATTATCCGCCGTTTTACAATTTAAGTCACCGTTTTATCGCATGCTTTTATTGTTTCATATCTGCTTCTTACGTTTTAAAAAGTCTGTAGGCTGCAGAGAAGCGTACTAAGCTGCTGCCAAGCATGAAAGTGCACTCTCGTTGGCTGGATACAATATGTAAGTTGACCTTCACACAGAGATACCTTAGGAGTGACATTCTGTCGTGCTGACCACTTCTTCTTATATATATAGTTCGTTGCGTTTGGTCTGGGCGGACGTCACAAGACATCCGTTCAAGTTGATCGTTGATTCCTTGATTCACTTTTAACAGAATGATGACCCAGATAATACCAATTACTAATCAAACCGCAGGGAAATGAAGTACAGACATAGGTATCGGATGTAGAACACGTACGTGGTTTTGCGGAGCGGTAGACGTAAAAGCAAAACGCAGTTGGAATTTACGGCCGCCGTTGTTCACGGACGCTCCAGCAGTGTTCCGCGATGTGCGGTGGCAGCACACAAATCCTGAAACATGGCCTCCGGGGGGTCATATCCGGCCAACACTCACCTCCCGAGGAGCTGTAAGCCGCAGGGAATCCGGGAGCCGGCGATGGCCACTCGTGAGCCACCGCACATATCTCTCTCACGTCTATTGACCATCCCGTGAAGCAGCCTTTCTTTAGTTCTCCAGTTCCCGCCAACTCTATTTCATTACAAAAACATTACGTTCCGAGATTTTATTCCCATTTAGAGCGACCAAGTAATTTCCTATATCCGTTATCTGTCCTCCGTTTTTTATCGCTCAACGATATATCTATGAGCAAATGGAAGAATACCAAGAGTGGAAGAGAATAAATGAGCATATTACTACCTGTCACACACAACTGTCTCATAGTGAAGTGCATCATAGACCTGTATCCCGCCGTCCTGTAAGCTGTTAAAATGTCTCGAGGATAACGTACGGATGCTATGTAAATGGTAGAAAAGATAAAAATTGGCGCAAAATGCGACTCAGAAAACGAAACTGCGAGATGTATTGCCCAAGTATGAAAAGTATAAGAATGAAAGCACTGATAAGAGGCAGTCTCTTGCCAGATTGGTGTGTCCGATGTCCTATTTTCGGTATGAATTAATATCATTGTAATCTGAAAATTATTCCTCTTGATTAAGAAGATAGTTAATGGTCGTAATGTACTAAATAAAATGTCGTGTGACTAGAGCGTCCCATCGGGTAGACCGTTCGCTGGGTGCAAGTCTTTTTATTTGACGCCACTTCGGCGGCTTGCGCGTCGATGGGGATGAAATGATAGTGATTAGGACAACAACACCCAGTCCATGAGCGGAGAAAATCTCCGAACTAGCGGGGAATCGAACCCGGGCCCTTAGGAGTGACATTCTGTCGTGCTGGCCACTTCTTTTTTTTTTCGATATAGTTCGTTGCGTTTGGTCTGGGTGGACGTCACAAGACATCCGTTCAAGTTGATCGTTGACTCCTTGACTCAGTTTTTTTTTTTTTCATTACAGAGAGCACGCAGCCCTCTGACCGCGAACACGCTGAGCTAACGTGCCGGCGGCCACTCAGCTACAGGGGGCGGACATCGTAATGTACTACGACATTCATTGCCAATAGTAAGCCGTATATTCCTATATTAATTTCTTTTCTTCCTGGTGACCATTCTGGATGTAATTTTCTCTGTAGTTTGGTTGGGTAAGTGATGACCCAAGCCAGACGCACTGGGCCGGACAAGTGACCTGATGTTCAGACAGTCTTGTCCTGAGGGTTGTGGCCTGTGTTTTCAGAGGAAGGAGCAAGGTGAGGCGGTGTCTTAGAGCGGATACCAGACACCAGTCTGGCTTTTGTCAAGGTGGCACCGGCCAGTCATCTTCCTGGATTTTTGCATAATGTTATGGCTCTCCATGATGTGGGATCAGGGCTACATTCACCTCTTTCCCGCTCAAACCACCACCTCCTTCTCCGCAGGCGACTGTAAAACCGTGTTTCGGCGCAGGGAAAGCCATAGTGGCACCATAGCCCAACCACCGAAACCGCACAGGTAGCGGTCCTGCCTCTTCATGGAGCACACCACGTCCGCTTGGCCTGCTCAATGTACGTGACCGCCTCGCGGATCACGTTCTATAGGAACACCTTCAACACTCCAAGAGTCTCTTCGTATATATGAGACCGCAGATGCATTTCACGTTGCCCCTGCACGCCCCGGCGGTGGATCGCGGGCTTCGTGTTGCCCTGAATGTTGTCTCGCAACACCTTGCAGTGACGACTGGTACCACCTTGCCGATCCCCTTTCCTCCGTTGCTACGGCCAGTCATTCTTCTCGAAAAGAGTAGCCTACAAGGCTTGACCAGCGGCGCTACGCTCCTTCACAGAAATAGTTAACGTGACGTAACGAACACCTGCACTCGCGGAGAGTCTCAGCTTTTACAAACAGCGGCATCTGGGCAAAACAAACTTCAAAACAACCTGTTTGTGCCAAAACGTCGCTTTCTGGGAGGCGTAGGCTAGGGTCAGTCAGTAATAGATAAGCGAGAAGTGAGCAGTGGACAGGCTGCTTTGTGAATAGCAATTATTTTCTATTTCTAAGGCACTGTAACAACGTTGTGTCACCGCTTCACGTGAGGTGATTAACCTCTGGCTTAAGAACTTTTAAGAGAGATCCTCGTTCGCTACCTTAAACAAATAGCATGTTAGATGAAGTCTGGATATCAAATTCTGTGAAGTGCGTATTTGGAAGTGATTACATTGGCTACAAGATCGAACTGGCTGCTCTGTGGGAGAGTTACTGAGAATAGTTAAAGAACTGCAAGCCCAGGTGTGTGACGATTAGTTAATGTTGTAAAACTTTGGAATGTAGGGAAGATTGTTGTGTCCATCCCCAGCAGAGCCATTTTCATTGGCGGTATCGGCAGAGAACAGTCGGCTTGTATTCGTTACTGAGAAGAGCATGCTGTTTGGCTTGGGACTTCATAGAGTAGACTTAGATTCTGGAAACAGAATAGAACATTTGGCTTAGGAACTTCGTCTGGAGATCAGATAGGGAGCTGATAGGTGGCAGTCTGGGGCAGGTCGCGACACCCACTGTACTCCGCGCATCTGAGAGATGAACTTTGTGCGAAATCGCGGGCGAGCAGGGTTGGACACTAAATACAACTTTCTAGGTACGTTTTCTAACAACCCTGCCCAGACTAATAATCACATGGATAATTAATAAAACACGAAATTAGTGTGTCATGGCATTTCTGACTAAAGTAAGAGATGTAGAAGAGTGCGCAATTCAATTTGGAAACAAAGGTTGTAGATAGGAAGCGACTGTTTCGTTTGTTGCAGCATACAGAAGCTAAATGTTGAAATTATCGCGTCGCTGGTAATGTCTCAGTTCGTTATCCAGTTACAAAGTGAGGTATGTTCCCTGCAGAGGCCACGGATTTGGCGAGTTTCAGGACAAAGTATCTTTCCTGATACAGATATTTCTTTGTAAAGCATTCATGAAACAGTAATGTCAATAATAAGGTTCTGTTCGCTTTAAAAATAATGAGACTGGATAAACTATTAATATTCTTGAACGAAACCCTGTGGCACAGCTGTATCGTCATTTACTACTGAACCCTATTTTAAAAAGTTGTAGACTCGTTTCAGGTGTTAGCATTAGCCATATCTCGAAAGCGAGTTCTTTCCACGAGAGATTGAAGGCTAGTTACGACACAGTCAGAAATATTAGTTGCATGTGTAGTTTTCCAGTCTTCTGGAGGATTCAGGCAATGACTGAGCTGAATTTATCTGCCCACATCTCATGTGCAAATTAGAGTCTTGTCCTATTTCCCTGAAACATCCAATCTTTCACGAGATTTTCACATGTTTAAGTAGTACTAATCAATGATAACAACTGATGATGGCCGGCCGAAGTGGTCGTGCGGTTCTAGGCGCTGCAGTCTGGAACCGCGAGACCGCTACGGTCGCAGGTTCCAATCCTGCCTCGGGCATGGATGTGTGTGATGCCCTTAGGTTAGTTAGGTTTAACTAGTTCTAAGTTCTAGGGGACTAATGACCTGAGAAGTTGAGTCCCATAGTGTCCAGAGCCATTTGAACCATTTGAACTTATGATGTTCTCGTTTTCTTGGTTTATTGTCATCGAACACACACTGTTATAGTAACTTTTTCCATGTGTGCAAGTAATTTTGTAATAAATAGGGAATAATGTAGACCATTGGTTCCATTTCAGAGTTAAATGAATACACTGTCTTATGCCTTTTGAGAGGTGCAGCACCTACTGTACGTCTCATGTTCGCTAGGGCCATCCACGTACCACTAACTATCCGCTGCACGGCTTTTTATTAAATGTATACGAGTCCATGGAGAGTGATCTCCCTATGGACCAGTGCAACCGATGCTGGTATGTCGAAAGCTCAACTTTACCCTCACGCTGTGTAGATACAGGATACGAGAAGTTATCACAAAGTTTTAATTATGTGCTCATAAAGCTAAGTGTTGGTAGTTTGTTTGCGTGTACATATCTATATTCCTGACACGCATTGTAATCCCCACGAACCAGTATCCTCGTACTCCGCTAGAGCAGTCAATAACAAACTGTCACCGCCCAGTGATGAATATCTTGCGACAATTCGTTTTCAGCAATAGTGGAAATGTGCAGGTGTGAGAAGCCAATCCACAGAACTATTTTAGCTTTCTGGAGTGGCCTGTCACTTTTGCAAAGCTTCCTCTGCTGCTGAAAACGAATTATCGCATGACAGTCAACTTCATCAATGCGCTGTGACATTTTGTTTCGACTGCTCTAGTAGCGTGCTGTGGTACTGCGCCAAGGGGATTTCAGTGTGCACAAGGAGGGCAGACATGTACCTGCAAATACACAAAAAAATTAATTACGCAACTTCATTTCTGACCGGTGTTTGCTTAAACAATAAGATTGGCTCTTGAACATACACCGAGGTGACAAAAGACATGGGATGGAGATATGTACATATTATACAGATGGCGGAAGTATCGCCTCCAGAAAGTATAAAAGTGCACTGCACTGACGGAGGTGTTATTTGTATTCAGGTGATTCACGTGAAAAGGTTCCCGACGTGATGATGCCAGCACGACGGGAATTAGCAGGCTTAGAACGAGTAGCGGTAGGCGCAGCTACACGCTTGTGACATTCCATATCGTAAATGGTTTGGGAATTCAGTACACCGAGTGTGCCGAAAATACTAAAATTCAGGCGTCACCTGTTACCACGGACAACGCACCCACCACGGCCTTCACTAAACGACCCTGAGTAGCGGCGTTTGCCTAGATTTCTCAGTGCTAACAGAGAAGCAACACTTGGTGTAATAAGCACAGAAATCAGTGTGGGATGTACGCCGACCGTATCCGTTAGGACAACATGGCGAATGCTTTCGTAAATGGGCTATGGCAGCAAGCGACCGACGCTAGTCGCTTTGCTAACAACACGACATCGCTCACAGCGCCTGTCCTGGGATCGGACGGAAGGTTTCGAGTGTGGCTCAGACCTCACGAAGCCACGTACCCAAGTTGTCAACAAGGCATTGCGCAAGCTGGTTGTGGCTGTCAGATAGTCTGGCCAGTTTTCATATGGAATGGACTGGGTCCTCTAGTTCAACTCAACCGATCACTGACAGGAAATTATGTTCGGCTACTTGGAGACCATTCACAGCCATTCATGGACTTCATATTCACAAGGAGTGATGTAATGTCACCGGGCCACAACTGTTGGCGATTGGTTTCAAGAACCTTCTGGACAGTTCGAGCGATTAATTTGGCTACCGAGATCGCCCGGCACGAATCCCATCGAATATTTATGGGACGTAATCAAGAGGTCAGTTCGTGCACATAATCCTCCACCAGAAAAACTTTCGCAATTATCGACGGCTATAGAGACAGCAGGGTATTTCAAAGGACTTGTTGAGTCCATGCCTCGGCGAGTTGCTGCACGACGCCGGAGAAAAGGAGATCGGACGTGATATTAGGACGTATGTCATGACGTTTTACACCTCGCTGTATGTGCAATTCGTGAGATATCACATAACGATAGTACTTTATCAGTTACAACCTACTTCACAGAAAAAGAAATAAATTGAGCAGAAAATAGCTGTCACTGCAGTGATTCATACTATTATCGGTGTTTTACTTTACAGAGTGAATCTCTCACGCTGCAGCTGAATGTACACTTTTGTGGAACTTCCTTAAACATTGAAACCAAATGCTGCATCGCGACCGGGACCCGCAACAAAGCCGGCCGGGGTGGCTGAGCGGTTCTAGACGCTACAGTCTGGAATAGCGCGACCACTATGGTCGCAGGTTCGAATCCTGCCTCGGGCATGGATGTTTGTGATGTCCTTAGGTTAGTTAGGTTTAAGTAGTTCTAAGTTCTAGGGGACTGATGACCTGAGGTGTTAAGTCCCATAGTGCTCAGAGCCAATTGAACCGTTTTTGAACCCGCAACAAAGGCAACTATCGGCACATGTTTGACTACCGCCGTCATTCCTCAACTCTTCCTGTATTTTTTCCCGTATCCTACCTTGGGAAATAATGGTCTGTCTCCTCGTTCTGGTACGGCAGACACTTAATGATTGAGGAAGATACAGCTGTTAACCGCTTTCTGGATTCTGCTTGCCATTTACAGACATTGGGCTACAGGGCGTCAAATTGTGAAGATACAGATTAACTGTAATAATTATTGCACTCAAGTGATGGACGACCTGCTACGAATCGAAATGGAATACAACATCACTGTGCTGTGATAATTTTCTGCATGTACTCCTATGACTTCTGTTGTGATGGAAACAAAATGCCATATGTATTACACTATTCGATGCGATTCCGCAAAATTATTAATTGTTATTGGCATTTTTGAGGATTAAATTAGTTTGCGCGCAGTTAATTGCTTTTATGCGTGTGCGACGTTCCGTTGTTAAGTTGATTGGGTCGCAGCCACTGTGTCCGGTTTCGGATTAAATACGGCCCTGACCTGCCAAAACGAACGCGTTTTCGTGGTAACACCAGCCAACAGATCAGACGACTGCAATTTTTGCTTCAGGCGTACCGTAAGCGAACATCAATTTTTCATCTAAAAGTGTTCCGGATGTCAGTTTGTAGGACGTGCTGTTCATTTGCAGAAGATTTTACCTGAGTGACCGCAAAGGGCTACGACTATGTGGTTCGCCATGCGGAGATGAGGATGAAGAGAATGATCCATACCACCGTAGTTGATTCTCAAACGCCGTTGTTTTCGGTCGTTAAGTGAACGCCGACGGCCACGGCGTTGTCTGTTGTGAGCGGCAATACCTGAAATTTGGCATTTTCGTCATACTATTGACTCTGCAAGTCTCGGCATATTCAGTTCCTTAGCGATTTTCGAAATGGAATGCCACAAGCGTCTATCTGCAGATACCAATCCGCGTTCGAAGTCCCGTCGTGCGGCCATAATCACGTCTGAAACTTTTAAACAAGAATCAGTTGAGTACAATTGACAGCTCCGTCATCAAACTGCCCTTTTACACCTAGTGTAGGCGATACTGCCGCCGTCTGTATATCTTCATGTCGCTATCCAGCGACTTCTGTCACCTTAGTGCACATAATAAATGTATGACAATTATTGTGAAACCACAGTTTTACAAAGAATATAACGTCCATCTATTCCTTTTCTTGATATGAAACATTCGTGTAGTAACCGTGTACGGACATGGATAGATAAATGAAGAAATGAAGTAAAATGAATGAAAAAAGTATTCCGGTTTCGAAACCGGGGTGCAAAAGGGAAAGGCCGTGGTGCCATACGGTGTGCCACAAGTTCAGCTGCAGTGTGCACGGTAAATGGCATCTAAATTACTTCGAAAAGTATGATGCTTGTTTTGTCAGAAACGGTCGAGTATCTTCTGATAAGTGGAGACACGTGTTCCCTTATTTTGGCTTCTCTTCCACTGAGAGAAGTTCCTGGGAAATCGTGTTATGACACTTGCCTTGTTCTCCTCATCAGAACGTCGTTACTAATGGGGAGGTGTCGTCAGAGGCGAAATGGCATAGTCGACGATAGGGCGATAGGGTCGCTATCATCCACGATATATCTGCAAATGACAAGACGTGCAACGTCGTCACCACTATAAGCCTATCCGCAGAGGACACGGTTCTGTGCATCGAGGCAATGCTGCTAGAAATGTGTTACGAAATGCTAGGAGACCTGCAAATGATGGTGATGGTCTTAAACATATAAATTTTTTTTTAAATACGCTTAAAAAGACGGAAATTCTAGACACCGCGCGACTACACGATCTGGGATGTGTCACCGGAAGTCTGCAAATACGTATGTGTATATGCCCGGAGCGAGGAGGGAACCAGATGTCAGATCTAGATTTATTGGAATGGTTCAAATGGTTCAAATGGCTCTGAGCACTATCGGACTTAACATCTGAGGTCATCAGTCCCCTAGAACTGCGAACTACTTAAACCTAACTAACCTAAGCACATCACACACATCCATGCCCGAGGCAGGATTCGAACCTGCGACCGAAGCAGTCACGCGGTTCCCGACTGACGCGCCTAGAATCGCACGGCCACCACGGCCGGCTGATTTATTGGAGGAATCCGTTACAAATATTAGTCATATGAGAAACAGCTTGCGATACGGAGTCCTTATTAAAGCAATACTCATGTATTATTGTTTGTATGGTACCCATGCTAGAATCGGTTAAAGATAAAGGTAGAAAATATTCAAGGAAGATAGGCACATTTCGAAAGCTTTGTTCGGCTACCATTTGAGTCACATGATTTAAATCGAGAGGCCACATTCCAAAATACAAAATATGATACTTTCTTCAAAGAAAATCTCGCATGGTGACTACGTCAGCAAATTACACTGATAAACAAGTCATAGATATTTGGCATGCTGTTTACTTTTTGTAATGCAGGTTTTAATGCTGCTAGGAGTGTGGGAACCGTTTTGCTCATCACGTCAGACTTTGAAGATGTCGACGAAAATTAATTCTCACGCTACACCATTCATCAGTGTTACTTGCCCCCATGTTTTACTAATTTTCCAAGCAACGCCATACAATATTTTATCGTCTGTTAAAATAATTGTATTTAATGTAATACGGGCACTTCAAAACATTCTGGATATCGCATTTTTACTAATCTCGCATCTAGAGATCTGTTTTGCTATGTGTGCGGCTATCTAACAGACAGATCCCACCAGAAGACTTTAACGCCGTTTCTGAAGAAAACATATGGTGGATACTTGATATTGGTATATCGTGGGCACAACACTTCATTTGTTTGACATGTGCATGCAACTTGCGCGATTCGATAACGAAGGCGGGGCTGAACAACCGTCAGGCATTCATAGTTCTTATGATATGGCGTGAACCAAGAAACCACACCACAGAACGTTATTTCTGTTGGGAAAAGTAACACAACTTTCCTAAAATCCTCTTGCATCTGAAAAGTATCCCGCAAGCAATTTCACATGATTCCGTCGGTTTTCCTACATCAACAGCACCTGCAGAATGCATAGTTGATGATGAAATGTAAGAAAAAAGATCTCTTTCATATTCTAGCAAAGTATCAGACACTGACTACCAGTCTGGAGACAATACTGATTTAATGAACAATGCTGATCGTTGTGCTCTAGTGAGGGATCTGGCAGCAACAAAATGTCAAGCTGAACGTCTCAGTTTATGCCTTAAGGAGGAACATTCATGAAAAATACACACTATTTCAAAGATGCGATTTTGAAATAACGCAAAGAAATTTGTCCCATTCTTTACATAAGATTATACATTTGAAGTTAAGTTCCTTGGATTATGTATATATATACATATAACTTTTATGAAATTTAATAATTTGATTTTCAAATACTAATATATGTACCTTTTTCTCAAAAACTATTTGAAAGATTTCTAGAAAAATTTCTTTGTTAAATCTCTTTGTATGCGGTAAGCTCCTGCCAAAAGGTTTTTTTTTTTGGATAAATCGAACAGGAGACTTTTCATATTTTTTAAATCATAATTCTTCAAGTATCGTATAAAATTCACGCAAAACACCAAGCACTCTGTCCCTTGTCTTAGTTTATGTTCATAATTTCAAAATTTACTCTTGAGACAACATTTGTGGGTTTCACAGAAATAAGTGAACAAATTTCATAGCCCATGCCTTCATAGATTCTGAGAAAACTTGAAAAACATAATTTTCAGGAAATGCAATCTAAAGTTCGACCTTACGATTTTTCTTGTGTCACCTCTTCAGAAGGACCCAGATCTGTAGTCAGGGTCCTCATTCCCTTCTAGGTTTCTCTCATGGTTTCTTGGTTTCTGCCTTCTTTCCTTTACCATATCTTCAATTGACTTTTCAGCTGCAGAGAGACACTTCACTTTTCAAAATATGTCTTGAACTAAATTTCCTATCTTAAAGCCCATTTCCTCTAATACCTTCATCCTCCCTACGTTCCTGTCATCAAATACAAGAACTGCATCATTAGTGATTCAAAAAATGTTCAAATGTATGTGAAATCTTTTGGGACTTAACTGCTAAGGTCATCAGTCCCTAAGCTTACACACTACTTAACCTAAATTATCCTAAGGACAAACACACACACCCATGGCCAAGGGAGGACTGAAACCTCCGCCGGGATCAGCCGCACGTCATTAGTGGTAATTCTGATAACTGTAGCAGATGAAAATGTGGGAAAAGAAGAACTGTCTCTTTATAAACAAAGCAGCTGGTTTGTTATCGTTTCTAAGATACGGAACAGAGTCACTGGTGGTCTATAAAACCAAAGAGTATATATATGACAGTCTTCCAGATGTATCTCGTGCAAGTTTGCTTGAAAGTAACCCACGGAATCACTGCTCGCCGGGCTAGTATTGAAGTATTGCTTCAAAAAGTAGGCCTGGCAGGAAGGTCGTGTCACACATTTGATTATTTTTCAGGCACTTTGGATGCGATTTCATCATTGAAATCTCGGGAACTTTTTGTCCTTGATTTCTGCTAATGAAAAAATTGAAAATTGACTTCATCGGTCACTCTCATGAAGTTCCCCCCGAAAAATTTAATTTGCTTGGTACTGGCAAAACTTAACATTCTCACCATAGACATAAAGAACTTGTGAAATGCTTTGCAATAAGTGACACTTTTTGCTACTGTAGGGACGTTCAAGGTCTTCGTGTGGAACACAACGTTGAAACATGGCAACCGTTCATCGACTTGCGTACAACATTTTTCAAAGCAGATCACACAATGGAAACAAATATGCATCAGTCTCAGTTGGATATCTACCCCTCTGAATGAGGAATGTGAAACTATGTCACTACTTTTTGAAAAAAATACTCTATCACGTGTATAAATGTTGTAACTGTCGTGATTTAAAAGTAATCACCATTCTCATTGTGCTGTGCGGACATGGTATCTCCGCTGTAATCATTTGTGCTTTTACCTCTAGCCGTTTCTGGACGAGTCGCGGACGCTGGATAGCAGGGTGTGCGCGTTTGAGCGTCGCTGACGGGACGTTTGTCAGCGCTCGGATTGTGACTGGTTTGCAGCAGTGGCGGTTGGAGGTCCGAGCTGACTGAACTCGTGTGAGCGCCCTGCGTTGGTCGAACGTTGCTGCAAGGCGGCAGCCTCGCCTGTGGAGAGATATCAGCGCTATCACTCCGCTTGGGAACTTGGCTGTTGTCTACCCAATCGTTGACGAAACTACTTGGGGAGTTGTTGCCTCCCCATATTGTGGACTATGGTATGGAAGTGAAATAGGCGTTTGGCGTCATTGGCCGGGAGGCCACTTACGGGGTATCTCCGGCCGCCTTGGTGCAGGTCTTACTACATTCGACGCCACATTGGACGACCTGCGCGCCAGATGGGGATAAAATGATAATGAAGTCAACACAAAACCCAGTCCCTGAGTGGAGAAAACCCCCCACTCAGCCGGGAATCGAAACCGGGCCCCGTAGGACAACAGTCCGTCACGCTCACCATTCAGCTATCGGAGCAGACGTGGAATACGCTGAGATCCCGCGATAAGTCCCCCTCTCACCTTCTTGACATTTGTCTCATTGCTCCAGTCTCACACTGTGGACGAAAGGCACTCATTTGTATGTAATAGCAAGAATGTCGTCGCGAGTTGTGTTGGACGTGCATTACATTTTTGAAATTGTTGTTTATCTGCCCCATTATTGAGCAGCATGACCCATTAGTGGTGTGCGTAAGACGCGCTTTCTGTTTTATTCTTTTGTAGAATACCTACCCTGCTCTTTGTCTCACGTTTACCAGTGTTTTAACCCTTTAGTGACCAAATAATTTCCAGAAGTTGTAGGCTTTTTATGAACCTACATAGGGAGAATCGATCATTATAATAAAATAAGAGAAATTACAGCTCGCACGGAAAGATACAAGTGTGCGTCTTTTCCGAGCGCTGTACCAGACTGGAATTATAGAGAACTATTGTGAAGTTGGTTCGATGAACCCTCTGCTGGGAACTCAAATCTGATTTGCAGAGTAGCCCTGTGGATGTAGATACGGATCTATATCAGTAGCTTATACGATGTTTCGTTTTAATGTCTTGTAGAATACGGTTCTCCGAATCTGGTGGACGCATAGTAAGTCGCCTCCCTGCACGTTCGTCTGCCTAAATGCCCCATGATCACGCAAACGCCAAAAAAGCTCCTTCAGTGTTGTGTGATATCGTTGGTGTCTACTGGGCCATTCTGCTGCTTACAGTAGGCCTACGCTGCGTCAACCACACAGCCTGCAACGTCCAAGGAACACACGGCACGTGGTGAGAGCAACTGCCATTCGTCAGCGCCATCTACCGTGGAAACGATGCATTTCCAAACATACGTTCATCGGGCATGTTGTCCTCTATTTCCAGCCAGGAAACCGTCCCTGCGACTCCTGTATAAATGGTTGAAGGAGTGTGCCTAAAAACACCTGCGGATGATAGAGACAAACGGGTTGCATACTTTGAATCAGTGTGTTTTAGCTATCTGAGAGGAAAATATTGGATCCGAAGATATCCGCCACTTTTTAAAATTTTGTGATTCCTTGTTAGGGGCATTCTGGCTCATATGGAATTCTGCAGCCCTTCTCCCTTCCCGCTTACCATCCGTGAAGATAACAGGAAGGGGCGAGAAATGTAACTGGTACACCGTGAGGTCGCTTACAAAAAAATGGTTCAAAGGGCTCCGAACACTATGGGACTCAACATCTTAGGTCATAAGTCCCCTATAACTCAGAACTACTTAAACCTAACTAACCTAAGAACGTCACACACACCCATGCCCGAGGCAGGATTCGAACCTGCGACCGTAGCAGTCCCGAGGTCGCTTACACAGTACAGCTCTGTATACAGCTGTATATGAATGTCAATACTCCGGCTTCTTCTTCTTCTTACGAAAAAAATGGTGCTCTATGTAAACAACTTTACTCTTGTATTATGTCATGTTCTGGAGTTTCTTCTCCTTCGACTTGTAATATTTCAATTGGGACTGCTTGTTCGGTCTTATACACTGGAGCTTTCGACGCACAGGGAATTCGCGAAAGCCAACAAGAAAAACTGATTACACGCACAAAGTCACTGCTCTCCACTAATTTACTGTTTGGTAATTACGGGCTAGTTTAACAATTTAATTTCATTTCATATCGCTCCTGAGAGATTTACGGTAGTGCTTTTCACCATTCAAGCAATGCACAATCACAATAAAATTGTGGTTGAGTAAATACTGAGATTCTTCTGCATGAATAAGAAAAAGATAGAAAAATGGTCTGGATTACTCTTTTAGTCCTATAATGCATTTTTCAGTTCATTTACGGGAATGAGAAACGACTGTAAGCTTGTTCTCATTTCATAGCCTTCTTATATCAAAAGGCAATTCGTTTGATGTTAACAGGTTCTTGTCCGTAGTAACATTATCAGCGATTCTGTCTATGGATTGTTCAATCATGTGACGGAAACACATTGTTATACCTATGGGTGCAATTAGTTACACAATACACTGAATTTCAAACTGCCCAGTCATCGCTCTCTGAAGACAGACAAAAGAACAGAAAACTGACTGTTACAGCAGTACACATGAAGATGTGATTTAATTTTTTTATTATGTATCAAAGTTGTTTTGTGCAAAATTTAGGAATTTCGTCACACCTTATAATGGCTGGAAGCACGAAAATCGTAATTTAAAGCCCACGTGACTAATAAAAGAGCGTGAAGTACTGTAACTGAGAGGCTGACTGTAGCCAGACTTTAGAGGAGGAATGAAAACTCCACCGACGATCTTTCATAGATGGTAATATGGACCAAAACAATAAAAAAATGCCTAGTAATCAATGGGATCTAAAATGCAGGCATTAACAGCAGTTATCACTTGTTATTCTTCGATACTATGGAATACATCTCTTCTACTGAAAATTGTTCTGTTTCATTGTTTTTCAGAGAGGTAGTAGGGCCCAAAACAAGAAATCTAGAGAGTAAACACAGGTTCTACGCATGCCTTAAAAGCTACGAGCGCACCTCTTCTACTGAAGAAGCGCACGTAGTTCTTAAGGTATGTACTTTATACCCCATTTTAACTGGACTTGTTTACTTGTTTTGGAACGTACTACCTCCTCTCAAAATATGGAAATCAAAGAGTTTGCAATAGAAGATATTTGTTTCACAGTATCGTAGTTGAAGTGCTCATAGCTTTTAAGGCATGCAATTTGAAGGCCTGTTTACTAGACCTCTTTTTTCTTGTTTTGTACCGTACTGCCACCTCCGAAAGATTTTCGGTGCAGTTATGGTTGACGCTATGTATAGCGGCCTAACTTCAGTGATGGTCTGGTATTGACACGTAATATTTATTGAATGAATCCGCTTGAAACTAATGTTGCAGAGGCTGTGTGGCTTCTGATCTAGACATGTGCTGGTTATGAGTCCCTAATAATATGCAGTAAAATGATCACTATTTGCGCGGTTTTCACTAACTGACCTTCAATAACCATGGGTCATTTACCATCCACCGCCCATTACAGGATGTTCTCCTGTCCTTGAATGCTCTGCATCAGTGAACCTTAAAGTGATCTGAAATTATAATTAAATCAAGACCCTAAGCTGTCGACTGGCGTTGATATACGTCAACGGGGAGAGTTGAAAATGTGTGCGCCGATCGGGACTCGAACCCGGGATCTTCTGCTTACATGGCAGGTGCTCTCTCTCCATCTGAGCCACCGAGGGCACACAGAATAGTGCGACTGCAGGAATTTATCCGTTACACGCTCCCCGTGAGACCCACATTCCCAACTTAATGTCCACACACCACATTCGTAGTGCCCCTGCCCATTACAGTCATTACTCGCGGCAGACAATCTTACCGAGTCCCATAAGAGTTAGGACAATGTGTGTACATCCAGCGCGTAAGAAGAAGGGAATGGCCGGTTACCCTTAACTATATGAAGATGATATCTACTCTTTCGGAAGAACAGATACCGAAAGAACAGATACCATCTTATATTAAAGTGATCCGGCCGCAAACGGGCTCCAGTACCATCTATTTTTGTCATCATAAACAGATAGCGTGGTAGATGCTAAAAGGAAAATTTTAGGTATAATGGTTGTGTAGTGTGTTGTTTCTTCGTTTAGATATAAACGATATTAAGTAACCATGTACTACAACCATAACGCTGAAACGTACATCACGATTAGCCTTACTAATTAGCGTAGTTAACTCAGGAATGTTAACTGCTTCGCGTAAACCACAGTTATAGCAACACGCTGCTCGCGCGCCGTGCAACTTGCCGGGTTCCTACTTGTGTGGAGAGTTTACAGCCACGACTCGTAAATTAAGCGTGAGTGCGTTGTGAACTGATGTGCGTCACACAGAAGGAGTCTAATATTAGCTGCTCCGAAGTTCCCACCAGACAGACTAGTTACTCGCATGGTGAGGAGTGGAAGGAGTCGGTAGTCTCTTCTATGAAACGTGTGGCACTGGCTTACCCAAGTAGGTAGACTGGGTAAACTTTGTTATGAAGTGCATACAACTGGCTGCGGACGAAGATTTTGCTTACCAGAAAAGCTTTGGGAAATGTCCACTTCAGCACTTGACGTTACTGCTCTGTCCAGCCACGCAGATTGTGAGAAATTCAGTGCAACGAAACGCTTATTTGTCTATAGTCGCCGATCGGTCAATAACTGCATCGATCAGCGAATGTAGACTGTCAGATGAAATTAGCCACCTAACCTGACGGCATAAAATGTGTATCTTGATGTGTTGTCATTTTACACAAAGAGGATTCCTAACTAGAAACACTGCTCAGCTGCCTTACAATAGGAGCCCATAGTTCACTGGCATTTATAGATGTACACTGCACCAGACGAGTAGATTACTACTGCTCAAAAAGCGACAAGGGGCCACTACCCTGGAAATAGGTGGCTGCATTACTGCTTGTAATGCTAATCACACTATACGTCCGCAGCTCGTGGTCTAGTCGCCTGCGTTGCTGTCTCTGGAGCACTAGGTCTCGGGTTCGATTCCCGGCCGGGTTGGGGAATTTCTCTGCCCGGGGATTTGTGTTGTCCTCATCATTTCATCCTCATCGTCATCATTCGAGACAGTGGCTAGATGGGACTGCGGAAAAATTAGATTGTGAAAAAATTGGAGCTTTGCACGGACGCTGGTGACCGCGCAGTTGAGCGCCCCATAAACCAAACATCATAGTCTTAATCACACAATGTTAACATTTGTTGCTGCATTAGGGTTCCCTGGGAGTAGTTAAGCTGTAGGGAACTGGGAGCAATCGCTAACTACTTTACCTTTTCCAGAAACTATCTTTAACTGACATGTGAATTGTACTTCCACATGAACATTCAGTAGCCGTCACAACTTATGGTGCCCTTTAGACATCCATGACCTATGAGCTTTTACATTGGATAAATCACCTAAAACTTGCACCGCAAATATTGCGAAAACGGACAGTGCTACTGAAGTGCGTTTTTCACACAATGTTTTGGTAGTTAGCGGCTCATATTGTTACCCAATCAACAGACTGTAATAATGCTTAGAAAGTGTAATTTTTGGGCAAATTTTTTAATGGAATAATGCCTATTTACGTTAACTAACTAACAGTAGTGCAAATTAGAGTGTCAGTGGTGTTTTATGCAGGATTATAGTCCAAGTCGTTTACGAGGTATCGTATTCTGGAAAGTTCCCGTACATGCACTTGTACAATACCTGTGGTAGCACACACTAACAAGGGAACCTCCCCATCACACCCCCTTCAGATTTAGGTATAAGTTGGCACAGTGGATAGGCCTTGAAAAACTGAACACAGACCAATCGAGAAAACAGGAAGAAGTTGTGTGGAACTATGAAAAAATAAGCAAAATATACAAACTGAGTAGTCCATGTGCAAGATAGGCAACATCTAGGAAAGTCCGAGTTCAGGAGCGCCGTGGTCCCGTGGTTAGCGTGAGCAACTGCGGAACGAGAGGTTCTTGGTTAAAATCTTCGCTAGAGTAAAAAGTTTACTTTCTTTATTTTTGCAATGTTATGTTCTGTCCGTTCGTTCATTGACGTCTCTGTTCAGTGTAATAAGTTAGTGTCTGCGTTTTGCGACCGCACCGCAAAACCGTGCGATTAGTAGCCGAAAGGACGTGCCTGTCCAATGAAAACCGAAAACATTTGATTGCAAGGTCATAGGTCAACCGATTCCTCCACAGGAAAACACGTCTGATATATTCTATACGACACTGGTGACGGCATGTGCGTCACATGACAGGAATATGTTGTCGACCCACCTAACTTGTACACTTGGTGAATGGGTAAAAAGATTCTTCTACCTTGCCCAATTTAGGTTTTCTTCTGGATGTGATAATCACTCCCAAAAAAGTGTGAAAACATAAGAGTTTGTCACATTAACTGCAACAAATGAATGCAACAGTGTCACAGTCGCACAGTTTTGTCTGTGCTCTGTGAAAACATATGTTTTTAACGTTTTCAAATTTTTCCGTGTGTAGACCGTCAAATCCTGCATATGTCCAAGCAAATCTGAACATGTCCTGGAATTTTGGAGAGCGAAGTTGATTATATGTGAGTGACTGAACTTTGATAATTGTCTGAAAACAGTGAGTGACTGAACTTTGATAATTGTCTGAAAACAAAAAATTAAAATTTTCTCCCAAGGGAAGACTCGAACCAAGGACCTCTCTTTCCACAGTTGCTCACTCTAACCACGGGACCACGCCGCTCCTGAACTCGGACTCTCCTAGATGTTGCCTATCTTGCACATGGACTACTCATTTGTATATTTTGCTTATTTTTTCATAGTTCCACACAACTTTTTCCTGTTTTCTCGATTGATCTGTGTTCAGTTTTTCAAGGCCTATCCACTGTACCAACTTATAACTAATTCTGAGGGGGGTGCGATGGGGAGGTTCCCTTGTAAGGAACAACACACGTGCATACACTAGTTCTGTGGATTCTGACCATTAACGAGACAATTGAACCAACTCAGGTTGTGTTCAAAATGACCACCGGCAGCGGCAATACAAGCTTCCTGAATGGTATGGAACAACTCCTGAACACGTTCTAGCACATCAGCGGAGACGTCCCAGCAGGCTGCAGTAATACGTCGTTTCATATCATCGGGTGTAGTTCTTACATCCTTGTGGACAGCTTCCTTCGGGAAAACTGTCTACAGGCATAAAATCCGGAGAACATGCTGGCCAAGGTGCACGTCCTCTTCTGCATTAATCCAGCCATTTGCAAGCACTTCGTTAAGATATGCTGTAATATCAAGTGCACTATGCTCTGGACAGCCATCGTATTGGCACCATAGGTTCCTCCAAGTCTGCAGTGGAACACCTTCTAGCATCCGTGGAAAATGGTCTGTTAGGATGCTGCGAAATTTGTGCGCGTTCAGCGTTCTATCTGTCCGAAACGAGCCTAAGAGCTGACGGTCCACTTTCCCAGGACATTCGCCTGACTCATGCGACTTCGTCGTGTGATTGCGCAGGAGCTAATGTGAGGATCAACTGCAAGAACATTAATTTCCCCCTCTTTTGTCGTCAGTTGTCTCTTTCTGTTACGTTGTCTAGATGATATATTACCACCTTCACATAACTGGCTGAAGAGGGTGATGGAAATGAAATGAGCGTTTGGCGTCATTGGCCGGGAGGCCCCTAACGGCAGGTCCGGCCGCCTTGGTACAGGTCTTATTACATTCGACGCCACATTGGGCGACCTGCGCGTCGGATGGGGATGAAATGATGATGAAGACAACAGAACACCCAGTCCCTGAGCGGAGAAAATCCCCGACCCAGCCGGGAATCGAACCCGGGCCCGTAGGACGGCAATCCGTCACGCTGAGCGCTCAGCTATCGGGGCGGACGAAGAGGGTGATAAATAATGCCGAGATGGTTTACTTCTATTGGGATATCTTGCTGCATATTCCTACTTTCTCCATACACCGTGAGCATGTCAGCTTTTTCTGCGTTGGTAAATCCCATCGTGCACTCACGAACTACTGCCTGCGCTGTCACTGACTAGCAAATAGCAATGCACTCAGGGAATACACAATCACAGTGCAAGCTAACATAACAACATCGTACCTAGCAACTAAGCAGGTTGAATGGCACAAACAAGTGTCGGTGTCAAAACTTTTCAAAATAAGATATCTCGTAAACGACTGGTACTAGATCCCTGAAACAAACACCACTGGCATTCTAATTTATCCTACTTTTAGTTTGTTAATTTTAATAGGTATTGCACCATTTAAAAGTGTATCTTTGCACAAAAAGTATACTTTCTAAGTATTATTACAGTATGTTGATTGACTAACAATACGAGCCCCTGACTAATAATCCATTCTATGGAAACCTCATAACAGTAGAACTTTCCATTTCGATAATGTCTGCGGTATCAGTTTTAGGTGATTCACCCTGTATATACAGACGAAGCGACGAATGAAAAATTGACATCCGACGCGTCAATCTGCAAATATACATCATAGATGTTTGAGACTTCAAAAAGTGTCTGATACCATATAGTTTCAAATTGCTATGAGCTTAAGTAGTATGCGACCGACCAAAAGACACTACCTGGCCGGCCGCGGTGGTCTCGCGGTTCTAGGCGCGCAGTCCGGAACCGTGGGGCTGCTACGGTCGCAGGTTCGAATCCTGCCTCGGGCATGGATGTGTGTGATGTCCTTAGGTTAGTTAGGTTTAAGTAGTTCTAAGTTCTAGGGGACTGATAACCACAGCAGTTGAGTCCCATAGTGCTCAGAGCCATTTGAACTACCTGTGAGATTTAGTGGAGCGCTCGCTGCCAATTCTGTGTAGTCCAATGAGTCAGAAAACAAGTCCACAGAAGAAATGACACATCTTTCACGGATAAATATTTCTCGCAGGGAGTAAACATTTCATCGCTCTTCTGTCTTATTTAAGTCTCTCGTATTGAAAGCTCACGTTATAATGGAATAAATTGTTTTGAAATGTCTGCTGCTTGCGGGAGTTGGTAGTCCGAATAGTATTTGGAAATGTGTATTGAGTAATGATGAATGTCGGCACGCCTGGGGAAACAAACTATCTCTCGCTTTCTGTTGATAGACTATTCTTCACCTTCTCCTGTTCAAAACCATAGCTGATCTCATATTCTAATAAGCAGCTTGTTCAACGGTCAGTATGTGGAACAGCCCAGGTTGTACACGTATGTGCACTTTGGAGCATCTGAACGCTACATGCTCTGTGTGACACAGAATCAACTTTTCTGTTGTGTGATTTGTTTTATCAGCATAATAAAATGCACGATGGCTGTCTATAGAATGTTATGGTTAAGTATTACTGAGAATTTTTCTTATTTTGATTATCAGTCTTGTGACTGGTTTATTAGGCCCAACACAATTCTCTGTCTTCCACTACAATTTTTACTCTGTAGCTCTCTCTTCTTCCAAGCAAATTATGCCCTAATATCTGGACACATGTTACAGAATCATCATCCCATCCCTTCTTCTGTTTCGCGTTTTCCACATATTCTTTCCTCGCTGACTCTGTGACGAATCTGATCATTTCCTGTATTACCAGGCCAAGTAATTTTCAGCATCATTCCGTAGCTCCACTGTTTTTCCACAACCCATCATTCACTTGCACGGAATGCTCTGCTCCAGAGAAATTTACGCCTATGTTAGATAGCTGCAGACACTGTACTGGTAAGGCATGTGCTACCAGCATGTGCTCGCCTACTTTGTAAGTCATCTTTGTATCCTCTACCGCGCATTATTTTGCTTCTATAGTAGTAGAACTTTTACACTTCGCCTATTACAAGAATTTCATTTTCATTCCAAGTTTATATCCAAAGACATTGGCCGTGCGGTTAAAGGCGCTGCAGTCTGGAACCGCGAGACCGCTACGGTCGCAGGTTCGAATCCTGCCTCGGGCATGGATGTTTGTGATGTCCTTAGGTTAGTTAGGTTTAACTAGTTCTAAGTTCTAGGGGACTAATGACCTCAGCAGTTGAGTCCCATAGTGCTCAGAGCCATTTGAACCAAAGACATTGGTGTGAAGGGCATCAGAGCCTGGTCTAAGGCCCAGAAATGTGCAATCTAATCCACACAAATCCAGTGTCATCAAGAATATCGGCCGCATGGGATCGATACCCATGTGAAAGCATGCGCCACCAATATGTTCCAGAACGCTGCGCAGAAAAACGAGATTTTTTCGGGGCTCATACCTCATATTCAGTTGGTGATAAGTAGGTTCAAGTGTTTTGGACAGCTCTTCGGCTAGGGACCACTTGCATACCCAACAGCACGATCGTCGTACAGTAACTACCCTATAGTACAGGGTCAAAGTTTGAATATTACACACTTCCTCCAGCTTAGCCAAATGAAGAAAATCACTTGGTTGTATCTGTATTAGATGCGGTCTATATTGCGCCATAAGGGGCTTATGGAGGCATCAACTAGGTCATGAGCGGCTACTGAGAAAACCCAAAAACGAGGTTTTCGCTATTCTGGATACCTAAACAACTAACTGGAGAAAATTGCTCAAATTTCAAAGCTATGTTCTCTAGACATTTTCCGTTTCCAAAAATATTTATCCGATATTGAGAAACGCCCGAAAAACATGGTTTTTGTATACCAAAACCAGGCCGCGGATTCCAAGACAGCTATGCATAACAATTGGCCGTAATTTTCACTGGATATTTCTAAGATCCCGACCTCGAAGAAACTTGGAAACTTCCTTGATATCTGCATCCGTTTCTAAGAAAAAATGATTTAAAGCTACTCCACTTGTACACATGAAGTACGTAAGTAAAATTAGTTTTGAGGCAAAAACGTAGTTTATAAAGTGATGTAGCACGGGAAAATGTGCTGTAATTGTCTGCGCTATCATCAGAAGTGTTCTGAGAACCCAGTGTTGCAGTACTGAAGTACAGGAAAAATTTTTGTGCCCGTAAAATCCGGTCTGAAGTGTAAAATTAGTTTTGCGTTAGTCCAATTTTATATAAGTAAATTATCAAAATTTTACTGAGCCATTAGGTTCTTTTCATATGAGTGACGTGCCATGCTATAGCAGGGAAAAGAGCCAATCAGAGGGAAAAAGCTCTCATCGGAGCACAAAAAAGGAGAATATGCTCCTGCTTAAAAGGCTCTGATTGAATAGTGGGTTACCAGCTCAGCACGTTTATTCCTCTAGAACCATCTTCAGATCTGCAATTTCGGTTACAGGAGTAACCCGTCCACACACCGCAACCTTCACGTGCTGTGGTGTGTCGACGGGTTACTCCTGTAACGGAAATTGCAGATCTGAAGATGGTCCTAGAGGAACCGAAACCGGTCATGTGAATAAACATTTTA
Source organism: Schistocerca nitens (assembly GCF_023898315.1). NCBI lineage: Eukaryota > Metazoa > Arthropoda > Insecta > Orthoptera > Acrididae > Schistocerca > Schistocerca nitens. Next base: position 519,208,635 of record NC_064614.1, read on the forward strand.
TGCAATCAAGACGAATTATAAGTAACATTATAAAAACAGTGGTTATGGTACAGAAAGACCTAAGGACACAATGGCAATGTGAGAGAAAAAGAGGGAGACAGTGGCAGTGAAACATAGCTGACAGAAAAGTGCCAGGAAAAGAGTGAAGGAGACATTGCCAGTCGTAGAAGAAAAAAGAGAAGGAGAAAGTGGATGTGGTTGAGAGCCAGTAATAATAAGAAAGTCTATGACAATGACAGCGAGGAAGAGAGAGACAGTGACAGTGAGAAGAGGCAGTAGCAGTGGGAACGAATGAATGAGGTAGGAGTAGAGAGAGAGAGAACGACGGAGAAAGTGACAGTGAGAAGTAATAGTTCGATACAATGAAGGAGAAAGTGATAGGGAGACACAAAGACATATTGATAATGAATTGGGCTGAATCAGTGAGTGAGAATGGACAAGTTGGAGTGGATAGGCATGAGCGACGTACAACATTGGACTAGTAGCAGTGAGTGAGTTACCGTTAGGGGAGCTTGTAGAGTGAGAGATGACTTGGACGTTAAACAGAGTGCGAATTTGATCACATGGCAAACTTTATGGGAAAATTTTTAAACATGCTAAGGGAGCTAGAACTGCTACACCAATTTACAGTCTTTTAACGAGGACTGGATCCCCTTTCCTCGGCTGCGACAGGAACATTTTTCCCGTGGAGATTTTATGTCTTTCGCTATCCCCGTTTCCCCTGCTCCTAAATACTCTCTTATTTCTTTTGTTTACACTGAATCCATCTTCTTACATCGCTAGACCGTCCATTCCATCCAGTACCAAGTTCATTCTTCTTTACTTTCACAGAGACAGCAATATCTTCATTCACACATAAAAAAAAAAGGTTTGCATCGTCTCGGTTCCGAGGGTTCCGGAACCTGTACAGAAAAATGGAATACAGATAAACATAAACATCTTTTCCGCCATTTTTATTGCTCATGAAAACCACACATTCCATGTTGTACCACCATACAGCGGGAAGTTCAGAGGTGGTGATACAGATTGCTGTACACACCGGTAGCACGTCGTCTTGCAGTGCTGCATGCCTGTATTCGTCGTTGCCTACTATCCACTAGTTCATTAAGGCACTATTGGTCCAGACTGTCACACTCCTCAACTGCCATTAGGCTTTTATCCCTCAGAGTTGTTAGTGGGTCACTTCGTCCATTAATAGCCCTTTTCAATCTATCCCAGGCACGTTCGATAGAGTCCATGTCCGGAGAACATGTTGGGCACTCTAGTCGAGCGATATCGTTATCGTGAAGGAAGTCATTCACAAGATGTGCACGATGGGGGACCGAATTGTCGTCCACGATGACGAATGCCTCGCCAATATGCAGCCGATATGGTTGCACTATCGGTCGGAGGGTGGCATTCACGTATCGTACAGCCGTTACGGCGCATTCCATGACCACTGTAGGGCGTATGTTGGCCCTACATAATGCCGACCCAAAACAGCAGGGTACCTCCACCTTGCTGCACTCGCTGGACAGTGTGTTTAAGGCATTCAGCCTGACCGGGTTACCTTCAAACACGCCTCCGACGGTTGTCTGGTTGAAAGCATATAGAACACTCATCGGTGAAGAGAACGTGATGCCAATCCTGAGCGGTGCATTTGGCCCATCTGTACCGCGCTGCATGGTGTCATGGTTCCAAAGACTGACCTCTCCATGGACGTCGGGAGTGAAGTTGCGCTTAATGTAGCCTATTGCGCACAGTTTGAGTCGGAACAGGACGTCCTGTGGCTGCACGGAAAGCATTATTCAACGTCGCGGCGTTGCTATCAGGGTTCCTCCGAGCCGTAATCCGTAGCAGCGATCCACTGCAGTAGTAGCCCTTGGGCGGCCTGAGCGAGGCATGTCATCGACAGTTCCTCTCTCTGTATCTCCTCCATGTCCGAACAACATCGCTTTGGTTCACTCCGAGATGCCTGGACACTTCCCCTGTTGAAAACGCTTCCTGGCACAAAGTAACAACGCGGATGCGATCGAACCGCGGTATTGGCATTGTAGGCATGGTTCAACTACATAGAACACGAGCCGTGTACCTCCTTCTTGGTGGAATGACTGCGACTGACCGGCTCTTAGACCCCTCTGTGTAATAGGCGCCACTCATGCACAGTTGTTTACATCTTTGGTCGGGTTTAGTGACATCTCTGAACAATCAAAGGGATTGTGTCTGTGATACAATATCCACAGTCAACGTCTATCTTCAGGAGTTCTGGGAACCGGGGTGATAGAAAAATTTTTGATGTGTGTATTTTTAATCCCACTTCGGATTCATTTTGTCTGTGCCCTTTATTGCTTTTTCATAGATACCCAGATTGAACAGTAACGGAGTAAGACAGCACCCTGTTTGACGTCCATTGTGAAATGATGAAACATCAGGGTGCCGTCTGCATCGAAGACGTAACGTGACGTTCGTAACTCTGCTTGTGTACTGTATCCAGTTACGGGGTTAAGTAGCGGCTGATATCTGGGCGCCAGTGTTGGGACGTGTCAGGCGAGGGCAGATCCGTCTGTCCGCACGTCCGAATTGGATTGCCGGCAACAGGAGGCGCGTCGCCTCCTCCTCAAGTGCGGCCTCAGGCCGAGGCCCGCCGCCGTGGGGTGCGCGCGCAGCAGCTGCGGCCAGTAATGAAATTGTCGCCGGCGAGGAGGGCGATCCGTCAGCCGCAGCGGCGCCCGTAAGCGCGCCGTCGACCCCGGCGCCGTCCGTCAGGATTTGCGGGACGTGGCGCAGCCTGGCGCGGGCTGCTCTCCCGCTGCTTCACACCTCCCTCCATAACGCTTTTACCGAAAGTTTAATACATTCACACGCGTTCCGTAGTTTAGTATCAACTGTGTGACTGCACGTAGCCACTTGTTTGTGTTCGGCAGCGCATTTCATTAGCAAAGAGTTTCAGTAACTTATGTCATAAACGTGACACTCCGTATCCTGTTACCAGAGGACTGAATAAGCAAATGTAATTATATCAGCTGTTGCACAAGCGTTACCACAACTAACACCCGCAGCATGATCTCGATTACATATGAAGAAGAACTTTATTTGCATGACTGTAGCTGACGAAATACACTACTGCCCACTAAAATTGCTACACCACGAAGATGTGCTACAGACACAAAATTTAACCGACAGGAAGACGATGCTGTGATATGCAAATGATTAGCTTTTCAGAGCATTCACACAAGGTTGGCGCCGGTGGCGACACCTACAACGTGCTGACATGAGGAAAGTTTCCAACCGATTTCTCATACACAAACAGCAGTTGACCGGCGTTGCCTGCTGAAACGTTGTTGTGATGCGTCGTGTAAGAAGGGGGAATGCATACCATCACGTATCCGACTTTGATAAAGGTCGGATTGTAGCCTATCGCGATTGCGGTTTATCGTATCGCGACACTGCTGCTCGCGTTGGTCTACGGAACGCCGTGCTGGATCCCAACGGCCTCGTATCACTAGCAGTCGAGATGACAGGCACCTTGTCCGCATGGCTGTAACGGATCGTGCAGCCTCGTCTCGATCCCTGAGTAAACAGATGGGGACGTTTGCAAGACAACAACCATCTGCACGAACAGTTCGACGAAGTATGCAGCAGCACGGACTACCAGCTCGGAGACCACGGCTACGGTCAGCCTTGACGCTGCATCAGAGACAGGAGAGCCTGCGATGGTGCACTCAACTACGAACCTGGGTGCACGAACGGCAAAACGTCATTTTTTCGGATGAATCCAGGTTCTGTGTACAGCATCACGATGGTCGCATCCGTGTTTGGCGACATCGAGGTGAACGCACATTGCTTGTATTCGTCATCGCCATACTGGCGTATCACCCGGCGTCATTGTATGGGGTGCCTTTGGTTACACGCCTGGGTCACCTCTTGTTCACATTGACGGCACTTTGAACAGTGGACGTTACATTTCAGATGTGTTACGACCCTTTACTCTACCCTTAATTCAATCCCTGCGAAACCCTACATTTCAGCAGGATAATGCACGACCGCATGTTGCAGGTCCTGTACGGGTCTTTCAAGATACAGAAAATGTTCGACTGCTGCCCTGGCCAGCACATTCTCCAGATCTCTCACCAATTGAAAACGTCTGGTCAATGGTGGCCGAGCAACTGGCTCGTCACAATAAACCAGTCGCTACACTTGATGAAGTGTGGTGTCGTGTTGAAGCTGCATGGACAGCTGCACCTATACACGCCATCCAAGCTCTGTTTTACTCAATACTCAGGGGTATCAAGGCCGTTATAACGGCCAGATGTGGTTGTTCTGGGTACTGGTTTCTCAGGATCTATGGACCCAAATTGTGTGAAAATGTAATCACGTGTCAGTTGTAGTATAATATATTTCTCCAATGAATACCCATTTATCATCTGCATTTTTTCTTGGTGTAGCAGTTTTAATGGCCAGTAGTGTATTTGCTTTGGAAACAGACGTTTCACATTAATACTTACTTTCATTTCATTTTATTTTTTATCTTTAGCTCTTTACGATTGATTTCGCCGTCCAGGCTCCGATCCCAGTCATTCCTGTCCTTATTTACTAGTGCAAGAAATTAATTTAAAATATCCTGACTGGCAGCAGCAAATGTTATCTGTACTAATAACAAATCTTTAAAACTGTCGTGTCTCTGTTTGTCTGCTTAAACACGGTTCTCCAAAGGTATTAGACGGATTGTAATGTGGTTCCCGCGGGTAACCTGTATAAAGCTTGGGGCACCGAATAGGCTTTATTTACTTCAAATCGGATCACGGAAAAAATATATCGTGATTTAAAGTTTTATCTAAAACTGTCGAATCTGTCTGTTTCGCTCCCTGAACAGGCTAATCTTTCACATAGGTTTTTACAGGTAAATTGATCGTAGCTGGGGGAACCTTGTAGGCTTTATTTAATCAAAATCTCAAAACAATGGGAAGAAAAGATATCATAATTGAAATGTTTATCCACACTGGTACTGTAAATGCGGAAGTAACTCTGTACGTTACCGTTTTCACGGACCGATTGCTGTGAAATTTGATTTGGAGATAGTCGGAACCCTGGGGAAGAAATGGTTCAAATGGCTCTGACCACTTCAGAGGTCATCAGTCCCCTAGAACTCAGAACTACTTAAACCTAACTAGCCTAAGGATATCACACACATCCATGCCCGAGGCAGGATTTGAACCTGCGACCGTAGCGGTCGCGCGGTTCCAGACTGTAGCGCCTAGAACCGCTCGGCCATACCGGCCGGCCCTGTGGAAGAACAAAGGCTACTGTAGAAAGTGTGTAATGTGAGATACCTATTGAACTGATGAAGAATATTAAGCGAATTATTGAAAATTATATACTCTTTGAATATCTGTTTATACTTTGACTTTTGGTCGTTACCATAATCGTGAAAATGCTTTTATTGGTTGATATGTCCTATATAATACGATTAAAGTTAATGCACCCAATGCTTAGACAATTTTCAATGTGTTTAACCCATACTTCCTCTGTTGCCTAACGTACACACTGCATAATCTATACCGCTTAACTACTCCAACAGCACGATGTACTGATCTGCACTCATGTCCACGCCCCTGTGTAGGCACCGCTCGGCAGTAACGCTATGCATGCCGACGCATCGTGCGTTGCAACAGCTTGGGAGCCGGGAAACCAGGAGCACATCCCGAGCTACGCTTACCCAAACAGGCAGACACTGATGGCAGCAGATGTTACTGCACGCATAGTAGCTTACTTAACATAACATAGCTGCTGATATGCGAGCACAGTAGCAAGAGACAGCTAATTTTAGAATAAACAAACCATTGTTTATGTATTCGTAAGCTTTTACCAAACATTTGTAATAGTATAAATAAAAAATAAATTTCAGAATTTCGACTACAATTAAGCAGATTTTTAAACACTACCGTGAGCACACAATTGCCTGATATGACTTAGGGATGTGATACACATGTATCAAGCCCAAGATGATTCACCGATAGTGGTTATAAGCGCCTGATCAAATAAGACAGGCGTAGGCTTCTTGAGAATAATTTCGCTTTCCCATGACTAATTTGTGCATTTTGCCTTTCAACAGGACATTCTAATCGGTTCTGCCTACTTATTACATAAAGTTTGCTCTGCAGCTGCACTATGAATTGTAACTAAATTATAGTAGCGTGAGTGGCCGAGCGGTTCTAGTCGCTTCAGTCCGGACCCGAGCGACTGTTACGGTCGCAGGTTCGAATCCTGCCTCGGGCATGGATGTGTGTGATGTCCTTAGGTTTAAGTAGTACTAAGTTCTAGGGGGACTGATGACCTCAGATGTTAAGTCTCATAGTGCTCAGAGCCATTTTATAGTAGCTTGAACATCGGATCTTATCTTCTTTATATCTGAGGATTGTTTGGGGCACATACTTCGTAAGACGAATTGAGCGCTGAGGTAACATACTGACTCGTGACCTCCTAACAACTGTCCTTGATTCTCGCAAAAAGATCACAGAATGGACCAAAGTGTTCTCAGTCGTCTCGACAACACAGAAAACATGCTCTACACCTCACAGAACAGGTGGTCTAGAGTGATACTAATGGGCAGTCCTTCAAATACTTTGAAACTATATTGGAGTCATCAAATTGAGAAATGCAACTTTCTTCGCAATGCAGATAATATGTCAATATTTTCCTCCGTGTTAGGATATGATGGTCAGAGAAATATTATTCACATTTCAGCCCATGAGACAACGATATTTCCAGCTTGAAATACGTATACTAGTAACACTCCGTTCATTCCAGTATCACGGATACCCGCCGCGTGGAGTGGCCGCGCGGTTTGAGGCGCTATGTCACGGATTGCGCGGCCCTTCCCACCGGAGGTTCGAGTTCTCCCTCGGGCATGGGTGTGTGTCTTGTACTTGGCGTACGTTAGTTTAAGTCGTGTGTAAGTCCTGGGACCGATGACCTCAGCACTTTGAGCCCTTAGGAATTCACACAAATTTGAACACCACGGTTCGTTGGGCAAGTTACATTATAAAATACATAGACTGCCTGGGACTGTTCCTTCTGAAAGGCTTCTTTTCTGTGACAGTTTCTTCACCGCGTAAGAAGAATACGATTCTGAAATCTACGCTGTAACACAAGTTACTGTCCAGTGAACTGAGAATACAAACACAAATGTCTTCTCACTTGAATGTCGACGATCTTGTAAAAATTACTAATAATATAAAGTCTTTCTAGAAATGGGTCAAACAGACGAAAGAATAATGACAAAATAAAGCAAAATACACTCAAAAATCCGAAATAGCTGCGGTGACAGGGAGTGTACCGATAATCGTACACTTGCTGTCAGGGCGTGCAGACTAGATCAGCCTGTCATATCGCTGGGACGTGGACACACCTTGAATCAGTAGTCGGAACGATTGTGGTTCAGTTCAGTGATTTCTGACGGTGCGAACACTACGTGTCGCCACCTGCTACCGAGTCAAGTATCTACTGAGAACACCTTAACTCGGGGAATATTGCCATCACCACATTGAAGAGCTGTGGGAAGCAACACGACGATGATGTAGGTCAACGTCGACAAAACAGACTCCAACAGCGGAGAAATGGGCTGTAGGCAGACACTTATCTATTGAGTACTCGATAACAACAACCGTTGAGAATCCATACAACCCACATCCGTTTCTTCACCCAAGGCAGCGCAACGCAGATATACCTCTGGTCAACGTCTGCCGGAAGACACAAACGTCGAGTCCAGGGATGCTGCCAGTGTACTCTTGGAACACAGGAGTGCCACGGCACAAGAGTCGCGCTACAATTTGGTATACAGCAGTCGAAGGATAAGAGTGTACCAAAGTCCACATGAAGGAACAATCCTGCTTCGCGGCATTCACGTAAATGCCAGAGGTATACTTGTGTTGTGGATACTTTCAAGAGATCAAATAGATTCTTTCACAAGTTTCCCACCGTATCCCATTAGTGGAGCTCCTAATACCCTACAGTCAGATCTTGGGCACTCAGAAACCTGCAAGCGCCCAGTAGTTTCAGCAAGACGATTACTCTGCAATTCACAATCAAATGACTGGCAGAGGGTTCATCGAACGACCTTCCAGCTATTTCTCTACCGTTCCACTCTCGAGCTGCGTTCGGGAAAAGTGAACACTTAAATTTTTCCGTGCGAGTTCTGATTTCTCATTTTATTATGATGATCATTTTTGCCTATAGACGTAGGCGCCAACGAAACATCCTTTTTTCTCTCGGAGGAGAAGTTTGATGATTGAAATTTCATGGGAAGACCCTGCTGCAACGAAACACTTAGTTTTATTGATTGCCACGCTGGTTCGCGTATCACATCCGGGCACTCTCTCCCTTATTTCGCGACAATACTTAAAGAGCTGCCCTTCTCTGCAATTTTTCGACGCCCTTGCACACTCCTAACTGATACGGATCCAATACGACGCAGAAAAACTCCAGACGATCCTGGACAAGCCTGCTATAAGCAGTCTCTTTAGTAGCCCTGTTTCATTTTCTTTCTGTCAATAAATCGCGGTCTTGGTTTGTTTTCCACGCACCGTTATGTGATCGGTCGAATTTTAAGTTATTCAACTGAGTGTTTAGTTGAATTGACAGCTTTTATATTTTTGTCATTTATCGTGTTACCTAAATAAAGCGGATTTCTTTTAGTACTCACCTGGATGACTTTGCACTTTTCATTGTTTAGTCAACTGCACCTTTTAGTACCATCAAGATATCATATGTAAATCATTTTGCAGCTGTCTCTGATCAGTTAACGGCTTTACGAGATGGTAAATGACAAAGGCATCTGTGAACAATCTAAACTGCGTTTAGTAACTCTGCCTTAGTGGCACTTGATTGCATCTTGCTGCTGGTGTACTATACGTACGACCAGAATCTCTTTTCGAGGGGAACATTCGTTATGGAAACTATTAAAGGCATCTGGCATTGCAGTTCGCGCTAAATTTCGAGCTTCTGCAAAATTTCACCAAACTTGGGGGTTTGTGTTTGCAAACTTGCTACCCAGGTTCCGCAGAAAAAACGCGCTTCCCCCAGCTCTCAGTTGTCATACGCTTTACTGCAGTCGTTTAAACCTGCACCCTATTCTTTTGAATGCAGGTAAAGCTTACCGCTATTCCTTCACTAGAGCACACAAGCAAGAACATTAACTTCTGTCCGCCATTTCATCATGATGTATGAAATCAGGTTGTAATAAAGATCATCTTCCATAAGAACATTAAGCGGCATGACACCGAATCAGAAGTGAGAGCCCTGCAATCTCTCATGTTCTGTCAGACTTGGCATGCTTTCCTCGTTGCTTCAGAAAAAGTGTTCTGACTTGTTGCTGTTTTATGTACCATCGGGAATCAGTACCATCTCGTATTACTTTATTTGGAGTAGATGCCTCAATCCCTGTCGATACTATTTCTTTGAATTTAAACTACATCTGGTTTATGCTTACGTTGCCAGATTGGAAGGAATGGAGACGTTCTCTTAGGAATGCGTCAAGCGATTTTTTTAACAGATGTATTCTGCCTTTTTTTTTGGTGGGTTTGGGTGTTACGTTATTCTGTCTCGCTACAACAACCTTGTGGTTACTATTCCCTGTAGTCGCCATGGTGCTTCCCGTTTGATCAGGGTTATTGTTAAGAGATCAAGTATGTTTTTGCAATATTCACACTTTGGGTGGGCTCCTGAACTAACTGTTCAAAATAATTTTCTGAGGATGTATTTGGTACAATTGAGGAAGAAGCTTTACACCTAGCACCGACTTTAAACTTGTATTTTCGCCAAGTTGTCGAGGGTAGATTGATGTCACCACCAACTATAATAGAGTGATTGGGTACCTATTCGAAATGAGACACAAGTCTCCTTTGAACTGTTAAGCAACTGTATCATCTCAGTCGAGGGCTTGTTGGAAGGAACTGGTTATTAATTTGGTCCGATTGTCAAGGATAGCTTCTATCCATACTAAATTCACTTTCACTTTAACGTAAACTAATTCTTACAGCAATAAACACACCAGCACCAACTGTATTCAATCTATCCTTTCTGAACACTCTTAGGTCCTTTGTAAAAATTTCGGCTGGACGTGTTTCCGGCTTCAGCCAGCTTTTAGTACCTATAAAGATCTGAGCTCCTGTGCTTTGTTTAAGCACTTCGAACTCTGGTAGTTTTCCAATATAGCTACAATATTTGACAACTGCAATACCGATTGTTATTAGGTCTACCTTCCCGTGGTTCCGCTGTACGATTCTAGAATAACGCCCATTCTATAGTTTTCCGAGATCCTCTAACGCAAGAAACTGCCCAGTCCCCTCGACAACCGCTACCCATGTAGCTGCTTCCGGTATGTGGTGGGCCGTGACCTGTGGAGCGGAAACCAGAAAACCACCAACCAATGGCATAAGTCAGGGAATCTGCAGCGCAGATTATTGCTTTTCCATCTGAGCCTCTGATTCAGACCCCACCACTCTGTGCCAAACGACCACAGTCGGTTCTGTGGACGACGCTGCAGGTGATGAGCTCTCACTTTATCTCGTAAGTAAGAAAAAAATGGTTCAAATGGCTCTGAGCACTATGGGACTTAACATCTGTGGTCATCCGTCCCCTAGAACTTAGAACTACTTAAACCTAACTAACCTAAGGACATCACACACATCCATGCCCGAGGCAGGATTCGAACCTGCGACCGGAGCGGTCACGCGGTTCCAGACTGAAGCGCCTTTAACCGCACGGCCACACCGGCTGGCTCGTAAGTAAGACTGGCAGCACTTATCCCTTCAGCTAAATGCCCGAAACCAGAGAGAATCTCTTCGAATCCAAAGCGGAATATGTCTTTAGTACCAACATGAGCCACCGCCTCCAAGTGGCTGCCCCCTGTGTTCTTCGCAGCATCTGGAGGCAGCCTTCCCACGACAGGAATGGCTTCTCCAGGTACGCACACATAGTACCCAGTGGATCCCTTCTCCTACTAAGGAGTCTCATTACGCGTCTAGCGTTGGAGCTCCCAACTACCTGTAATCCCACCCTCCTGGAATGCCCAAACCTTGCAGGCCGAGGAGCTGTAACAGGGCGAGCGACTGCATGTCATTCAGGGACTTCCTCAGCCGCAGGAACTTGCTAGACGTCCGTCGTATCTCCATGTCCTGTCCCCCTAAGATGCCCATTGGCAACCGCCTCAGGCTGTGTGACCGAAGTCAACATCACCTATAACTGTGAGCGAGGGTTCACCAACTGAGCTCACAATGTTTTTCCTGGTGTCTCGTGCGACTGATGTCAGGATGAAAAGCAGATGCCATCAGTACGACAATGGGTATCACTAATTTAAAAAAAATGGTTCAAATGGCTCTGAGCACTACGGGGCTTAACATCTGAGATCATCAGTCCCCTAGAACTTAGAACTGCTTAAACCTAACTAACCTAAGGACATCACAGGCAGGTTTCTAACCTCCGACCGTAGCGGTCACGCGGTTCCAGACTGAAGCGCCTAGAACCGCTCGGCCACACCAGCCGGCTCACTTATTCAATTGCTCTTCATTGCATACCATAGTTCAGTGGGGTAAGTTTTCCTACTTCATACCTATACACTAATTTGGTCTCAAGTAAAATTTTTTACAGTTTTAACCCTGTTAAGCAATATTTATATTCAGTTTACGGTCTGCTTATACCATATACTCCTTATTGTACACTACATGTACTAAAATAATTTTCTTATATTTTTTTCTCAAATTCCATTCAATGTTTTACGTTTCGTCGTCTCTCTTGACAAAGATTGTTTGTTGACACTAGTGCGACCCATTGTTGAGTACTGCTCAAGTGTTTCGAGATGCCGGCCGGAGTGGCCGAGCGGTTCTAGACGCTACAGTCTGGAACCGCGCGACCGCTACGATCGCAGGTTCAGATCCTGCCTCGGCCTTGTATGTGTGTCATGTCCTTATGTTAGTTAGGTTTAAGTAGTTCTGAGTTCTAGGGGACTGATGAACTCAGATACCAAGTCCCATAGTGCTCAGAACCATGTTTTTTTTTTCAGATAATAATTTTTCATTCGCTCCGATTTCGAGTGGACCAGGAAAGGGAGCAAGTAGTAGTAGTATAGTTCGCAGGCTAAGTATACAGATGTAGAGTTCATTTTCCCAGCTCATATAAAACCAACAGCTGTGTTCTACGTTGTACACAGAACAAATGTAAAATGAAACATTGTTATTGTATGTTCTGTCTGTTTTTGCTCATAACCTACTATTCTGTGTGGAATATGTGCGCGAATAAGAATGTTTGAGTGAATGTTTTTCGAATGAGAATAATCTATTGCACTGACTGTCAAATTGGATTAAAAGCCCCTCTTATTTTCTTTGTTTGATTGTAGCACATCTTCAGAAGTGTAGGCAATATCGAGGGTACAGTATGACATGTCAAGTGGACATATGGTTTAAGGTAGATTTCGTAGATCATCAATGTTTGAGTGTAACACTGACCAAAGGTGTCCATTTGACGGGCTATACCATAAAGTTGAAGTGATCAGAAATGAAAATGCAAGAATAAAAGGATATTCAATCCTAATAACGACAGCCAGCGCTGCAGATTGTTCTAATTCAAAAAGTTTACATCGGTTGTCGTTCCAGTTTAAACTAAAATATGAGTGAATGATTAATTTTCATTCCAGTTCTTTTCGGTTAATTGATTATTCAACATGAAATGGGATGTAAATATTCGATTTAAAGTTGCAAACTCGAGTATTTTGGTGACGCATCAGCGTTGTCCTGAACTTGTTTTATACTGAGTGTGATATAGAATGTCATTAATCTAGTCTGCATTATTTAAAATGGAAATTGGTGAAATTATAGGGCTCCTAATTATGGATTATATGCATAACTACTCCGCAATTAATAACATGTAGACACTTAAAGCAACTAACTTAAGAAGAGTGTGTGACAATAAGAATGAGTCCAACCAGTGAAGTGAGTAAACCATCTAACGCTAACCTCTTTCGTGACCCATCCAACTTTCTTAATACGTGACGTTACTTTCGCAATGTGACTTTACTGTTACATATCTCTATTATTTGATTTGTCTGCGTTATAACGAAGTTATCTAGTGAGTACACTGCAGTAGTGTGTCTGAGAGGGCAGCATTCTACTAGCCACGGCGGGCGTTGTGGTGATGGAAGTGTCCCTGTAGCTTCAATTGCCGGCTGAATGACAGTTGCTGAATCTCACAAGGCCTATTTTGGCGGCAGGGGGGGGGGGGGGGGGAGGGTGGTGAGGTAGCAATAGGCATTTCACAGAACTCGGGCAGCGACCCGGTCAACCTCTATTGAAAGCGAAGTTGGCGCCTGCATCTCTGATTTAGTGTACTTTGTGTGACTTCAAAGGTCCAGATTTCGTGGCACCATCTTGTCAGCGTTGATGAGTTCATTATGTTCGCTCTAAAAATTTGGTTTAGCCAGTAATACTGTGTTACAGTGGACAGCGTTTTTGGCAGGTACGGTCGCCCTTGTGATTAACTTTCGGAATCACAAGAGGAGTAGGTATACTTGGAAAAGGCCGGGTGATACGGAAAGATTTCAGTTAGATTACATCACGGTCAGACAGAGATTCCGAAACCAGATACTCAATTGTAAGGCGTACCCAGGAGCAGATATAGACTCAGACCACAATATATGAATAGTAGGCTGAAGTTTAAGAGATTAGCCAGGAAGAATCAGTACGCAAAGAATTGGGATGCGGAAGTACTAAGGAATGACGAGATATGGTTGTAGTTCTCTAAGGCTATATCAATAAGAAATATCTCAGTAGGCAGTACAGTTGAAGAGGAAAGGACATCTCTGGAAAGGGCCATCACAGAAGTTGAGAAGGAAAACGTAGGTACAATGATGGTAACTGCGAAGAAACCATCGGTAACAGAAGAATTACTTCAATTCATCGATGAAAGGACGAAGTACAAGATTGTCGGAAGGACAGACTCGGCATACAGGAAAGTCAAAACAACCTTCGGTGACATTAAAAGCAAAGGTGATAACATTAGGAGTGCAACTGGAATTCCACTGTTAAATGCAGAGAAGAGATCGGATAGGTGGAAAGAATACATAGAAAGCCTCTGTGAGGGGGAAGATTTGTCTGATGTGATAGAAGAAGGAACAGGAGTCGATTTAGAAGAGATGGGGAATCCAGTATTAAAATCAGAATTTAAAAGAGCTTTGGAAAGCTTAAGATCAAATGAGGCAGAAGGGATAGATAACATTCCATCAGAATTTCTAAATTCATTGGGGGGAAGTAGCAACAAAACGACTATTCTCGTTGATGTAGAATGTACAGGGTGTTTCAAAAATGACCGGTATATTTGAAACGGCAATAAAAACTAAACGAGCAGCGATAGAAATACACCGTTTGTTGCAATATGCTTGGGACAAAAGTACATTTTCAGGTGGACAAACTTTCGAAATTACAGTAGTTACAATTTTCAACAACAGACGGCGCTGCAAGTGATGTGAAAGATATAGAAGACAACGCAGTCTGTGGGTGCGCCATTCTGTACGTCGTCTTTCTGCTGTAAGCGTGTGCTGTTCACAACGTGCAAGTGTGCTGTGGACAACATGGTTTATTCCTTAGAACAGAGGATTTTTCTGGTGATGGAATTCCACCGCCTAGAACACAGTGTTGTTGCAACAAGACGAAGTTTTCAACGGAGGTTTAATGTAACCAAAGGACCGAAAAGCGATACAATAAAGGATCTGTTTGCAAAATTTCAACGGACTGGGAACGTGACGGATGAACGTGCTGGAAAGGTAGGGCGACCGCGTACGGCAGCCACAGAGGGCAACGCGCAGCTAGTGCAGCAGGTGATCCAACAGCGGCCTCGGGTTTCCGTTCGCCGTGTTGCAGCTGCGGTCCAAATGACGCCAACGTCCACGTATCGTCTCATGCGCCAGAGTTTACACCTCTATCCATACAAAATTCAAACGCGGCAACCCCTCAGCGCCGCTACCATTGCTGCACGAGAGACATTCGCTAACGATATAGTGCACAGGATTGATGACGGCGATATGCATGTGGGCAGCATTTGGTTTACTGACGAAGCTTATTTTTACCTGGACGGCTTCGTCAATAAACAGAACTGGCTCATATGGGGAACCGAAAAGCCCCATGTTGCAGTCCCATCGTCCCTGCATCCTCAAAAAGTACTGGTCTGGGCCGCCATTTCTTCCAAAGGAATCATTGGCCCATTTTTCAGATCCCAAACGATTACTGCATCACGCTATCTGGACATTCTTCGTGAATTTGTGGCGGTACAAACTGCCTTAGACGACACTGCGAACACCTCGTGGTTTATGCAAGATGGTGCCCGGCCACATCGCACGGCCGACGTCTTTAATTTCCTGAATGAATATTTCGATGATCGTGTGATTGCTTTGGGCTATCCGAAACATACAGGAGGCGGCGTGGATTGGCCTCCCTATTCGCCAGACATGAACCCCTGTGACATCTTTCTGTGGGGACACTTGAAAGACCAAGTGTACCGCCAGAATCCAGAAACAATTGAACAGCTGAAGCACTACATCTCATCTGCATGTGAAGCCAGACACGTTGTCAAAGGTTTCGGGAAATTTCATTCAGAGACTACGCCATATTATTGCTACGCATGGTGGATATGTGGAAAATATCGTACTATAGAGTTTCCCAGACCGCAGCGCCATCTGTTGTTGACAATTGTAACTACTGTAATTTGGAAAGTTTGTCTGCCTGAAAATGTACTGTTGTCTCAAGCATATTGCAACAAACGGTGTATTTCTATCGCTGCTCGGTTAGTTTGTATTGCCGTTTCAAATATACCGGTCATTTTTGAAACACCCTGTAGGAGTCTGGCAGTATATCATCTGACCTTCGGAAAAGCAACAGCCACACAATTCCAAAGACAGCAAGAACTGACAAGTCTGAGAATTATCGCACAATCAGCTCAACAGGTCAAGCATACACGTAGCTTACAAGAATAATACACAGAAGAATGGAAAAACAATTGAGGATACGCTAGATGACGATCAGTTTGGCTTTAGAAAAGGTAAAGGCACGAGAGTGACAATTCTGACGTTGCGGTTAATAATGGAAGCAATACTAAAGAAAAATCAAGACACGTTTATAGGATTTTTCGGCCTGCAAAAAGCGTTCGACAATGTAAAGTGGTGCAAGATGCTCGAAATTCTGAAAAAAGTAGGGGTAAGCTATAGGGAGAGACGGGTCATACACAACATGTACAACAGCCAAGAGGCAATGATAAGAGTCGACCACCAAGAACGAAGCGCTCGCATTAAAAAGGGTGTAAGACAGGAATGTAGACTTTCGCCCCTACTGTTCAATCTGTACATCGGAGAAGCAATGATGGAAATAAAAGAAAGGTTGAGGAGTGGAATTAAAATTCAAGGTGAAAGGATATCAATGATACGATTCGCTGATGACATTGCTATCTTCAGTGAAAGTGCATGATCTGCTGTACGGAATGAACAATCTAATGGGCACAGAGTATGGATTGAGAGTAAATCGAAGAAAGACGATGGTAATGAGAAGTAGTAGAAATGAGAATAGCGAGAAACTTAACATCAGAACTGATGGTCACGAAGTAGATGAAGTTAAGGAATTCTGCTACCTAACCAATGACGGATGGAGCACGGAGGGCATCAAAAGCAGACCAGCTATGCCAAAAAAGGTTCCTGGCAAAGAGAAGCCTACTAATATCAAATATCGGCCTTATTTTGAGGAAGAAATTTCTGAGAATGTACGTCTGGAGTACAGAATTGTGTGGTAGTGAAACATTGACTGTGGGAAAACCAGAACAGAAGAGAATGTGGTGCTACAGACGAATGTTGTTAGGTTTATTGACAAGGTAATGAAAGAGGAGGTTCTGCGCAGAATCGGAGAAGAAAGAAACATGTGGGAAACACTGAAAAGGAGAAGGGACAGGATGATAGGATATCTGTTAAGATATGAGGGAATGACTTCCATGGTAATAGAGGTAGCTGTAGAGGGCAAAAACTGTAGAGGAAGACAGATATTGTAATACATCCATCAAATAATTGAGGACGTAGGTTGCAAGTGCTACTCTGACATGGAGCGGTTGGCACAGGAGGGGAATTCGTGGCTGGCCGCATCAAACTGATGAAAAAAAAAAGGTTAACGTCTATCGAAAAATGTGCGTTTTGTAAGCAAAAGGAGGTAAATAATGTGCACATTGTCATGCTTTTTCATAAACTTAGCAACAATTCTCACCCATCACACTGGCATCAGCATATCCTCCACGTAGAGTTTTTTTACACAGTGTAGAGTTTAGGGCAGAGAACTTTGATTCCGGGCAGTTTGTTCCAGTCCGTGGTGGGGACAGCTTTCTGCCCTGGGCCGATAGAGACGGTATCATCTATGGCTTGGTACTGGGTAGCTCACAGTTGCTGTTTAAGGGAATGTAAGTAGTACAATGGTGGTAGCGCTATCCATATTCTGTGCGGCTCCGTACTTTTCTTACTTTGGCACTCCATTTGAGTTGGTTACTTTGGATACATTTGCACCTTCTTGTTGTAACGCTGACTTTGATTACGTGAGCTATCCAGATAATCAGATCTTGTTGTAATGACTCCATAAAGTCTCGCACAGTTTTTGGAACCTCCCACAGTTTAGCGTCATTTTGTAATTTGATTTGAATTACACAAGTTTTGGTCTTTGTTAATCCCACTGTGATTTACATCAGTCATGGCAGAAAATAACTATTAGTCTTAGCCTTGACGTATATTTCAAGATCTTTTAAATGGTTCAGTTTCTTGTTCTGTTCAGGCGAGCCATTAAAAAACAAACGTAACCGATTGTGTTCCCCGTTGGTTCATTTTACTGTGTCGGCTTTGTCCTCGTGCACAGTGGCCAACTACAAGGATAACTTATTTATTAATTTGTCGAAGCAGTGGGAATAGCAGCTGCTCGTGTTGTATCAGAATAACTTAGTTATTGGTCGAACAGTCCATGGGTGTACTGCCGGTTCATGGTGTCCAACGGGCACAATATTTCAGCGACCAGAGATATCGCTATTGCCAGGTGCTCTGACGAACTGAGACTTTAGGAGATCTCTGGATCTCGTTGCTTTTATAGTTCTCGCACTACTTGCCTACTTAACTGTTATTTTCGTTCGGCTTGATTCTGCTCGTTTTTGGCGCTCTAGTTGTCATTTTTGTTAAACTATTACGTTTACTGCGTGATTTTATTCACGAAATAGGCTGAGCTCAAGAGGGTACGCGGCAGGCTGATATCCCCTCCCACCGTGAACCCTTCCCGCCACGGTCCGCGCGTCAGTGGTCACGGAATCGCTAGCGTCGTGGTCTGTGGTAGCGTTGATTTAGGTGCTCTTTCCGCCCTCGTCGCCACATCGTTTTGTCTGCTGAGAGTCTTCTTAATTAAGCTTAGTGCTGGTTTACAAGCCCTGATAAGATTATAGCCGCAATCTCGGCTGACGAGATCGTCCGCAGTGCGAATTTCTACGACCTCCCTAACGGCACTGTCCCAGTCTTTGGAAGTCTGTGCGAAGATCCTGGTACTTTGTACTCCATCGCGTAATTGTCGGACAAAGAGTGCTCTGCGACCGCTGATTTGTTGAAATACGTTACTCGAATGTGTCTCTGGTGTTCTCGGCAACGATCTTCGACGGTACTCACTGTTTGTCAAATATGTGTCTACCCACATTGAGTCAGATTCTGGTATACGTCAGTCTTACGTTAACCGCGATCACCTTTGATCCTTCCCAATAATACTCATGATTTGTTGGGTAGGCAAAAGGTCATTTTTACTCGATGCTTCTTCAATATGCATCCGATTTTTTCCCGATAGTGCACCAGTGTACGCTATAAAGACAATGACTGCCTCTTCCTCTGTGACTTCTTCCATCTCCTCAGGTTGTACATGTATCGTGGGACGGAGTGATCGTAATCTGCCATTCTGGGAATCCTTTTTCTCGGAATACAGTTCTGATGTATTCCAGCTCTTGGGATAGACTGCGTTTGAGATGATGCGCGCACTGTATGCTAGTGTTTTTAGTACCCCATTCTTCTGTGAAGAGTGGTGACAGCTGTGCAAATACAGATCAGTGTGCGTGTTATTCCGATACACCCCATGGCCCAGGGCGCCGTCAGCTCTCCTCGGGAGGTCAGTTCGACAGTGGACCTGACGATGGCGACTTGTCTGATCGTCGAAATATTGTATCCGTTGTACACTGTGAACCGGCAGTAGTGTCGCGTACTGTTCTATCAAAAAATACGCCGGTAGGAACTGAAGAATAACGACATAGATGTTACTTTTTTGAAGGAATGAGCATCTTTAGCCACTCATATCAGTACGACTACATTTATCCTGACATTCAGTGTCACAACAACGAGCTTTGCAATTGTTCTTCTCGCATCAGTACATGTACTGTAAAATATTGTTTTGTGAAAGCGACGAGCGTTGGACAAGCAAGACTCGTATCACTGGCGCAAAAGCTGAGAAGGTTCAGTGTTACTGATTTTGACTTCTTACTTGTGTAGCGGTCTGCCGTTACACGACTGCTACAGAGGGTGGGAAGCCATTCTTCCATGGTCAGTAAGGTGAGACTTACTCCCTTCCAGCACGGGAATTGTGAGTTTGATGATCTGGCGAGGACTGCAGGAGTCTGTCGCAGGTGAAGGTGACCGCAGCAGTTCAGGAACACTTATTCATTAATCTACAGCAGATACAGGTCCACACCCTTGTCCAGTGGGTACTGTCTACAGTCGATCATCAGTATTTCCGTATCGGTGGGCACGCGAACCCCTGGGCGGCAGCGCACTTCGGCAGCTTTGAGCAGTGCTGGTGGCGGCAGCGGCGTCTGCGAGTTGCAGTCAGCGCAGCATTCTTTCAGGCCGTAGCTATTGCTTTTAGCACACAGGCTAAGGCTCCACCGGATTTCTCAGGCAGAATGACGACGTTGATTCTCAGATGGCGAGGAGCATGGCTAGCTACAGGAGACTGCCTGCCCTGACGCATCGGCCCGATGCACTCGCTCAACGAACTCTCCGCAAGTGGTACACAGATATTTATATCACCTTCGCGATGAGATTTTTTGCAGTCCAGAGACGGTGACATGTATAGATGACTGACGCAATACAACATCGACGCGTCGTTGATGGAGTCCTGCCACGCTTTGAAGTAGCTTGTGGGGTGGTTTGCAGTTCGTTTGTGCCGTCAGTCGCGTGCTTTCCTAGTGGTGTGTGGATCACTGTGTCCCGAAATCCCACGGCATTGCGCTGTTCCATCCACACCACAACATTTGAGTGACTACTATACTAACTATTTTCTGGTGACCAGTGAATGGTGAGTAAAAACCTCAACCATCTTCAGCATAGGGATGGGAAAAACCGACCAGCTAAAAACGATACCAGTATATAATAATCGCCCGCATCTCGTGGTCGTGCGGTAGCGTTCTCGCTTCCCACGCCCGGGTTCCCGGGTTCGATTCCCGGCGGGGTCAGGGATTTTCTCTGCCTCGTGATGGCTGGGTGTTGTGTGCTGTCCTTAGGTTAGTTAGGTTTAAGTAGTTCTAAGTTCTAGGGGACTTATGACCACAGCAGTTGAGTCCCATAGTGCTCAGAGCCATTTATATAATAATCGACATTTTTTGTTATCTGTTTGCTCTCAGTTGTAAAAGTTCTCTTTCTTATTTCTTACAATTAACCGAATAAACAAAAGCGACTTATTAATTAGCCATTCCAGCAGTGCTAAAACTTTTCTCTTTTAAATAAATATTTTACAGCGAGGAAGTAATTTTTATTCGCAAAATTGTCATTGGTTTGAAATATTGCGTTATTTTAGAAAGTGGAAGAAGCCAGCCGTGACATTTTAATAACACTACCAACAGACACGAGAAACAAACACATGACGCTAGGTGTTTCATCTAATTAGCATCCGCAGCTGAGGAACATATCTTTCAGGCAGATTTGTGTTCTACGAACATGGCTTGAGAAATGGTACAGCACTGCTGAGACAATAACGTCTCTGTTGTCATGTGTCGTTGTTTAAGATAAGCATGCACGTGTAGAGAGCAAGACTTGTCCCTACCTGGTCTATACGGTACTTTTTTCGCTGTCGTTATTGGAGATCTGTTATACCGCAGAATGGCACCAACCTTAGGAAATATTTACGA
This sequence comes from Schistocerca nitens, assembly GCF_023898315.1. NCBI lineage: Eukaryota > Metazoa > Arthropoda > Insecta > Orthoptera > Acrididae > Schistocerca > Schistocerca nitens. The sequence continues at coordinate 519,229,818 of NC_064614.1, forward strand.
AGTGACGTAGCACTGAGGTACAATGCTTCAATTGCTTTAAAAGTTTAATAACTGGCCTGCCGTTTTAATGATGTGATAAAAGAGGAACGAAATTATGGTAACAGTAATAAATTAGAAACTTAAAAACAATAGTTATTCATACATATTATGCTGCATGTGTCTATATAATATGCCTTAACCTGATTACAGCCCTCGACAACGTACAAATTATCAAGAAAAAGACTGTTCATCAACGTCAGTTTTCATCCTTTATCACTGACTATTCGTAATGTCCAAACTGTGGTATGATCTACGGTTACAACATGATTTCTGAGGAGAGTTTCTAATAATTAGAATCAATAGGAGAATAATGGTGATTTTCTGTAGAATTCAACCACATATCACTTTTCGAGAAAAGCAACAGACGGTGGACGCATTAAGTTTTCTTTATATACCTATGTAATTTAACATTTAAATTCTATGTGTCTTGAAACTGAGAGTTTCAAAACTTTTCTATCTTTTATCAATTTCTACGTTTGTTACAGGAAATAACGGGAACAAAAAACTGAAAATCGGTTACTTTGGAAACTGGTTATATTGAGAGGTTTTAACAGTCAGGTTAAACTGGCGTGGGGAAAAAGCGATACAACCGAAAGCTGTTGTATCAGCAATAACCACCATTCCTTTTTCAGTAGTACACATATTCTTCCCGTATTAAATTAGACCTTTTAATTTCACATTATGATAAACATTAGTTGTATTAGAACACGTACTTCTGTTATGGATAGATTTGAGAAGTCTATTTCTTGTCATGCAGATGGCGCTGTTTCATATCTAGTTATACCTTCAACTTCCTTCATAAAAAATTATGAACATATTAAAGAGCCACTGGCTAATAGTTTGAAGGCCATTATGAGCCACTCGAGATGCTTGTGTAAATATCAGAGAGAAATGGACGCAGCACTGAAGCGTGTGGAGCCCGTACTTCAGGACCTGGTAAGTCTCCCCAGAAGTCCTGAGAGCGGTCTCCGAGTGTAGCGTGACGCGGCGACTGCGGCGGCAGTTGAGGTCCCGGCCCGCCAGCTCGTTAGCGTCGCCCACACAAAGACGCCGCCCCGCCACCTCCGCCGCCCCCTCCGCCGCCCCCCACCACAGCGACTCTAATTGGGGCCCGCAGCGACGCCAGACAAACGCGGGCCGACGCTGCCGCCCTGTTCGTTACTGCCGAGGGCCGACAAATTACTGCCGCCTCATTGGTCCGGCAAGTGGCCCGCCGCGACCGCGGCCGCCAGCCAAACACGCTGCGCGCTCCAAAACTGCGGAACTAAAAACGCGCCGTCACTGAGCGTTGCAGACAAATTAGCGTTTGGCCTGTAAAGAAAATATGGAAACGTACTGCAGTGAAGGAAAGCAGATAAAGTCACGGAGAAATACTGAGCGTGTAAAAGAAAGGAGATCCTGTAATGGTTTCTTTCTGGTTTATAGAAAGTGTGTGTCGTTAAACCCATGAAGATCGAAATAATAGCAGTACACGTAGTTCATTATCTACCGGATGTCCCTCCTAAGAGTCGTGAGGCTCATTTTCTCTGGTGTCTCGGCAGACACTATGCGTTCAAAAGTATCCAGACACCTGGCTGAGCCAGTTCGTGGCGCCCTCCTGCGGTAACGCTGGAATTCAATATGGTGTTGACCCACCCTTAACATTGATGACAACTTCCGCTCTCGCAGGCATACATTCAGTCAGGTGCTGGAAGGTTTATTGGGGAATCGCAGCCCATTCTTCAAGGAGTGCTGCACTGAGGTGACGTATCGATGTCGTTCGGTGAGACATGCCACGAAACGGCGTTCCAAACCATACCAAGGGCGTTCAGTATCATTCAGCTCAGTCCTTTGTGCACGCCAGTCAATTACAGGGGTGTTATTGTCGTGTAACCACTCCGCGACAGGCCGTCAATTATGAACAGGTGTTTTATCGTGTTGCAAGATGCAAACGCCATCCCCGAATTGCTCTTCAACAGTGGCAAGCAAGAAGGTGCTTAAAACATCAATGTAGGCCTGTGCTGTGAATGCAGACACAAAGAGTGCATGAGGAGGACCCGTTAGACATTAGGCCGCTGTGGAAGGGCCACATCACTGTGATGGCGAGGGAGTCGCCACCCCCACGGGGTCCCATCACTCTATATACCTCCAGAATGCCCGTCCTCAGCATCGACGTCATCCACCCAGGAGACAGACGTCTCGCGGGGCCTGTTCTGTGGAACACTATCAGAGGTGCCCCTCAGATGTTGTTCCATATCGGATGGCGGACGGCTGTCGTCCGACATGCGGCCAGACAGAAGAAAAGCGGAAGTCGGTAAAGCTCCACGATCAACAACCAAGGAGTCAGGTCAGGCAGCTTCCATCTGCAGACAGCCATCGTTAGTTGGTACTCCCCTCGACGGCAGTATTGGAGCGATAGGTAAAACGTCCATCACGTCGTCGAGAGGAGCCACCGACTGACTCAGAGTGGGCGGAACACCCAGCCTCACCGCAGACGGGTACAATAGAGGTGGTACAGTGGGTGCTGCAGGGAGAGCGACCTTTCCAACGGGCATCTGAACTATTCTAAGTCGGAGACATTCAGAACGGACACAACTCTCCAGCCCACAACCGGAATAAGTGAGCGGCTGGCCATCGAACGTGACGACAGGCCTGCATGTGGCAATGACCAAGTAAAAATGCATGTGTTTCCTCAGTTCAATTTTTATCTGACGGTCATAACGGAGGACACGTCTTGTATGTTTTGAACGTCTTCTATGTTTCAGCAATGTGAGTGACGAAGTTGTCGTGAGGTTTAAAGAAGGCCACCGAAATCTTCGACGGCACCTCAAACGGGAGTTCGAAAACCCTCAGCAACCTCAGCTACGACAGCCCATATGTGGCTATCAGAGTATCGGAACTTGAGTTCGGTGTCATGGCGTCGCACAACGTCGGCGAACGGCTCTTCATTCGGCGATTCACACAATGGTACTAAGGATAGTAAAATGAATTCCGAGAGCATATTGAAGCGGGAGACGCAATTCGTCCCGTGTAATTCGTGCTATTTCATCCACTTTTGATTGTTCATGAACCGATGGAAACTTTATTTTAATCGTGACATGGCGATAGGAAAAAGTCATGACTGTTGATGAATTCAGACACGAAGACGCGGAAGTAAACAAACGCACTCTTGCTCGCAAGCAGCACACCAGGCGAGACCCGAACAAGGCGTGAGCGCAACACCACTGTTGAAGGCAGACTGCCATTGCGATTGAACTGCCCACTGTCGCAAGAGGTACCCACAGTACCTCGAAATCTTCGACACTCATTTTCTCAGAAACGCTCCAGTGTCTACGGATAAGCCGAGACAGGTGTTCGCTCAGTTTGGCTCCTCTTCCACTGATCGAAGTTTCCCTGAAATGGAACTTCCCGCGTTCTCCTCGTAAGCGGCGGTGCTGCAGGGTGATAGCAGTCAGCGCGGATCAGCACAATGCTGTTCCTGCTGGAGCACTGGTTCAAATGGTTCAAATGGCTCTGAGCACTATGGGACTTAACATCTGAGGTCATCAGTCCCCTAGGACTTAGAGCTACTTAAACCTAACTAACCTAAGGACATCACACACATCCCTGCCCCAGGTAGGATTCGAACCTGCGACCGTAGCAGTCGCACGGCTCCGGACTCAAGCGCCCAGAACCGCTCGGCCACCGTGGCCGGCGAGCACTGGTTACTATTCGTGTTTAACTGTCCCTGTCCATGCGTAACTCTAAAATGAGTAACACTACAGACTAATCGAATAGGCACATAAAATCGTTTTTCTTGTAACGGTACCAACGCTTTCCGTCGATACTGACCGTGTCTTGAAAGACGTGATGAGCAGTATCTTTCTGGGCTAACTGCGGCTGCGCAATAGAAAAACAAAATTGCTTCCGAAACAGCAGAGGAAATGCAACTGACAACTCACAGGAGGGACATTCAGTATCTTCGGATTGGACAGTTTTATATGAGATTGTATTACAACCAGTATTAAAATTGTGTGTATTCTCTATTTGTCTGTTTTTGTTTACTGTTTGTTGTTCACTTCTGAAAGTTATACAACCATTACTTTTGCCATTACCTCAATGCTGCTCCTTCCCCACGTCCCCCTTCCACCATCCCCACATCATATCTTCTTGGTATACTTTCAATCTGTTCGCATCTTGCATGCTTGCTAAGTATTACTTCTTAAGCAACTTGAGTTGCATGTTCTGATCTCCGATTCAAGGATCTGATCTGTCAACTTTGATACTTGTCAGCAAGGAACAGAAGATGAGGCTGGTACTCTTCTACAAAACGTTGGAATGATTGAAGAGCATAAGGTAGGACAACATGAATATACAGTATTAAGTAACGTAATGTAAAGAAATTAATTAATCAGAAACCTGCACAGGTACGAGATAGTAGTTTATGATCGTATTCATCTTACCCATTCAATTAAAAAAATCTTTTATATTTCCTGAAGAATGCTCCGTAGAGCCTGAAAGAAAAAAGAAACTCCAAAAATACTTTCTAACTATTCAACCGGTTCCCGCATCTTTATAACATTCCAGGAATATTCAATAATAGGACCTCGTCTCCTGCGACCTTGTAAAAGCAGGAGAAAAATTCATCCCCTCTCTTTAGACAAAACAGTGAAGAATGGTTCAAATTGCTCAAAGGGCTCTGAGCACTATGGGACTTAACATCTGAGGTCATCAGTCCCCTATAACCTAGAACTACTTAAACCTAACTAACCTAAGGACATCACACACATCCATGCCCGAGGCAGGATTCGAACCTGCGACCGTAGCGGTCGCGCGGCTCCAGACTGTAGCACCTAGAACCGCTCGGCCACTCCGGCCGGCAACAGTGAAGAATCCTGGTAATGAAACCATGAATGATATTACATTTCAATGTTCTTATGTACCTGTGGGTCAGTCAAACAATGCTGTGATATTCTTTGGTTTGTCACCCACTGTCGACGCAGTATACACTTAGCTAGTATATACAAAACTCCAGCTATCGTTGGGGAACAGCTTGGATCCTAGAAAATGGGGCCGTAGGGAATTAGAGGCACCCCTCTCCAATTCACACGAAACGATCACCATCTTCAGACAAGATATTACTACTGATTTCATGCTGGTTCACTTAAGGGTGCGGAAGAAAGGTGTGTATGTGAAGGCTGAGTTACGTTGCCGAGCTATGTATACATCTTTCGATGATGAAGCTGCATTAACGTGACTCGTAGTTATTTGCCAGAAGATTTGGAGGATGGTTTTTTGTTAATAATTGTTTATATCGCATTTGTTCCAAAGGTATTCTAGTGTTTTCATTGTGTAGGTGTTGTTCGTATAATGATTGTAAACAAAATGATTCTTAATTCTCACGAAAAAACTTTTGATTCCAATATAGATATTAAGATGCATAATACTGAACAAAAAACTATATAGCAGAATTGTTCTATATCAACAAACATCATTTGTAAAAGAGTTTCACTCTCTTTCGTTCTTTTCATATTTTCTTCCCTTCAGGTTTTAGTACTAAAACCTGTCTGCTACATATATGTTTCTATACGTATAAAGGGCAAGTAGTTGTGAAGGAACAGAAGGAAGATTTAAATGAATTAAAATCAAAGTTATACGAATTTCTAGGCTAATGAATTTTTAATCTTCCAGGTGGAATGTCTCTAAAACCGTTTATCTTGTTTAAAAATGATCATCTTTGAGCAGAGTTTCACTAGAAAAATGAATCGTTTATCATAAAAATATAAAAAGGTCAAAAAACTTAATTAATTGGGGGGGGGGGGTAAGAGAGGGTTGCTCACCCGCTAGGGGATGAAACGTTTGTGTTTCTTACTACCATATTTCATATGAGCGTTTCTCCTAAGTTTATAAATTAAGTCCCCTACTTTTACTATTTTACCTGGCGTATTGGGCGACGGGACGTAACCCTCGTGGTCTCCCAGCCAACAATGCTGTACGAACCTTTCTCCACCGAACAGTAACAAAGTGGGGAACTTTAGTAGAAACATCACAGACACTGGTATTATTTGTGGGTCACAGTGGGGTACAGTCTACGTTTTGATGTTATTACTGTGGCCAATATCACGAAAGTACTCATGATTCAAAAGGAGAGAATTAAGCCACGAAATCCTGGATACTCTCCATTAAAATGAAACATAAGGTGTGTAATGTCATTACGCTCGAAAAATGCGCGACCGTTTGCCAAGTGTAACTGTAAGTGCTCTGAAAACTTTAATATTCGTCTACAGTCTGTCAGGTAGGCAAAGACGTTTTCCTGGACTCCTCCGCTAGGAACCGACTTCGCAAGTTCAGATTTTTATTTCCTTCCGATGTTGAAAACACACAAAGCTGGTGACAGGATTGAGGATGACAAAGACCACTAACACAATCCATGGAGTTGTCGAACTGTAAGGCGGTCTCTTGGTGGAAGTAACCATTCGTTAAACTTGGTCGCCGTGTGTCTCAAATCCGGTATTCACACTGACTGTATGGAAATATGGACAAAAATATTCTCTGTGTATTCAGATTTATAGACTGCCTGACAAAAAGTGAAGCACGCAATAGACATGGACGGATGCCATTTTCGGTTCATACATGTGCACTCCGTCGGTGGGTATGTAAACGATTATAAAAATGGTTCAAATGGCTCTGAGCACTATGGGACTTAACATCTGTGGTCATCAGTCCCCTATAACTTAGAACTACTTAAACCTAACCAACCTAAGGATATCACACACATCCATTCCCGAGGCGGGATTCGAACCTGCGACCGTAGCAGTCTCGCGGTTCCGGACTGAGCGCCTAGAAGCGCTAGACCACCGCGGCCGGCTAAACGATTATAGTTGCATTCTCCGAGACAGATAGAACAGCCAACGGAATGCATTAGCAGTCTTATTCGTGTTCATACCAGGCGTGGTAGGGTCGTCAACGACGTCAGATGTTGAGTGATCACTGTAAAGAACACGCATATGCTGCGTAGTCGATTGAGGAAGCACTATTAGCACCTGACAGTTTCAAAGGGATGTCACTGTGCGTCTCCAGCTGGGCGACTCGAGCATTACCGAAATCTGTAGAACATTTGGATGTGACAGTGGGTCGATGCTCGACTGCATGGAAACGTGAGGGCAGATATACCCGTCCTCAAGGATCCGGTCGATTAGATCCGAGCACCACAGAGAAGCATTGCTGTATTGTTCATCAAGCACATTGTAACCCCTTCACATACCTAGCTTCCACCTGATAACAAATAACGAACTGAAGTTTCATATCAGCGCACACTCCACTGCAGAGTAAAAATCTCATTCTAAATAACGGACTGCTTGCAACATTCTGTCATCCTGCACCATGCGTTGGAGACTAACAGCACCCACACCAGGAAACTACTGTCCCATGCGTAGTCTGCCGTTAACACCACAACACACACGGTTGCGTTTAGGGTGGGGCCGTGACTCGGAAACAACAGATACATATCATCACATTGTATTTAACGGTGAATCAATTCTGCATTACCCCGGATGACCACTGTCGCTGAGTACGGCGGCTACCTGAGAAAATGTTTCAGTCTTCCACTGGTGAGGCACAGCGATATTATTCCTCGCCTCACGCCTCTTAGTAGGGACCTTGCAGCAGTGACAACAACGTTTCCCGTCACTTCACTGAAATTAAGCGCTGTCGGGCTTGGCTAACACTTAATGGGTCACTACCGAGTGCTGTTAGCAAGCGGGGTGCACTCAACATTTTTGTCGCCAGTTGAAGAGCTACACTACGCGATCAAAAGTATCCGGACACCTGGCTGAAAATGACTTACAAGTGGGACCTTCCATCGGCAATGCTGGAATTCAATATTTTGTTGGCCTAACCTTAGCCTTGAAGACAGCTTCCACTCTCGCAGCATACATTCAATCAGGTGCTGGGAGGTTTCTTGGGGAGTGGCAGCCCTTTCTTCACGGAGTGCTGCACTGAAAAGAGGTACCAATGTCGGTCGGTGAGGCCTGGCACGAAGTCGGCGTCCCAAAACATGCAAAAGTTGTTCTATAGGAGTCAGGTCAGGGCTATGTGCAAGCCAGTCAATTACAGGGATGTTATTGTGTAACCACTCCGCCACAGGCCTAGTTACAGAAATGCGAATCAGACGCATTACGTATTCCAGGCCGTAGCAGCGGCGACTTAGAGACACCAGCTATGGTCACATCCCAGCCAGCTGTAAGATCACATCTTTCTGCTGGTACTGTAACTGAGATTTGGCAACGTATGTTTTGCAACTCTGTGATCGACGAGTTACTTCCTGGTGTGCACGCAATTAAGCCTCAAAGTTCACTTGATTTTACCTGTCATTTCCATTGAATAATCTGAGAAATTATCGCTTGAGGTGTAACAAAAGATTGTAAATTTACGGTTTTCATCCCAGGAAAGTCGTTGCACGTGGAAATCGCAACTAATCTCGTCCTTTCAATAGTTGTTTAAGAGTTCTAGCCACTATTGGCCTCGGAAGAGGAAGCTAAGACACATACTTCTTCGCCAGCTCTGTGGTAACGTGCTGAACTATTTCTCTGCCTCGTGATGATTGGGTGTTGTGTGATGTCCTTATGTTAGTTAGTTTTAACAGTCTGCTTTCGGCTGCGGTGGGGCGAGGACGTCCGCTGCACCCCGCCATGCTCGACCGTGAGCGCTTGCTTGTGTTTACCTTCTCGCGGCGCGAGTTGTATTTGTTCCAAGTTCAGTGCGACTATGGCACATACATGGCGTCACGATACGATCAAAATTACTTTCCAACCAGATCACGTGCGTCCTCGAACCTATGAAATAGAACAGTCCATACGCGACGATCTACGTTTAGATCCGGCGACGGAATAAATTTTTCTATAACGGCGAGCGTGGTTTATGTTAAAATGACCAGTGCAGAGGTCTGCGCGGCAGTGGTGTCTAAATACTCGAACTCACTCAGATTCAAACATTCTGACGGGCATATCGGTGCAGTGACGGTGAATCATGCAGGCATGGGCCTAAGGACTGTACGGGTTTTTGAGCTCCCCTTCGAGGTCCCAAAGGAAGTTGTCAAGGACGCCTTCCGACCATATGGCAATGTCATCAGTCACCTTGCAGAAAAGTGGCAAACTTTCTAGACGTATAAGGTCTACAATGGTGTGCACCAAATTAAACTCGAGCTCAAGAAACATGTGCCGTCCTATTTGAACATCGGTGGCTGTCGTGCAATCATAATGTACGACGGTCAACCGCGTACCTGTTCCGGATGTGGGCAGGAAGGCCATGTTCGATCGAGCTGCTTACAACGTAGAATTACGCAGACACCAGTGGGAGACTCCGTTTCCCCGACGGGGACGACAATCCTGCCCCTCACGTACGCTCAGACGACGATGCGCACCACAGATGAGGCCGACACGGGCGATCGGGCACATCCATCGACGTCAGAAGGACCAAGGGAGGAAGAGGAAGGACCCCAGATGCCATCCCATATGTCGCCTCCTCCGCAGAAACAACAGCAGCAACAGTCCCACGGAAACCAGACGCAACATAACAATCAGAACGAGATGGACGTGGACGCGAACATTGTCCCGACCGCGGCTTTCCTAGCGGAAGGTGATATGACGCTGGATTGTCTCCCGCATTCGGATACGGATGTCCACGTTCGAAAGCAACGTTCGCCTCGACGACGCAAGCGACGTCGGCGGACCCCTTCTGCCTTCTGACGATTGCCTCCAACACACGGCCGGTCAAGAAGGTGACATCTCGTCAGACGACATGGAAGCTGCGCCTGTTGAGGATCTGAGTGGTGTAGACGGTTCATTTGCCCATACTACGAGTGCCACAGATGCATCAGGTCGCGTCGATGGATGGCGCTCCGTCTACCTCTACCAAAGATGACGTGCGTGAGAGAAATTTAGGTGCCGATCAGCTACACAGCATCGTGTTGCACCCACTGTGGTCGGACGATGTTGAGGAACTTCCTGGAGAGGGCACGGGGATGCCACTCCTAGCGTGAAAGACTCATCATTTGTCACGGGTTGGGTGTGTCTGACATCTCTTGCGGTTATCTTCGAATGGCGTCTACCCTAGGTGAAGAGGCTAGCCAGCACACCTTTCGCCTTGCCACCATCAATATCAACGCGATAAGGGCACCATACAAACTGACAATGCTACAACGCATGCTCGATGCGGCGGACATTGACGTGGCCCTCTTGCAGGAAGTATGTGTCGCTAGTTTCCCTGACTTCTACGGATATACCGCCCACATCTCCCACGCCTTTTCTATCGATTGTGGTGTGGCTATCCTGCTACGGGACGGCTTGGCGGCTACGGACGTACTGTACTTTCCGAGTTCAAGAGCCATGGCAGTAATTGTTAACGGTGTACGACTCATCAAGGTATATGCCCCTTCGGGATCAGGGAGACGGAGAGAGCGGGCCCGCTTTTTTTCGGAAGATATTACGCCTCTATTTATGGGCCGCATAGACGATATGGTGATCGGAGGAGATTTTAACTGTACATTATCTCCGTCTGACCAGCAGCCACATCACGTCCCGTGTGCGGAATTGGAAATGCTAGTGCGTGATCTCCACCTGATCGACACGTGGCTCCACATCCATGGCCCAGCTCCTGGTTACACCTGTTATACATGTCATTCATCAAGTCGGTTAGACAGGATTTATGTCACAAGCACCCTTTCTGCGGCCATGAGAGGAGCAGAGCTCTGGCCCACTGCATTCACCGACCACACAGCCTATATTTGCACCATTGCCCTCCAACCTGCACGTGTGTCGCGCAGTAGGCCCCCCTGGAAACTGAACGTCGCCCACCTGGACGAGCCAGCATGTAAAAGTGCTATCGAAGAGTCGTGGAACGCGTCCTTACAGCGTCGTGGTTGTTACCGATCGACCCTCAGTTGGTGGATTGAATGTGCGAAGCCTGCTCTTAGGCTCACCTTCATGGCTTACGGCCAGGAAGCAGCGGCATGGAAGAGGAGCACGGAAAACTTTTATTACACCGTCCTACGGGAATGTCTTTCTATGGAGCCCTCACTTGACAGGCAGATCATAGTCAATCGCGCGAAAGCGCAGCTCGTCTCCTTAGCACGCCGTCATTTACAGGGCGCTGTTATACGGTCGCGTGCTCCAGACATGATGCAATCAGAAAGGCCATCTATGCACCACGTGTTCCTAGAACGCAGGAGGCGCCGTAGGGCACTGGTAACCGACATGATAACGGACGACGGTCGACACGTGGTAGAACAAGCAGATATAGCAGAAGCCTTCTATGGGCATTACGCTCAACTTTATTCAGCAGTGCTCCCTGATATGGCGACGGTAGACACCGTTTCAGCACATGTCCACGGTACAGTTCCACCAGACATGGTACCGACTTTACTGGGAGACGTGACAGAAGAGGAAGTGCTCGACGCCATTGGTAAAGATGCTCCCCATAAATCACCAGGAATCAACGGATTACCATTAGAGTTCTATCGAGCCTTTAAACAACTGTTGGTACCGTGTTTGATTGAAATTTGTCAGGAATTGATGTCCCCGGGTATAACATTGCCTGCACCGTTCTTAGAAGGTCTGATTGTCCCAATCCATAAGCCGAAGGGACGGAATCATGTCCGCGATTATCGCCCCATAACGTTATTGAACAGCGACTTCAAGATCTTTTCGAGGCTGCTATCAGAACGTATTCGCGGCAGACTATTGCACGTCCTGTCCGGCGATCAGACGTCCTTGGGGGGACCCAACAACATCAGAACTGCGTTATGTCGTTACAGAGATCTCATCTCCCTTGCACGGGTGAGACGTTTGCCGGCAGCCCTGGCGTCTATCGACTTTAGCCAGGCTTTTGACCGTGTGGGCCACACTTTCCTCACGGCCGTTCTACGGCGCATGGAATACCCCGACCCCTTTATCACAGTGTTGACACGCCTTCTGCATGGTGCTACTTCTCGAGTTCTTGTTAATGGAAGACTGACGGCACCCATGCCGATCCGCCGATCAGTACGACAGGGATGTCCATTATCAACATTGTTATTTGCATTGGCCTTAGAAACTTTGTTGTGTGGTCTCCGAGACTGGCTCACTGGGATACAGTTCGGCGGCTCCATCTATCGCTGCACCGCCTATGCGGATGATTTGATGATCGTCATACGTGGAGCTGACGACATGGCTGCGGCTTTGGACTGGATTGCAACCTACGGTACAGCTTCTGGTGGCCAAATCAACGTTGACAAGTCCGTCGCCTTGAGCATCGGGATTGGGCTACCGCAGGAACACATTGCCCCCTTACGCTTCAGTGATACTGTACGCTGCTTGGGCTTAGATTTCATGAACGACATGCGACGCGCGACGACGCTCAATTATTGACGCCTTCTTTGCCAAATTAGGGCCGGAATTGCAAATCAGCGCTTGTGATCCCTCAACAGTTCAGCGGGCGTATTATGCCAATGTATACCTTGCGTCCCGCATACCGCATGTCGCCCAAACGCTACCCATTCCGAAATCCTTGGCTGGTAGCATTATGGCAGCGCTGGGATACTTCGTCACCGCTGGTATGTTACTGAAGATCAGATACGTATTTCTTACCCTCCCCAAGGAAAAAGGTGGTCTCGGCCTAGCATGATAGGGCCATTGCCCTCTATGTTAGTTCACATTTATGTCTGCTGCGCCGTTGTCCTACGAGCCTCACGAGTCTGCTTCTGACGGCGCTGCGACCTGCTTCAGTAAGAGCGCCCGTGGCATTACAGGACATCCCAGCGCCTCTCTTTTATATAGGACGTTTCTATTTAGAACAAAGTTATTGCAGTGTAGCGCACATGACACCGCGAATGGCCACAACTCGACGCCTATATCACGCCATGCTGCAACGCCGCCCCCTAAATGTGGTCGAACTAAAATATCCTGACGTACGGTGGCGCGTGGTGTGGAAGATTGTACACGATGCCATGCTTGATTCCGATGTTGTTCCCCAATGGTACGTAGTCGTTAATGGGAAGCTGGTGACGGAAGAACGTCCCTACAATATCCACATGGCAGAATCTCCCAATTGTGTGGGTTGTAATACAGTAGATTCTGACGACCGCCGCCTCAACTGTGGAGAGGCGGAACCGGTTAAGTACCTTGTGCGGCAGATGCTGGCTTATCTCTTGCGAGTTAGGCCAGAGCATATATCTGCACGCACGTTATTGTTTCCGGATGAGACATTTTACCCCATGACTCGAACCAACTCTGTCACCTGGATACGTGGACATGCGGTCCATTACCTCTGTCGTAACGGACACAAGAATTTACTTGACTTCTGGCTCTATTTGCAAGAAAGACATTATGCTATTTACGGGCATACCAGATATCGACAATGCTTCGCAAACTAACTCTAGAGTGCTTTTCACAGCCCGCCGTGTAGCTGGACTGTTCCGGGCAGTGTTAGATGAGGTCAGAACGAACTGCAAACGGTCATATATTGAACAATCTTTATCAGTGGGCGCAGTCGCTGGGAAGCCTAACTACGAAGTGGTGGCTTTATTTTCATGTTATTTATGTTTACTATCTTCGATAGTGTCTTCATTCTGTTTTAGTTTTCCAGGCTTGATTAACTATGACTGTTCGCACATTGGTATCTACATAAATAAAAAAAATTTTAAAAAATGAAAAAAAAGAACTGTGAAAAAGCGTCTGTTATGGTTCGCAGTTCCAGTCTCATTGACTGTACCGTTTTTATGCCTTCTGTGGAAGAGCTACAGGTAATGATGGTTGGTTCAAATGGCTCTGAGCACTATGCGACTTAACTTCTGAGGTCATCAGTCGCCTAGAACTTAGAACTAATTAAACCTAACTAACCTAAGGACATCACACATATCCATGCCCGAGGCAGGATTCGAACCTGCGACCGTAGGGGTCACGCGGTTCCAGACTGAAGCGCCTTTAACCGCACGGCCACACCGGCCGGCACAGGTAATGAGATCAAACATCGATAAGGAAATCGCAAGAAAATAATTTCGGCTCATAGTGCAATGGTGAAAAACTTGCAATGCTGCACAACAGGTAACGCCTCTTTCCGCTGCTGAAAAGCAAATTTTGGGTTTCTAGGAATACATAATTTTATTTATGAAATTCCACATTTGCATACCTCTTGAGTATAACACAGCATACCAATTAAACACAGACCCAATCAAAATCTAAGTGAGTAGTATTTTACTAATTCGTGTCCATAGAGGCACGCTTGTGTACAGACACTCAGTTTTATTAAAACAGACTTTCGTCGTAAGATTAGCGTGGGTAGTTTTATTTCATTTTTTATAATACAATTCACAATTTTCGTTATGTTTCCTTTAGTGTTGTTAAAACAATGGTAAACATGAGAGAGAAATTAATCATCAACGATATATGCGAATTCTCTGATGTTATCTATAACAGTCCGAAAATGCACATGCAGTTTATTAATTACATGCATGTAGAAAACTTGTTCTGAGTTAAAGCTGTCAAACAGGGTTTGAAGAAGAATAAAATACCACTACCAGACGACAGCTAATGTAGATAACACTTTTCCGACGTATTTTGCCACGATGCGCTCTCCCCATACATAATACAAAAGTTTCGAGATGCATCTGTTGCCTGGCTGTCTATTAAACCTGAAAAGAACAAAATGTCGCAGAAGTTAGCCCTTTATCCACATGCGACTATTTTGGGTTGAGAAGTGAAGGGAATTATGTTACAAGTTCCATTACATTGATAACTTCACCAGACAGTAGAACTGCGTTTTAAAAAATGTAGCAATGTATGCGCTCGAACTCGCGACATCTTACCTACGGGGCGCGACACTTACGATTACGCTACTAAATGACGTATAGCTGCAACAGCTCCAGAACTAAAAAACAGTTCCTCCAGAACTTCTGCATTCCACAGTGCTGTGAGATAATGCTTATGGCCGGGTTTAGACTTCTGAGAGACAAACAGTTACACCTTTTCTTTTGCACTGCACGATGTTTTCAACAAACACATAGCGCAATAGAGTAGCTCAAGTGGAAAGGAACACTTCCTATTTAAATTTCTTCATCTTACACTGTTCGCAGTTCTGTGTAGGTGGCAGTTGCGTGATTTTATTTTGGTGGTTGCAAAGTAGAGTCGAATGTATGCACTGGGTAGCTGAGGCAGCTACTTCATGGTGATTCGGTCAACCAAGTAAATGAATTTACTGAACATGCTGCAAATTACTACAGGGAGCCTGTGTGTCAGAATTCTCATCCAGTGTAGCGCAACGGCGTTACGACAGAAAAACGAGCCACAAAGAAGAGGATTTGGTGGTCTGTTGGGCTGATGGTAGGTTCATATATGTATGGTTTGGGTTCGATTCCAACTTCGGTCAATGTTTTTAGATAGGGAGAGACAGATTCCATTCTCTTCTGGCTACACCAATTCAAGTAAATATAATGGCATTGTGGTCTGAAATTCACATTAAAAAAGATATTCCTTCTCTACCAAGTAGACGTTAGGTTGATGGCTCTGAGCACTATGGGACTCAACTGCTGAGGTCATTAGTCCCCTAGAACTTAGAACTAGTTAAAGCTAACTAACCTAAGGACATCACAAACATCCATGCCCGAGGCAGGATTCGAACCTGCGACCGTAGCAGTCTTGCGGTTCCAGACTGCAGCGCCTTTAACCGCACGGCCACTTCGGCCGGCCGTTAAGTTGAACCACAATAAAGTCTAGAGTGGCGACATGTAGAAACTCTTATCATCAGTAACCTTTCTTATACTAGTTATTTATTTATAGTGACGAAACAAACGCTATGTAGGCTCACAGGACAGTTATTCCATCTTTTATCTGAGCTTCTGTATGTTGATATAATTGGTTCTGAACTGGGAATGCAACTCAGACCGCCCTTAACGCGGAATTTGATCCTATCTGCTAGTGGATAATAGTTTTGATTTTTAATGTATTTTCATTAGTTGTCAACACTAACGAAATGTGGCGTTTTTGACTCCCAGTGAGACACACAACTATTTGCGAGATCACTGTAAGTTCAAGATGTTATTCCGAGCTGCTGGTGGCGAAAAATTCGGTAGCTGACGTCTCTTTGTGTGTAGTCAACAACGATATTTGTGGGGCTCTATTCCCAGTCAGCACTGAACTCTTCGTCATATTATTTCTAATTCAAACATGCTCACATGTCGCTGCTGGTGCTACAAACCCATATTTAACGTTCATTTTCTCTAGAATATAACAGAGATAGGTGCCGTGTTGGAGTCCTGGGAAGGAAATAATAATGTTTCTCTCGTCATTTCAGTTAAAACTTCTAGCTACTCCCGAGAAAATCCGAAATGTCACAGTTGATTGTGCTTCGATATCTATCCGATTAGGTTCTGGGTTCGAATCCCTGCCCAACACAAAGCTTTACCTCACAGGATTTCGAGTAAGTTACTTGTTAAGAAGGGATATTTAACATCTATCGTAGTTCATTAACAGGGACAATAGGTGCTGGGTAGGAATTCGCGTCCGTTAAAAATGTTTGCATTATGTAATTTAAAGTTGATATTTGCTAACTGATACTGTCTAAAATCGAGGCATATCACTCCCTGTATGCCTAATGAGGAATGACTGTTAGTTTCCGTCAGTCACGAAGTATTTGCTTAGTATGCATGACCTGGGTTTGAATCCATATGCAGAACGAGACGGTTCGTTGTGTCATTTAAAGTTCATACATATTCTCAACTAGCTGCTCGTGAATAACTTAAATTTTTAATGTCTTTTGTGTTAAATAATAAGTACGGTATGTTACTTTGAAGAGGAAATCATGAATACAACGAACTTACTACGTGCATTACCTGTCTGGCGCAATAATGAGGGTGGTAACATTTTAGGTATGTCATTTATTGTAATAAATGTGAGCTTACAAGCCTTAAGCACAGTATTACCTGTGATATGGTGTTCCCTGACATTTGTTGTATCGTGGTCTTACTTTACATGTTGACTTATTGTGATACAGAGCAGTGTTTTCTAGTGGTGACTTGTTCGAACCATTTTCAATAGTCAAACGACTGTACCAAGGAGCGATTAGAGGACCTGCTAGACAGCTGCGTTATGTGGGTTGCATGCGAATCAGGCGAAATGCAGTTCAGGTCGTTCGGATACTTTTGAGCACGACTGTACCAGTAGGGTTTTCTCAATGACTATTCAGTGGTCGTTGGTGTGGATGGGTCTCCTCAACAGGCGCCTGGTTCATGCAGCCATGCTGACTGCTACTCATCGGCCACGAAGGCTTGAATTTGCACGCCAATACCGCAACATGGCGTCCCCTGAGTGGCGACAGGTGGCCTTTTAAATGAATCACGTTTTGTGCTTCACGGAATACATGACCATTGGCGTGTACGGGGTGAAAAATCTGAAAGCAAACACCCTACATGCGTTACGGTCTGGGAAATGTTTTAGTTTCATTCCATGGGTGATCTTGTCATCCTGGAAGGTAGAATTACGCAACTATCCTTACGGACTAAGTCCGCTCCTACCTGCAGTTTGTTTCGACGATGGCATCAACCAGCAAGACAATGGAGCGTGCCTCGCAGCTCGCAGTGTACATGAATGGTGCGAAGAGCGCCAGTATGAGCTTAAACTTCTCGCCTGGCCACCAAGCTCTCCAGATTTAATCGCAGTCGACAACCTGTGGGACCACCTCGATCAGACTGTTCGCATCATGGATTCTCAACCCAGAAACCTAATGCACTGGCGACAGCTCTGGAGTCGGCACGGCTTCATGTCCCTGTCGGTACCTTCCAGAATCTCAATGACTCTCTTCCTGCACATCTCGCAGCGGTCGGCGCTGCAAAAGTTGGTATTCATGTTTTTACAGGTCGTCACATTAATGTGACCGGACAATTTATCATCGTACTCTCAAAGTCTATTGTAGTGTTCAACCAACAAAGCATGCTGTTGGCACAGTGATCCAGTATCACCACAGTGGAGTCGCTGGTTTTTGCAGGGCAGTGCCTGAGCTAACGCGACGCGGGCAGCGCAGGCGGCAACGCGAGACGCCGTGAATCGGCTGCCGGCTCTTGGCGGGCTTCCAGACGCGGCCCGCGGTTTACGTAATGCGAGCCCGCGGCGCGCGGGCCGCGCTGTGATTGCCTCGCGGGGCAAAAAGCAGCGCTGCCCCTATACGCTCAGCTCGTAGGGCTGCGTCTTGTGAGCAGAGAGCTCGCCGGTGAATAGAAGCCACCAGAATTTCAAATAAGGAAATAACTCTACGATAATGTATAAAAATTGCCCACTCGAATATGCCTGGAAATTTATACCAAACGCCAACAAGATTTGCAAAATTGTTACCTGTATTCCGTGATATCTGCAAGTTCATAGTTCTTTTCCTACTTTCCTCTATTTCACACGTCATACGCGAAGGCAACTAGACTAAAATGACATTCAGACGACAGATTCATCTACAGCTTTTAGTTATTTGTTAATGTTGTTATATTGTAGTTGTCCTTCTTTAAATTTCGTTATATTTAAATTAGTTTTGTGTCTTTATATTAGTTTTTTAATTGTTAATTTGTGTTTGTATTTGCATTGTTATTGCTGTTCTTTGCGCCATATTGCGGACGCATAGCTTAGCTCTGGGTTTCGCTGGGCGTTGTCTTGCTACGTTCACTTGTGTTAACGTGCCACAGCAATGACTCGTCCGCAATATTGGTCGCGCCAGACCGCTCGTGAATTTTTTTTTTAATTTGACTTAAAAGACGTTATTATGTTTCTCATTTTTAGGTTAAAAGGGTATAGCCTCAATAGAATAAAAACCTCAAAGTCCTTCTCAGACACACAGCCGAAGGCCTTCCTAGAGACAACAGGACTCTTAGCAAAAGTTCCATATGGTACACTTGTTCCCAGTATGCTATTTGTGTTGAGTAAGGGTGAAACAAGTTTAATATCTGGATTAATGGTAAAATAATGTTTGTATTCTGTACTGCGAACCCTAATAAAATTGATTTATAGTTGAAAATCGAGATTGTGGTAGAATAGTAGTCAATGGGGATACGCCTGCTGGAAAGAGCACCGTTTTGATTTTCAGCAGTGTAGTGCCTCTGTAGTCGACCATTAACAGTAAATACTGCTCAGACATATACGCAGACCTAATTTTGAGTTATTGAGGGATACTGTGGCCATACACTAACCAAAATAACTACTGCCAAACTGTTTCTGTTGCTGTTTGCTGTTGCTGTTGCTGTTACACCCCGTAACTGATACTCATTGTTAATAGTTAACTGTCATTTACCCATTTGTACTGCTAGGCATATTTGTGACCGCTCTTACATATATCCCCAGCAAGGTACACATAACGCAGCTTCTTTCTGTTGTTGCTTTCTGCCATCAAATTCTTTGGTGTTGCGCAGACTGCAACAGAGTTGCGGATTAAAACAGTGATCCAGAAGGTGTAGAAAGTTTCTTTATTTTTTAATTTTCGGTAATGACCACAAAACTTTTGATCCTTAGGCTACCGTGTTCCGTAAGCAAGGACAATCTTCATGTCGTAGGACATATTATAAAACACATCTTAAGATGGTCACTGCTGACCCAACCAGGTTAGTCTAAGGATGAAAAGTTTTTGTGCTCATTGACGGAAATACAAGCAATTTATTCTTTGGTGTTGCTCGGTAGTGGAACAGATTTCTGGCCACCCGATTTATACATAAATGGTACAGTGAGCCGAAAGGACGGTTGAAGGGAAGAGATATTGGTTCGAGATCAGTCTACTATGCAGAGTGTCGCAAGCTGCAGTGAATGGATAGCTGTTTCAATCACTATCAATCAGTCAAGAGAGAAAGATAATAATAGTAATTACGAGAAAGTACTTGCATTTCTGTTACAGGTCGCAATTAATATATTTACAATTGACTTTCCATATCATGTGATAAAACGTTGAAACGGTCATTTAGAAGGCGCTCCTTTTGACCGATTGGGTATACTTTTGGGTAACCGTAAAAAGTTTTATCTCAAATGATAGCTACTAAGAAGTCCCCAGGTTTATAAGCAGCTGCGCTTCTATGTCATCAGTAGTGACTGAAACTTGATTGAAGCTTTCAACACACCCTAACGCAGAATTATATGTATTTTACTTTTTATAAACATTACTGATGCCACCATACTATCGAAATTTCAAGCAAGTAAATTACGCATATCTGGCAGGTGCTGTACGAGTCTAGTTATTATATAAACTGAATTACATTGAACTGCCCCTAGATTTTTCCACTTAAAATTATTTCCTTGCTGTTTTCGATCTTATCTGTCACAGTATTACTCTGAATCAAGTCGTAACAAAGAAAACTCGAAGTTGAGAGTTAGTATATGATGAGCGAAAATATTGTGGCTTCACCATTTTGCCTTAGCTGATTTCACTTTCCTCTGAAGCAAGTCGTGAAACTGGCGTCTCCTTAGCACGGTACTCAGTGCTGCTGACTCCCTTGGGGTGGACTCGGGTTCGACTCTCAGTACTGCTATTGTTTTGTTACTTGGTGGAAGGACAGGAACGATTAGCACTCATCCTCGCGATTACTTGACCGAGTACAAGCGGCTCCAGTTCACGAAAACTTGGAACGGCAGACACATCGGTGTGCCGACCCCACTTTTCTCCATAACACATGTAATGATGCAGTTGCGAAAGGATGACACGGCAGTCGGTCAGTCCCGACGGGCCTGCCAGATCCTTGGACGGAGTTTAGAACAGTTTTTTTACCGAAGAAGTACTCGTATAGCACTGTTGTCTGTGAGAGCAGATGGTCAAGGTGGCTAATCGGAAAGAGTTTTCTTCTTCCGCACACAACGGTGAGTATCTTCGCGGTATGTGAGAATTGTATCTTCAGCGTATGAGTTGATGTTGGTGATTATAATGGAACAGTCATAGTATGGAGGCACGTTTGTGCTGTATGTTGGAGAGAGAAGGGGGAAGGTGATCCTCGTGCCGGCATACGACCCACAGCTTCTGGAAGCAGTTTGGAGGGATGTGAGCTCAACGGTCGCATCCGACAGTTGGGCCATCATCCACAGCGTCACATGCAATCAGTCGATGAGAAGCTGCGGAGACATTTTGGAATTTAAGCTATTACATTCAAGCAAAGTCTGATGTTCAGAGAGCTTACGTCACGACGTCTCCATACTTTGACAGCCAAATACTGGTGGTGAAAATTTCTTCCACCATCAGCATTCGAACACGTTACATCTGAATCAAGTGGCATCGCATATACTAAGAAGACGGGCTTTCTAGATAGACGGGCTTTCTTTTATAAAATTTATCCACGAAGAAGACACAAGGGGTCACTGATTCATAAAAGAAGCGAAAAGGTTGAAAAATTAACAGTAATGATCACATTTTCTGAAGTACTGATAGCACTGCAATTTACTGTGACATCTCGATGACTTTCTCGATAGCATTCAATTTCAAGAAACGTTGTAATTTCTTATTTTTTATGGAATTTTCTGCACTTTTTGCATGCCATTGCGTATTATAGCTTTCCATATTTGTCTGTCTTCTGCTGTTTCTTTTGCCATTACATAGTTGTTTTGCTCTTTAGTCTATCATCCGATATCTTTTCTTCCGTCTTGTTCTATTTTCTTTCACCACTCCTTTTAAGACGTCAATAAACGTTGTCTTCTTGGAGAAACTACCAATTAGTTGTTTTTTTTTCTTTAAAATCTTCATTTATATTTGTCATTTTAACCCATCCTTCATCATGCCTCATCATTCTTGTTTTCTTCCAACATTTCCTTCCTTCCGTATATCCATATCTCTTAACTAGCGGATAAAATAACCTGAATTTTTATTGTTTATGAGGAAAGCAATGACAAACTACCGCAATATGATACCCAGGATGTACATGGCTACGTCCCTCATTATGATCTCTGTGAGTAGAATACGAGGGGTAACCGGAAAGTAAGGTCCGACTGTTCGCGGAATGGAAACCACTGTGGAAATCAAAAATTTTTGTTTGCAAACTGTTGGCAACATCTTCCAGCTACTTTTCTACATAGTCGCCGCCCCGACTTATTCATCTATCGTAGCGTTGTACCAACTTTGCAATACCCTCGCCATAGAAGGCAGCCAAATGGCTCTGAGCACTATGGGACTCAACTTCTGAGGTCATCTGTTCCCTAGAACTTAGAACTACTTAAACCTATCTAACCTAAGGACATCACACACATCCATGCCCGAGGCAGGATTCGAACCTGCGACCGTAGCGGTCTCGCGGTTCCAGACTGTAGCGAGATGGCAGCCGTCTATGCTTTCCGTCACCTCTCTACGCTGATCTACAGCTCCTTTCTCTGCCTCAGAGAGCATAGCGAGCGATTCATGTTAGCTGAGATGGAACTCAACAGGAGGCAGTTAACGGCCGAGTTGCGGGTGATGAAAAACTTTCCACTGGAAAAGCTGCAGAAGCATCTTCCTTGCCCCTGCAGAGTGTGGCCGAGAATTGTCATGAAGAAGGGAAGGCATGAGAGGTGTCTTATGTCGGCTCCATGATATCAGGTGAGGTATCTCACCAGTCCCTCATACTTGGCGGGAGACCTGATTTGTCTTTGCACCTTTATGTGCTCACTGTGGGCTCACAACTGAAAAGAACGATTTGACGCCATCGATGGTCATCCTAGAGACATTGCTCAATAATTTTTACTGCGGCTTCCATTTTGTGCCGACTCGGACCTTAGTTTCCGAACAACCCTCCTACACGCATGCAAACTGAAAATAGGAAATTAGTGGTAAGGTCTTATGGGATCAAACTGCTGAGGTCATCGGTCCCTAAGTTTACACACTACTTAATTTAACTAACTTACGCAAGGAGAACACACACACCCATGCCCGAGCGTGGACTCGAACCTCAGACGGGGGGATCCGCGGGAACTGTGACAAGACACCCGAGACCGCGCTACCACCCCGCGTGACAGGCAAACTGATATTTTATTCGCACTGACTTCCAGCCCGCATCAAATAATTTAAAATTCACGGGCTTCCGGCCGAGTACTCGTCGACTATATCCATGTGGTGACTGTCTCCTTGTTGCTGCTGGTATCCTTATAATGCCGCGCTACCTTCTGTGACGTCATAATTGACAATGTTCTCTCTGCGCACCCACTGCGACTATTTTAACCATTCGATGGTCGGATATGAAGCAGTGCTTGGTTGCAGACCGTCGTCTTTATTGATCGTGTTGTCACAAATTTTTATCTCTATTACAAAGGCTATTGGCTCTATTTGGGGAGCAAAATAACTGATGATGGTCGAAGTAAAGAGGATATAAAATGCAGACTGGCAATGGTAAGGAAAGCCTTTCTAAAGAGAAATTTGTTAACATCGAGTGTTGATTTAAATGTCAGGAAGTCGTTTCTGAAAGTATTTGTATGGAGTGTGGCCATGTATGGAAATTAAAGATGGACGATAAATAGTTTAGACAAGAAGAGAATAGAAGCTTTCGAAATGTGGTGCTACAGAAGAATTCTGAAGATTAGATGGGTAGATTACATAACTAATGAGGAGGTACTGAATAGAATTGGGGAGAAGAAGAGTTTGTGGCACGACTAGAAGAAGGGATCGGTTGGTAGTGCATATTCTGAGGCATCAAGGGATCGCCAATTTAGTATTGGAGGGCTGCGTGGAGGGTAAAAATCGTAGAGGGAGACCAAGAGATGAATACACTAAGCAGATTGAGAAGGATGTAGGCTGCAGTAGGTACTGGGAGATGAAGAAACTCGCACAGGATGGAGTAGCATGGAGAGCTGTATCAAACCAGTCTCAGGACTGAAGACCACAACAACAGCATGACAGAGGCCAAAGAGTGCTCAGCGGAAACGGATTTTAAACCACTACACGTGCCTGGAAGCCCGAGAAAATTTTATCAGAGTGCATCGCCGCGAAACCGTGCAATCGAATAAAATTTTACGAGCTGAATCAAAAATTTTCTGTGCCTAGGTTCATTTAGGTGCTTTATTGAAACTATCGATATAAATTGCACCCACTTATCCGATAAATTTGCCTTCTACCTCTCATGTTGCTCAAAGGCGTATATCGGAAAAAAGTTACTGCGTCTCTGCTACAGCGTCATATTAGCCCATAAAGGCATAGGAGCAAGTATTGCTCCCAACCCCACACAACAGACGTCGGCGAGTGGAAGGAGGCTCACTGAGTGGCCTGTCTGGGAAGGCGCCTCACACACAGGAGTGGATGCCGGGCTGCCCGGCTATGGCTGGCTCTTTATTCTCGACCCACGTATGCCGCTCGCAAACATATTGCGCTCGCTGAATGGCAGCAGCGAAGCTCACCTGTTTTTTCTCCCGGCTGCCGTACCTGCGCGTCGTATCGAAGCCACACAGGCAGGAGCTGAAAAGCGAGAGAGAGACAGGCAGGGAGAGAGAGAGCGCTTCATTATAACCAGCTTTCTGTTCTCCTCGAATAGCGCTTTGTGCTTTATTTAAAACCCACACCTCTTTCTCGACTGACACGGCTGAATGTGCGGGATTTACGACGGATGATTCAGAAATATGGAACAAACTGCAGATTGCGACAAATCTACGCTTACGTATCATACGACGGCGTCGATTTCAGAGGCTGGTGGTAACAGGAGTAAAGGCTTAAATAAATGACTTGTCACAGATTTCAATTACAGCTACATGATTTTAAAATGTAGAACAATTCGCCCGCATAAGGAATATCGTTATCTGATTTCGGTTTGTATCCGATACAGGAACAGTTTTGCAAGAGAGAGGAATATCTACTACCAGATAAAAAGGATCTGGGCACCAATTATTGAACATTAATATGGGGCGTGTCCACTCTTTGCCTTTATAACGGCTTGTACTCCTCTCGGAACACTTTCAGTGAGGTGTGTGAATTTCCGTGGAGAAATGCGTGGCCGTTCTTCCTCAAGACCTGAAACCAGAGAAGGTAGTGATGCTGGTCACTAGGGTCTGGAGTGAAGTCATCGTTCTGACTCATGTCAGAGATATTCCACTGAAATCAGGTCAGGACTCTCAACAGGTCAGTCTGTTTTAGAAATGCTATTGTCTAACACCCCCTCCCCCGCCTATGAACCATGGAACTTACCTTTGGCAGGGAGGCTTGCGTGTTACAGACAGTAGTACTGTACGTGCAACCATAATGGAGTGGCATCTGTTGAGAGGTGGTTCCTGTAGAGGGGCAGCAGCCTTTTCCGTAGTTGTAGGGGCAACAGTCTGGATGATTGACTCATTTGGCCTGGTAACACCAACCAAATCGGCCTTGCTGTGCTGGTAATGTGAACGGCTGAAAGCAAGGGGAAACTAGAGCCGTAATTTTTCCCGAGGGCATGCCACTTCACTGTATGGTCAAATGATGACGACGTCCTCTTGCTTAAGATATTCCGAAGGAAAAGTAGTCCCCCATTCGTATCTCTAGTCGGGGATTACTCAGGAGGACGCCGTTATCAGGAAAAACGAAACTGGCGTTCTACGGATCGGAGTGTGGAATGTCCGATCCCTTAATTGGGCAGGTAGGTTAGGAAATTTAAAAAGGGAAATGGATAGGTTGTATTCAGATATAGTGGAAATTAGTGAAGTTCGGTGACGGGAGGAACAAGACTTCTGGTCAGGTGAACACAGGGTTATAAATACAAAATCAACTATGGGTAATGCAGGAGTAGGTTTAATAATGAATTAAAAAAAGGAGCGGGGATAAGCTACTAAGAACAGCATAGTGAACGCATTATTGTAGCCAAGATAGACACGAAGCCCACGCCTACCACAGTAGTACAAGTTTATATGCCAACTAGCTCTGCAGATGATGAAGAGATTGAAGAAATGTACGATGAGTTAAAAAGAAAATATAGACAGTCAATGGCAAGAAAAGCGCTTCTGAAGAAGATAAATTTGATAAGGTCGAGTATAGATTTAAGTGTCTGGAAGTCTTTTCTAAAAGTATTTGTATAGAGCAGGGGCGGGCAAACGTTGCACGCGGCTCATGAGCACACAGCGCAGCACGTGTGCTGCTCGCGTGCAATCGTCGAACGGAGCAGTGGCGACAGCAGGCAGGTTGCCGCAGTGTAGTTCCAGGCTAAGCTGCGGACGTTGAAGCGAAGCGACCACTAGGTAGTGAATTTCAGTAACCGGAAAATGCAGAGTGAATCAAGGAAACGGAGAATTGGAGATTTGTTATCTTTTAAAAAGGAATGGGAGAATCATTTTTTCTCTGTGCAAAAACGTGAAAATTGGAAATGTATAATATGTGACAGTATTCTCGCTGGTCAGCGGAAGTTTAATATTGAACGCCATTATAATAAATTTCAGTATGTTGCCGTTCATTGTGCAATAAAAGAGGAATTTCTCAAGCGATTTGGGGATATATCTTACTTATCCCAAGGTTTTGAATAGTTCTCGAGACAATCTGCTGTTTCTGTAGATGATATTCATCCCAGTATGAGAGACAGGTTCCTTTTGGCAAGACGTGTGATAGATTTTTATCACGACTTTCCACAGCAAGTTTCCTCGTCTCCATCGTGAAGCCGCGAAGATAATGTCAATGTTTGGCTCGACATACGTTTGTGACAGATTTTCTTCTGTTATGAAAATTAATAAATTTCGGTTAAGAGCAAACATCAGTAATGAAAATTTGCGTAACTGTTTGCGTTTGTCTGTATGTAGAAATTTTTTCCAGACATTAAACGTATTGTAAACTCCACCTGTGATAATTAAATAAAACGTATCGTAGGTAATAGGTACTCTTTCAAACGATGATTACTTTCAAGCACTCCTACTACCCTTATTCTTTCATTCAATGAAGCAGGCCAGGAAACAAACCGCATTACAGAGGAAGAAGCGGAGAGACGGTATGGTGGGGAGGGGAGAGAAGCGGGTGGCCAGCTTGCCCCTGTGTGCACGCAGAACACCTGTTAACTGCACACGTGCATGTGCACCGCACACGTGCAGAATTCCTGCCCGCCCCTGGTATAGAGTGTAGCCACGAATGAATGTGAAACATGGATGATAAATAGTTTGACAAGAAGAGATTAGAAATTTTCGAAATGTGATACTACAGAAGAATGCTGCAGATTAGATGGGTAGATCACATAACTAATGACGAGCTACTGGACAGAATTGGAGAGAGGAGAAATTTGTGTCACAACATGACTAGAAGAAGGGATCGGTTGGTAGAACATGTTCTGAGGCATCAAGGGATCACAGTCTTGGAAGGCAGCGTGGAGGGTAAAAACCGCTGAGGGAGACCAACATATGAGTACACTAAGTAAACTGAGAAGGATATAAGGTGCAGTAGTTACTGGGAGATGGAGAGGCTTGCACAGGATAGAGTAGCATGGGGAGCTGCATCAAACCAATCTTCGGACTAAAAACCACAACAACAACAGCACTGTCTGCAAACCACTGCCTCACAGATGCTGCTTTATGGCAAAGTGTCTAGTCATATTGGTACGAATGATCATCATCTCCGAACTGTTGCCGCACGTTAAAGTTCACAATGCCGTAAAATGTATTCATATTCAACCGCTTTTTTTAGAGGTTTCTTAATCGGAATAAGGGCCATACAGTAATCATAAATACACAGCCATACTAAAACACCAGCCCCTCAGTATTTCGCTCTCGGCAGTACACATGATGCTAAATAAAGTTTTCCAGGCGTTCGCCAAAAGCAAACACTTCCGTCGGATTGTCACAGGCCACTGCCTAAATTTTGATAAATAATCAGCATTGGCGGCCGAAGACTTCCGGCATAAGAAGACAGCCTCATTCTGCCAACGGCCTTGTCAAAGAGGGCGGAGGAGCGGATGGAGGTTCAGGGCACTCTCTTGTCCTAGGGGTGGGACATTGCCCCTAAAGGCGGAAGAAACAGCAGTGTTCAACGACATGAGGATGCAGAAGGCAATGGAAACCACTGCATTAAAGACACGTAACGTGTATCCACAGGAAATGTGGCCTGTAATTGAAGAAGTGTCATGATGATCTCTCCATTGGCAAAATATTCCGGAATAGTCCCACATTCGGATCTCCGGGAGGGGACTACCAAGGGGCAAGTTACCATGAGAAAAAGACTGAATAATCAACGAAACGATAACGTTCTACGAGTCGGGGCGTGGAATGTCAGAAGCTTGAACGTGGTAGGGAAACTAGAAAATCTGAAAAGGGAAATGCAAAGGCTCAATCTAGATATAGTAGGGGTCAGTGAAGTGAAGTGGAAGGAAGACAAGGATTTCTGGTCAGATGAGTATCGGATAATATCAACAGCAGCAGAAAATGGTATAACAGGTGTAGGATTCGTTATGAATAGGAAGGTAGGGCAGAGGGTGTGTTACTGTGAACAGTTCAGTGACCGGATTGTTCTAATCAGAATCGACAGCAGACCAACACCGACAACGATAGTTCAGGTATACATGCCGACGTCGCAAGCTGAAGATGAACAGATAGAGAATGTGTATGAGGATATTGAAAGGGTAATGCAGTATGTAAAGGGGAACGAAAATCTAATAGTCATGGGCGACTGGAATGCAGTTGTAGGGGAGGGAGTAGAAGAAAAGGTTATAGGAGAATATGGGCTTGGGATAAGGAATGAAAGAGGAGAAAGACTAATTGAGTTCTGTAACAAGTTTCAGCTAATAACAGCGAATTCCCATTTCAAGAATCACAAGAGGAGGAGGTATACTTGGAAAAGGCCGGGAGATACGGGAAGATTTCAATTAGATTACATCATGGTCAGACAGAGATTCCGAAATCAGATACTGGATTCTAAGGCGTACCCAGGAGCAGATACAGACTCAGATCACAATATAGTAGTAGGCTGAACTTCAAGACATTAGTCAGGAAGAATCAATACGCAAAGAAGTGGGATACGGAAGTACTAAGGAATGACGAGATACGTTTGAAGTTCTCTAACGCTATAGATACAGCAATAAGGAATAGCGCAATAGGTAGTACAGTTGAAGAGGAATGGACATCTGTAAAAAGGGCCATCACAGAAGTTGGGAAGGAAAACATAGGTACAAAGAAGATAGCTGCGAAGAAACCATGGGTAACAGAAGAAATACTTGAGTTGATTGATGAAAGGAGGAAGTACAAACATGTTCCGGGAACATCAGGAATACAGAAATACAAGTCGCTGAGGAATGAAATAAATAGGAAGTGCAGGGAAGCTAAGACAAAATGGCTGCAGGAAAAATGTGAAGACATCGAATATGATATGATTGTCGGAAGGACCGACTCAGCATACAGGAAAGTCAAAAGAACCTTTGGTGACATTAAAAGCAACGGTAGTAACATTAAGAGTGCAACTGGAATTCCACTGTTAAATGTAGACGAGAGAGCAAATAGGTGGAAAGAAGACATTGAAAGCCTCTATGAGGGTGAAGATTTGTCTGATGTGATAGAAGAAGAAACAGGAGTCGATTTAGAAGAGATAGGGGATCCAGTATTAGAATCGGAATTTAAAAGAGCTTTGGAGGACTTACGGTCAAATAAGGCAGAAGGGATAGATAACATTCCATCAGAATTTCTAAAATCATTGGGGGAAGTGGCAACAAAACGACTATTCACGTTGGTGTGTAGAATATGTGAGTCTGGCGACATACCATCTGACTTTCGGAAAAGCATCATCCACACAATTCCGAAGACGGAAAGAGCTGACAAGTGCGAGAATTATCACACAATCAGCTTAACAGCTCATGCATCGAAGCTGCTTACAAGAATAATACACATAAGAATGGAAAAGAAAGTTGAGACTGCGCTACGTGACGATCAGTTTGGCTTTAGGAAAAGTAAAGGGACGAGAGAGGCAATTCTGACGTTACGGCTAATAATGGAAGCAAGGATAAAGAAAAATCAAGACACTTTCATAGGATTTGTCGACCTGGAAAAAGCGTTCGACAATATAAAATGGTGCAAGCTGTTCGAGATTCTGAAAGAAGTAGGGGTAAGCTATAGGGAGAGACGGGTCATATACAATATGTACAACAACCAAGAGGGAATAATAAGAGTGGACGATCAAGAACGAAGTGCTCGTATTAAGAAGGGTGTAAGACAAGGCTGTAGCCTTTCGCCCCTACTCTTCAATCTGTACATCGAGGAAGCAATGATGGAAATAAAAGAAAGGTTCAGGAGTGGAATTAAATTACAAGGTGAAAGGTTATCAATGATACGATTCGCTGATGACATTGCTATCCTGAGTGAAAGTTAAGAAGAATTAAATGATCTGCTGAACGGAATGAACAGTCTAATGAGTACACAGTGTGATCTGAGAGTAAATCGGAGAAAGACGAAGGTAATGAGAAGTAGTAGAAATGAGAACAACGAGAAACTTAACATCGGGATTGATGGTCACGAAGTCAATGAAGTTAAGGAATTCTGCTACCTAGGCAGTAAAATAACCAATGACGGACGGAACAAGGAGGACATCAAAAGCAGACACGCTATGGCAAAAAAGGCATTTCTGGCCAAAAGAAGTCTACTAATATCAAATACCGGCCTTAATTTGAGGAAGAAATTTCTGAGGATGTACGTCTGGAGTACAGCATTGTATGGTAGTGAAACGTGGACTGTGGGAAAATCGGAACAGAAGAGAATCGAAGCATTTGAGATGTGGTGCTATAGACGAATGTTGAAAATTAGGTGGACTGATAAGGTAAGGTATGAGGAGGTTCTACGCAGAATCGGAGAGGAAAGGAATATGTGGAAAACACTGATAAGGAGAAGGGACAGGATGATAGGACATCTGCTAAGATATGAGGGAATTACTTCCATGGTACTAGAGGGAGCTGTAGAGGGCAAAAACTGTAGAGTCAGACAGAGATTGGAATACTTCAAGCAAATAATTGAGGACATAGGTTGCAAGTGCTACTCTGAGATGAAGAGGTTAGCACAGGAAAGGAATTTGTGGCGGGCCGCTTCAAACCAGTCAGTAGACTGATGACCAAAAAAAAAAAAAATACAGCGTGATTCATCACTCCTAATCGCTCGTTTCCAGTCCTCCACTCTTCAGTGACGTCGCTCTTTACATCACCTCAAGAGCGCTTAGATCTGACTGCAGAAACATGTGACTTATGAGGAAACAGTCGGCCATTGTACTATATTCGTTTCAACTCCCTATGCACAGTCGTTGTACTATCTAAATTTTGGGTAGCAATGTGGAGCTTCGTTGATTTCATGATATTTTTTTACAACCGATCTCCGCAATTTTCAACGGTCCTCGTCCCTCAGTTAATGAAATCTGCTTGATCTTGCTTTACCTGTGATTCTTCCTTCGCCTCTCCACTTGAAATTCATATCATCAACTGTCGACTTGGACGGGCTTAGAACGACAGAAATATCCCTGAAGGATCTGTTACTATGGTGACATCCAATGACTAATCCGCGCTCGAAGTCATTGATCTCTCCTGGCCAACTGCTTCTCTACTTTTACTGCTTCCTTAGTGAAAACGCAATACTTCTCCGAGCCTTTTATAATGACGAATCTGCCCCTCATAAAGTTTAGTGACCCATTCTGCATTACATAGTGGAGTCCGGATACCCAAAGATCCATTTGTTCAGACAGCGGGGAATTCCAGAGGTGATGACTTCCATTGGAAGGAAGACCCACACTTTGCCACCCTTGCGTCTCAACGATCCATCACATCACTTGTTTTTATCAGTGACGTCCATCGGTTTAGTGGCGACGGAAGTGTAGAGAGCACCGCGGGAAGCATTATCTCTCAGCATCAATATAATTTTCGAAGGTCTTTGCCCCGTTTCTCTTGAAATATATCCCGACTCGCTAAATTTATCGTGATTAAATACCGTGCAGGCCAGCCATCGGTACAAGGCATCAGGTGATTCCGCGATGTATATTTGAAGGCTATTAGCAATATTAAATTCTCTTAGACAATCTTCAGACCAGAATATAAATACTACCGCCGGATAAAATGCAATTGCTTTGCTATTATTTCTGAATTTCAAAAAAGAAATTGCCTTTGGGAAAGAAACTAGACCAGAAAAACTAGAAAAAATAATTAAATAATAACCTCTCGCCCTGTTATTACTGTTCTGTACCTCTGACTGGCAGTAAACACATGAATGTAAGAAATTTGTAATGATTGTCATCATGAAAAGTTGCAAACTGTGGTAACAATGTAAGTATACAAGTATGGTTAATGGGTTAATCGCTCAAACATTATTCAACAAACTCTCGACCTGTGATCAGCTTGAAAAACTTTTAACAACTGACACAGGCACACCTGTAAAAACCAATCCAGAAAATATAAACGCGCCTACGGTACAAGACATAGAAATTTCACTTATAGAAATGAGAGACTACAAAGCATATAGTGAAAATCAAGTGTTTGCGGAAATGTGAAAGTATGCTCGTAAAACAACTCAGACATCTTTACATGTCTTTTACAAAAATATCTGGGCGGCACAAAAATTCCCAGGAGAATGGACCGCAGCTACAATTAACCTACTTCATAAGCAGTGTGACAAAAGAGATCTAAAAGCTTGTAGAGGAATCTCGCTCTTGGACTGTACCTACAAGATTTTTACAAAATTTTACACCATAGAATTAAAGGACAACTGGGTAAGGAACTAGGTAATATCAAGGAGGCTTCAGACCTTCTAGAAGCTGTGCGGAAGAAATAATTACACTGAAATAAATCATGGCTTCTTACAGCAAACGAAACAAGCCTCTCTCAATTACATTTGTGGACTTTAAGAACGCATATGATTCCATCCATAGACCCTCAATCTCAAAAATTTTTAGATATTTCGGACTCCACCCAAAATTAATTGAACTGATACAAATTTGAAAATTAAATTCACAGTGGAACTTTCTCAATAATTCTTGATAAATGGATGGTTTAAGACAGGGACAAGGCCTGTCACCGCTTCTTTTTAATCGTGGTCTTAAACACAAATGAGGGAATGGGCAAGGACAATCCAAAGAACATTAAGGTTGGAACACAAAAAGATGACATAAAGTTGAACCTTTTAGGATTTTCTGATAACCTCGCTCTTCTCAACAACAACATTCAAGAAATGAAACAACAAATACAATCAGTCCAGGAAATAACCCAGAGTATTGGCATTAAAATATCTTTTGAAAAAACAGAAATAATGTTAATGGAAACGACACTGGCAAAAAGAATTAGAATTGGAGTACAGGACATAAAAATTGTTGAAAATTTTAAATAATTCTGAGAAATATTAACACACAACCTGAATGAGAAACCATAATGGCAGAGTGGAATAAACAAACCGATTAAAACACATCATGTTACCAAGAACACAGATAGTAAAAACTGTCTCTCAATAACCACAAAAATGAAAACTTCAAAATAGTCACAAGGCAGGAAATAACAATGCTAGTGAAACTATATAAGTAAAATATCCAATATTGTACCAATAGACAGATTACTCAAAATAGAAAGAAGGTTAGTCAGAACATGTATAAATAAAAAAATCTGCAAAAAGACAGAGTTTGGAGAATATAATAAAAAATGGCCACTTCGGTTTTATGGTGCTTTATTAACATACCTAACTTCCTCCGTCTCTAATGACCACGATGTCGACGTGACGTTAAACCCGAATCTTCACTCCTTTATTCTGACTTCGTATTCGAAATCGTATAAAAATGGGGTCAGAATATTTCACATACGTCATCCTACAGCAAAATCAACTTTATCATTTGAGGAGGATTCAGCGTCCTTGTTACAAACCATTCAGTGGCAATTGACGAGAATTTCAACTGACGATATTGGTTAGAAACGATTGACTTCATATCACTCTTCAATACAGCCGTAGTTGATATACGCGGAACCATGTGCCCTTTATATTTTTCCAACAAGAGAAACGAGGGAAAGCTGTTTGAGCATTTTAGAAAAATTATTTTCCTCGCACAGTAAGGGAAAAGAAAATATTACGGGGAAATGTGTTTAAAGTCAATGTCCTTTACTACCTCTGTAATTTTTGAAGGTGCAGCAATAATTTATTTTATTTGTCATCGTTGTCCACAACGAGAAACGAATATTAACTATAAAGAATCGACTGAGAATCTAAGACCGAAAACTGCTTTACGATCTGTCAAGAAAAGAGTATGGGCTGGTGTTATCCTTGTGGACGCTGGTATAGGAAGAAAATACACACTGTAAGGATGAGATATCCGTTCAAGTTTTTAAAGGACTGTGGAGGCATTGGTGACACTGTAGTACACCGTGAATATAAATGGACCATTAGACACCTTATTTTTTTAGTATTGTGGGTGTTGCCCTTTACTTCTGAGTAGAAAACCAAACACTCAAATTGTTCGCAAAAGAAGTCGTTTTGTTTTTAAATTACGTGTCTGTACAGTTGCATCAATTATATTGCCAAAGGGCTGTGCACTGCAGATATGAATGTTTCATTACTCAATACACTGCTTAATTTCAAAGGTTGAATCCGTCTTGGCTTTTTCAATTTGTGACGAATTTTTCATTAAATATTTCGTTTTCTGGTATTCAGAGGGAGGTTATTCCTGTTGAATCTACGAACTGGTGTAAAACTGTAATTTGTGCTCAATAATAATAATAAAT
Source organism: Schistocerca nitens (assembly GCF_023898315.1). Classification (NCBI taxonomy): domain Eukaryota; kingdom Metazoa; phylum Arthropoda; class Insecta; order Orthoptera; family Acrididae; genus Schistocerca; species Schistocerca nitens. Next base: position 519,264,394 of record NC_064614.1, read on the forward strand.
GGGGCAGGTGTGGATAGGATTTGTGAGCTGGTGGTTAGTGGTATAGATTTAATTAAATAGGCAGTTCATCCATTCTGGGAATGGCGGATCTCGACGATCTTTGTCTGCTATCAACATTGATAGTAGCAAGATATCGGTCCCAGGGATTCCAAGACTTTCGTGAATGTTTTAATTTCAAGCCTGACGTTGGGTAACAAATTACAAAAGAAATATTTTTTCGCGTGATATAATAGAAATTAACAATTTTCTGATTTTTTCTTTACTTGCACTGTGAAACAGTTGTTCACGCTAAATTTCATGATGATATGTCGAGGAGAAGCACGCTATAGATTCTAATGAGTGAGTTTCCGAGTATCAAACTATGCTACATAAATTTCCGTATCTTTTGATTGCATTAACGTATAAGCTAACGATAAGTATACCACAAAGGAACCACAGACCTTAGTATGTGACATAACTTTAAACTTGATACGACTACCCGTTTCTGGGGAAAAGGGGCCTTAACCACGGACTGACAGACAGTCTGAAAACATACGATAAATTTTATCCGAGTGATTAATTACAGATTCCCAACTTCAGGATTTTTTCGTTTCGTTGTGGTGTGAAACATTACTTCTTCTTAAATTTCATGATTCTAGGTCAACGGGAAATAGCCTGTAGTTTTTTATTGATGAGTTTACGTAATTGGGCGTATCTCTTGAGTGCATTGATTTTGAAGCTTCACTTTTTTACACTGTCAAGGGTCCGTAGGTCTTAATATGTTACATAAACTTCAACGTCATACGTGTACATGTTCCCGAGAGAAAAGGGTTTGAACAGTCTGACAGACAGAGAGACAGACAGAGAGACACGCAAGTGATCCTATAAAGGTTCCATTTTTACCTATTGAGGCGCGGAACCCTATAATGTAGTGAGAGAGATTGTTTGAAACACTATAAAATAAATCTAAAAAATCCAAAGGCATAAAATTTGTCCTCGAGAAGAGTGAAATGCAATGGGAAAACATTTCCCGTTACCATGTGAAAGTAACGTCATATAATAGCGACAAGTGGTGCGAGGTTAACCTATATGATGTTGATGAACCTCACTAACAATTTACAGAAATTGTCATGGTGTCTCGTTTTCCTGTCCAATATGTTACTGGGTGAATCCATACATGAGTGTGCCCCACTGGCTCATATGTGGACGTAGTATTTCAATAAATTATTTATTACTTGCATTAAGGTTTCTGGAGAAACTAAAGTTTTTGGAGAAATTGATTTTAAATTTTCAGTAAGATAAAATGTCGGTGTGATAGCACTTCACAACACAGCGCCTGCCTTCGACATACACTCCTGGAAATGGAAAAAAGAACACATTGACACCGGTGTGTCAGACCCACCATACTTGCTCCGGACACTGCGAGAGGGCTGTACAAGCAATGATCACACGCACGGCACAGCGGACACACCAGGAACCGCGGTGTTGGCCGTCGAATGGCGCTAGCTGCGCAGCATTTGTGCACCGCCGCCGTCTGTGTCAGCCAGTTTGCCGTGGCATACGGAGCTCCATCGCAGTCTTTAACACTGGTAGCATGCTGCGACAGCGTGGACGTGAACCGTATGTGCAGTTGACGGACTTTGAGCGAGGGCGTATAGTGGGCATGCGGGAGGCCGGGTGGACGTACCGCCGAATTGCTCAACACGTGGGGCGTGAGGTCTCCACAGTACATCGATGTTGTCGCCAGTGGTCGGCGGAAGGTGCACGTGCCCGTCGACCTGGGACCGGACCGCAGCGACGCACGGATGCACGCCAAGACCGTGGGATCCTACGCAGTGCCGTAGGGGACCGCACCGCCACTTCCCAGCAAATTAGGGACACTGTTGCTCCTGGGGTATCGGCGAGGACCATTCGCAACCGTCTCCATAAAGCTGGGCTACGGTCCCGCACACCGTTAGGCCGTCTTCCGCTCACGCCCCAACATCGTGCAGCCCGCCTCCAGTGGTGTCGCGACAGGCGTGAATGGAGGGACGAATGGAGACGTGTCGTCTTCAGCGATGAGAGTCGCTTCTGCCTTGGTGCCAATGATGGTCGTATGCGTGTTTGGCGCCGTGCAGGTGAGCGCCACAATCAGGACTGCATACGATCGAGGCACACAGGGCCAACACCCGGCATCATGGTGTGGGGAGCGATCTCCTACACTGGCCGTACACCACTGGTGATCGTCGAGGGGACACTGAATAGTGCACGGTACATCCAAACCGTCATCGAACCCACCGTTCTACCATTCCTAGACCGGCAAGGGAACTTGCTGTTCCAACAGGACAACGCACGTCCGCATGTATCCCGTGCCACCCAAGGTGCTCTAGAAGGTGTAAGTCAACTTACCCTGGCCAGCAAGATCTCCGGATCTGTCCCCCATTGAGCATGTTTGGGACTGGATGAAGCGTCGTCTCACGCGGTCTGCACGTCCAGCACGAACGCTGGTCCAACTGAGGCGCTAGGTGGAAATGGCATGGCAAGCCATTCCACAGGACTACATCCAGCATCTCTACGATCGTCTCCATGGGAGAATAGCAGCCTGCATTGCTGCGAAAGGTGGATATACACTGTACTAGTGCCGACATTGTGCGTGCTCTGTTGCCTGTGTCTATGTGCCTGTGGTTCTGTCAGTGTGATCATGTGATGTATCTGACCCCAGGAATGTGTCAATAAAGTTTCCTCTTCCTGGGACAATGAATTCACGGTGTTCTTATTTCAATTTCCAGGAGTGTATTTATGGAATATGAAATGATTTATGGAGCCCAAAAGTCAATTTAACCTCAAAGTAAAGATTCAACATTGCGAATGCTTGCAAAACAAAGAGATTCTTTTGTTCCCAGGTGTTTAAAATACATGTTGTTCCCAAGACAGAGAAAACGATCTGACCAGATTTCTGTCGAGAGCTTGTACGTACACGGACGTTTTAGGTAGTTTCGTCAACAGCGTGATGTCTAGTGGACTACGTGCTTCATTAATTCGGAAAGGATTGCCGTCGATAGCCTCGTCCTGTGTGCCACCCAAATACCGCAGCAGCTCGCCTGCTGCCTGGCAGACCATTAAACTTTCATGACTTTTGTACCTAACCTTTATCGATGTGCCACAGCCTTCCATCTGAAAGAACATCTGAAGAAGAAAGGAATTCAACATGCCTTTAAGACCATGTAAGGACGCGTTATTTGGCTGCGTGTGTGCCGTCACAAGCCGACACTTGAACAATAACCCTGTGTAAGAAGATAACCGCTAACTTCATTGTTTAAATCGTAATCGATTCAGTTGCAGGCTTTTAAAAACATCGTTTATAATGGACAAAATAAAGGTAACTAGTGACTGATGGCACATTGCCCACGAAGCGCTATGGTCTGGGCTGCTGTCAGATTAGGAAATGGTTTGAAACTTGTCACAATAGATCATCGCAGACTATACTACGCTACAGGGTAGAACTGAGCTACTGAAACAAAACCTCACACACGACTTACATATAATTTTATTTCGTGAAATTCCTTCTAAATACTTTTCTGACTAAGGAATATCACTGCGTACAGCCGTGTGTTACTTTGGTAAAATATCAAGCCAAATGAAGTTAAGTAGAGCACGCTGCATCTTCAATCGTGAAGCACTCTGTGAGGATTGTGTGCACTGTTCAAACTTAGATCTTACGTGCATTATCTGCTAACGGTAAGAAGAGTTGCCAGCACGAGAAATTCCCAGCCGAATTGGTGTACCCAGAAGTGACGACAGTCGAACATTAAACAGCTCAAATGAGACGCAAAACACAAGATCTGTTTCGTAGTGCTTGCTAACGGCCAACACTACCAGATAACAGCCGCCATATACAAGTTATGGGCCATCAGTACCATGAGGAGAATGTAACACGAATGCATTTTTGGAGGCGATTCGAATGGCTGTGTCGACTCAGACTACATGCAAACTTCTCCAGACCACCAACTAGGCCTTTAGCCGTCCATCCAATTAACGGCATATACTCTCTGTAACTGTCATCCGCGAAGAAGTGGACCGGGGGCACCTCCAATAGAATCTACATCAAAGACATAAGGTTTTCCTCACTGACGAATGCAGAATTTGACTTACACCTGATTATTATCGTTGGAGGGCGTAGAAACGTCCGGTTACTGAATCTGGTTTCAAAAATACAGTCCAACGACTCATGAGGGATGTGGGTCAGTCGTGTTTGGGCTGGTATGGCGTATAATATAGGTCGCATTTTCTCGCTATCGAAGTTAATTTGGAAGGTGTACAGTGTAGCTGACACGATCCTAAATTTGAACAACGTATTTTGACAAATTAATTTGGTTTGAGAAACAAAGAAATATGGCGACCTTTAAAACGTTTTAAAACTGGATCCCGAAAGGAACGCTTTCTTTCACGTTTAAGCTAGAGCGTGAATAAATTGCCAATTAGTTGTCATCCAGCATCTGCCACTACCTGGCTCAGCAAAATCGACAACCCTAAAATCCTCCCCCGTTTTTTTAATTGAATAAATCCTTAGACGTCGGAACAAAAATTTCGTCTTTTTTCAGTTAAGAAGTGGCACTTTCTGGCTCATCTAAGAGGAGACATTATATAACCGTCTTTACGATAACTGTGCAGTTGTTTAACACATCAAAGACGAAGTTAGCCCGAATAATTTTTAAACAAATGAGGCAACTTAACAGACCCTCTGCAACTTTTTCTTTTCTGTGGCAAACATTGATGGCTTCTATATCGATTTGGCAGTTAATCTTCCTTGCCTACACAATCAAAGACAACTATGAAGTGATCCGAGGAATCGTGGATGGCATCTGTCGTCATCACGGCCATGCATTACACACGGAACTGTACGAACAGCAATGTGGCTTGCCGTACACTTCACAAGCCGTCGAGGATGTACTCCCCATTCCCTTTCCCACCGACGGTACATTCCCTGTACCCATAGCCTGGCAGAGAGAATACTCACTCCACATTCAAGTCAGGCAAAGACATTCCGGAAGAAATCACAGTGCCAAAACTGGCACAAAATTTAATCATTAGTTGAGTAGCCTGATTGGCTAAATGGTTCAAATGGCCCTGAGCACTATGGGACTTAACTTCTAAGGTCATCAGTCCCCTAGAACTTAGAACTACTTAAACCTAACTAACCTAAGAACATCACACACATCCATGCCCGAGGCAGGATTCGCGCGGTACCAGACTGTAGCGCCTAGAAATGCTCGGCCACAACGGCCGGCCTGCGTGATTGTTAAAACCTTTTTTAGTCAACATTTACACGAATTAGGTGCGCAATAAGGTTCAAGCGCTTGACAAAAAAAAGTAAGTCATTGTAAATTGAACTTTAAGGAGCCTTATTCATACTTAAGCCTGAACGACGAAGATTCATATTTTCGATACTTCGTGCCTCTGATTAAGAACAGAAATGATTCCCCTGTCAGGTCTTCAGTATAAAACTGTGCAGGTAAGTAGCCACTTGAGAAAGAAACCCATCTACCCCAGCCTCCACGACATTCTGCGGAATTTGGCGGGGCACGCCAGCCCGCTGTTCGCTCCCTGAGCCGATATGACGAGTGCATAGCGGCGGGCCGGTCGCTGCGGCGCCAGGAATTTCTCAATAATGGCCGGTTCCGCGCGAATGCCGCTCCTCCAGCTGGCGCCATTGTCCGAGCTGCGAGGATCAGGGCGGATCGCTGTGGATTACTCCGTATTGCACTCCTCTTAAGCGATATCGAACCCTCCACACCCCTGAGCAAGGCAGAGATCTCTATGCCGTCTTAGGAGATCGACGAAATATTTTTTCCGTTACAGTAGCGGACATTTAAATGTTCTCCTTCACGTATGTCATCGCACCGGCGCTAATTTCAGCACATTTTTTTAACAATGAAGCAATTAGCCAATTATCTTCATCCTTATTCATTAAATGTGGCTACCAAAGAAGAAAAGCTCGAGTTTTCTTGCAGGAAAATAAAATAATTTTATAGATAATGATTTGCTAACTCGCCAGCGAAACTCAGATTAGCATCAAGTCATTGGTGATGGCAACATACTATCAAGTCGTTCATGCGACATCTTAGATTCTAAAAAATAAGGTAATAATCACAATACACTTAAAAATTTTATGCATAATTTTGTTGCAATAATTATTATTTAATACATGATCGAAGTTTGAAGAACTAAATAAAAGTACGCTCTGATGATGGCATAAAGGCGCTGAAACAGTTCATAACGGCATAACTGAATTCCCCTAGTTTATTATGCAGATATGAGTGTTATTAAAGCTTCGAAGCCAAACGATGGCAGCTAGAACATAACGCCACGTCGAGGCCATTCGAGACGAAGCGCAAGCTCGAATGGAGCAAAAGAAGAACGAATAAATCCCTCGCTTTTTCTGAAGATGTTCTCAGCATCCTTACTAATTATTTCAGGGACAACACGGAAAACAGTGTGAATCACATGATATATATTAGAACCCGAGTACTCCATAACGTAATTTAGTGGTTTAATCAGTGTGCTACCTCGCTCCGTGCATTCGACAATTAGTTACCGCTTCTGTGTCTCAATGCCTTTCCCATGATCAGTAGAAGGTTATTGAGAAGATGGAAAATAGACGTACATCGGTGGATAGAACATCTCTCCAAGTTTTAAGTCGTATTATAGGTGCTCAGTATTGGCACCAATTGTGAAGCGGTAAGCCGGCCGTTGTCCCCGAGCGGTTCTAGGCGCTTCAGTCCGGAACCGGGCGACCGCTACGGTCGCAGGTTCTAATCCTGCCTCGGGCATGATGTGTGTGATGTCCTTGGGTTAGTTAGGTTTAAGCAGTTGTAGGTTCTAGGGGACTGATGACCTCAGATGTTAAGTCCCAAAGTGCTTAGAGCCATTTAAACCATTTTTTTGTGAAGCGGTAAAAGTCACTACGGGCAGAAGAGCGCTTCTGCGTAGTTCGTGGAAGTCACAGATCTGTTCATCGGACTGCCTATCTGCAGGCGTGGACTAGTTCAGGGCGAAAATACAGAGCCGATAATTTGTACGTGCTATGACACACCTGCCCCGAGAACAACTACGGCACCGCGTTTATTACGAACCAAAACTTTGCGAGCTGCACTATCCACGGATGTGCGTCATTTTCATGTTTGCTATGTTATTTTCGCGCAATATTCTTCTGAAATTTCGGAGGTATTTATGAGCAATCCTGTGTTTATGATCGATATCGTAGGGCAGCAGCAGTCAATGCTACAAATTAGGGAAGGTAAATCGTACACCAAAAGTATACAACAGATTATCTCTGAATTTCAATTGTCAATACTAGGACGCTATTATAAACGTATGAAAATGAATTTCCAAGTATAAATAGTCTAAATTAATTTAGTATATAGAGTCCAAATTAATTTTAGGGAACTACTAAAACTTGAAGTCCAAACAAAGACGTTTCGATACATCCCACGACTACGAATATCTAAAGAATTACCAATTTGTATCACCCTACACTGTACCTTGCTACCTATAACTGCGCAGTAAGCTACGTGATACGCATTTACCAACCTTTTCTGTAATAGCGGCTCAGAAACAATGGAACAACTGTTAGTATTACTATTAGTGCACGTGGTATCTTCATTCCCATTGATGCTACATTAGTCACAAACAATTGCCTGATTTATAAAAAAGGAGATCCGGTACTGTGACATTGCTGGAGTAATTCTGTCTTTTTCTTAATTTAGGCTTCTTAAAACGTTATTTTTGTGAGAGGTACCGCTACGGCGTACCGCTGCGTACAGTCACTAATCAAGCACTCTTCACAACCACGTCTCCTGAAAAAATAAAAAAAATAAAGAACAAAAAGTATGAAGAAGTGAACTACATTGAGATATATGCTTAGAATAAGAAGAATATGTATCTTTCCAAATACGTAAGCCTTCCAAAGAGCACTGTGCTGAATCTTGCTACTGCTTTACTTTCCAATCAATTTCTACCTGTTTTCATGAACTGATAACCTTTCAGTTTTTTTTATACATTTGCTACGAAAACATGGATGCGGATAGTCATTCTAAGAGGGGCAGCGTGTTCCAGGTTCTCTTGCTTTCCTGTACATCATGCTCGTTACTGTTCCTAATATAATGCAATCTTCAGTTGCAGTTACAATTATGGAACCTGCACTTCATTTTTATTCGCATTCTACAGCGGGCGACCACACAGCTCTAGCTCCAGGGTGTCTTTATAATATCTGCAGCATTCAGTGGACAGGAGGCATAGGCGAATTTGAAACTCTGACCTCATACTGTGTGGCTAATATGCTACAGGATATGTTATATGGTATGGATAAGAGTGTTCGCATCCTTTCTGAGTCGTTAGCGCGGCTGATTATCATGCGGAGGACACGGCTTCTAATCCCAGTACCGCAAGGAACATTCCTTGTCGGAGGACGGGAACTAGGTGAACTAGGCCTCGAGATGCCATTTTTGGAGTTGCTTGACCGATTAGTAGCAGCTACAGATCACGAAAACTGGTAACGGCCAGGACTTTTGCGTGCTGACCTCACGTCACTTCATACAGTGTCCTAGGAAGCCACTGGAATAGGATGACATGGCGTTCGACCGGCGCCCATGGGCGCGTCAGGGGCTGTGGACGGATTTTACGTTACGGTTACATATAGTTTAGAGTATTCCACATATCTGGTGCTCTTGGGTGACATAGATACTGTCTCCACGTACAGAATGCATTCCCAAGTAATGTGCTCCACGGATAGATCTGCCGGTAGGCTGTTGTCTTGATCACAAACGTGATCATCGTTTCTGTTGATAAATCAAAAGCCTTGTTCTTCGCGCGTGTGTTTCCCCAAAATAGGCTTTACATGCGGATATAATCTGTTCTCCTATCCATGGACCTCAAATTGCTTACAGTATTTAATCTAGAATGTGAGGTAATTTAAAAGTACAATCTTACGCGGAGGTCCACTTACGAACAAAGTTCCCTCTTTAGTTCACTTATTTTTCTGTAATTTATGAGTGCTGTTGTTGAGAATACGAAATGTGTGAAATAAACATGCACTGCATACTGATATTTAATAACATTTGGTTCATATATATTGCTCTCCTGCGTGTGTGTTCTGTAAGCTGTAAATACCAGACCTTATTCAGTAATTTCCAGAATATATTTACCTCTGCGGTAGAGTGTACGCTGATATGAAACTCCGTGGGAAATTAAAATTACGTGAGGGAAGGGGACTCGAGCCCTGGACCTTTGCGTTTCTCGGGCAAGTGCTCTACCACCGGAGCTAGGCGAGCACGACCGACCCTCCCTCTCAGCTCTACCTCCGCCGGTACATCATCTCGTACCTTCCACACGTGACGGATGTTCTCCTACGAAACTTGCAGGACTAGTACTCATGGAAGAAATGATACTGCGGAGACATGGCTTAGCCACAGCCTGGGGCATCCAAATTGTAGTGGAAGAGGAGTGGATCTCTCTGAAAAGGGCCATTACAAAAGTTGGAGTGGACCAACATAGCTACAAGTTTGGTAACAGCGAAGAAACAACGGTAACAGAAGATATACAACTGATCGGCAAAATAAGGAAGTACAAAAAATTTCTACGGGAAGAAGGACTGCAACAATGTAAGTTACTTAGGAACGAAATATACTGGGAGTGCAGGAAAGCGAAAACGAAACGGCTGCAAAAAAAAAAAAAGTGAAAAAGTCGTCGTTAGACTGATACAGCTTAGAGGACAAAATAAACTTCGGTGAAATTAAAGCAAGGACGACGTAATTAAAAGCGGAGTTGGAATTTCAGTATTCAAAGCAAACGAGAGGGGTGTAGGATGAAAGAGTACGTTGAAGGCCTCTAGGAGCGTGAGGAATTGTCTGATAACGTCAGGGAAGAAATGGCAGTCGACATGGAAGTATATGGATCCAGTCTTAGAGCCGAACAGAGCTTTGCAACACATGCGATCAAATAAGTCAGACGAGATAGATAACAATCCTTCGCAATTTCTAAAATCATTGAGAGAAGTTGCAGCCGAACGGCTCTTCAGGTTCGCGAGCAGACTCTATGAGATTGGAAATATACCATGTTATGTGCCAAAGGCAACAAGGGCAGATATGTGTGAGAATTATCGTACAATCCACATAACAGCTCATAGACCTAATTTGCTAATAAGACACAGAAAAATGGAAAAGAAAATTAAGGATAGGTTAGATGACTATCACTTTGGCTTTCGCAAATATAAACGTATCAAGACAGAATTCTAACATTGCGTTTGATAATGTAAGAAAGAACTTAAAAAAGTCGAGACAATTTCATATGATTTGTCACCTAGGAAAACTTAAAATATAGAAATATGTCCGAAATTCTGAGGAATATGAAAATGAGCTACAGCAAAGGAGGACAGAGATGTGAGTGGGTAAAATACATTACGTGCAAGAATCTAGACCGAAAAATAACAACTGAAGTCCAAGAATGAAGTGTTCGCATTAAAAGGGTGTAATACAAAGAAGTAGTCTTTCACTCCTAGTGTTCAGCCCATACATCGAAGAATCAATGATGGACATAAAAGGTTCAAGAGTGGGATTAAAATCAGTGTGAAAGGATATCAATAAGATTCGCTGATGTGATTGTTATCCTCTGTGAAAGTGAAGAAGAGTTTCAGGACCTGTGGAATAGAATGAACAATCTAATAAATACAGAGAACAAACCGAAAAATGACAAAAGTACTGACAAAAAGCAGAAGTGCGAACTGCGAAGAACTTGTCAAAATCTGGATGAAGTGAAGGAACTCCAATAGTTTGGAAAAAAATCACACGACTGACAAAGCAAACTGGACATAAAAAGCAGACTAGTACTGGGAAAGAAGGCATTCTTGACGAAAAGAAGTTTACCAGCGTTAAACTCTGCCGTTAATTTGAGGCCGGAGGGAAACCTGAAAGAAGAAAATCGAGAAGTCAGAGATTTTGTGTTATAGAGGGATGTTGAAAATTGGGTGGACTGATCAGAAAAGGATATAAGGAGGTACTTCGCAGAATCGGCAAAGAAAGGAACGTTAATGAAACACTGACATGAAGTAGGGACATGATGATACGATACATGTTAGCACATCAACATTATAGTATAAATACGAGCAATGGAGGGGAAGAATTGTAGATGAAGATGGAGATTTGAATGAAACAAATAAATAATTAATTGCTTTGTGTGCAAGTGGTACTGTGAGATGAGTTTTGCGCAAGGGAGAAATTTGTGAAGGGATGCGTCAATCAGCCAGAGGACTGATGACTCAAAAAAAAAAATGGCCTCTTGGTTGCTTGTTGCTCAATTTGTACATAATTCGGTCTCAAATTGGTTCAAATGGCTCTGAGCACTATGGGACTCAACATCTGCGGTCATAAGTCCCCTAGAACTTAGAACTACTTAAACCTAACTAACCTAAGGACATCACGCCCGAGGCAGGATTCGAACCTGCGACCGTAGCAGTCGCGCGGTTCCTGACTGAGCGCCTAGAACCGCTAGACCACCGCGGCCGGCCATTCGGTCTCAAAAAGTGCGTAACTTCAGCATGAACTGCAACTAAAATGACATGGTACTTACAAGGAGAGGAGCACAACTACTGGGCAGGGGTCTGGAAGAAAAGTATCCACAGATCTACAGCACGTATAAAAATCGACTTCTATTAACTGTATGAGTTTGGCAGTAAGTTCTGAGAAATTGCTGTATAAATTTTATGCACTAGTATGTTACTGCTCACAAATAAACTGCTGCTTTACTCCCCATCTCCACTCCAGTTTTTCCCACCACGAATGCAAGTGGAACATACCTGCGTAGCTATATCTCTGTGAAGTATCATACACAGTCGCTATCATCTAAGGCAACATTCTTGCAGTACATGCAGCTACGGTGTTCTCATGTCATTCTCAGGCAAAGAATGATGAGTTGTTTCCATGCGTGGAGAATTCACGATATCATTTTTTCAATTTAGAGCCTCTTTTCGTGCCACAAAAAATGTTAGGTAAAAATTTCTACGTTGAGCAATCTCTACCAGAATTGATACTGCGTTGGTCCTGTTATATTCAGGTATGTAAGATCCACAAATAACGGTCTATGCATAATCACGAAACGCAGGACGAAAATATGTTGTTCTCATTAGCTTTACAGAAAGGCTATTTCCATGGTACGAGTATATACAGCGTGTTTCAACAGGAAAAGTGAACACTAAATGTCACATGAGATAAATTTTTATTGTTTTCAGAGATACAGCTGATTACAGAGGTAAGTTTTTATTTCACATATTGGTACTCCAGTTGCAATGGTTAATTTATCGATATGCATATTTGTTCTGTAGTTAAAGTTGTGATGCTGTACTTTATTCTACATAACTGAAGTTTTCAACGGCGATTGTGTTCTGCTGGATATTTCTACTGTCATTTGAGTGTGCTGCACGTATTTACAAATACTGGGTACGCCGATATCTACGTACGGGTTTTGTAATGGAACGATACTGCTGCTTGTAGAAAATACTATAGTTAATGTCCTAATCGCAGAGTAACAAATTCATGAGTTTTCACTAAACTGCGTGGTTTTGGAGTAGTAAAAAATTGGAAATTTGTGGTAAGGTCTATGGAACCAAACTGCAGAGGTCAGAGGTTACACACTACTTAACCTAACTTAAACTAACTTACGCTAGGGACGACACACACACCCATGCCCGAGAGAGAACTCGAACCTCCGACGGGGGAGAGGGGGGGGGGAGGGGTTGGGGTCTGGAGTAGTGTTCAGCAGTCATGTCTCATGTGGAAATGAATAGTATGCGGATGAAGCTGAGGACGTTATTCAGTTAGTAGAAAATAGCGTTTCAAGAAGCACAAACAGAATATTTACTAACATAGAAGATTATGGGGGACATCAGGTATCCAAGTCTTCTAGGATTACTTAAAAGGTAGATGTAGTCGGAACATTGGGATATTTATCAATTGCATATCGTCGAGTACTGACAGCAATACATTTTACTTATGAAGCCACTTTCAATCGTGCCATTATCAATAACATTCGCAACCGACATCGGTGGTTCGACTAAAAGCCACAAGCTTTTGTGGTGACACTTTCAAGAACGTCTCTCTATTAACGTGTGGTGTGGTATGGTAGCCAGTCAGTTAATTGGAACGTATTACAACTTCGTTGAACAAGGCTCCGTTAGGTAAATGTTCTTGAACTTCCAGCTTTATTTGAAGTTATTCCTTTGGGTACGGTGGTAGTTGTGGTTTTTTAGCATGACGGGAGACTCTGCGCATTCTGGTTGTTACGTTAACCAACATTCCGCGGAAGGCCGGTGGGCAGAAATGGTCACGATCCTTGGCCACTAAGTTCCACTTACCTAACCACTTCAGATATTTGCCTGTGGAGACATCATCAGAAGAGCTACACGTTATGTTGCCAAGAAAATTGGAAAACATAGTGAAGTCGGAAATGGAATTCATGAATTTTGAACTCCATCCTCTGCATTTGCTTAACTGATTTTGCATTCATACAGGCTACATTCTAAGAATCTTACCTCTGTATTGGACACATGTTAGTAGAATAGTTTACTGGAAAGAACGTAAACGACAACCTCCTAAAAAGTTACTATTGCTCGTTAAGTACCCCATATATTGGCGTAAATGTTTCACATTACAGAGCAAGTGCCGAATTTATTTGTAACACATTGCATTATAATACACAGCTCCAGAGAAGATCAGACAGCAAAACGTTGCTTTCTATACCGCAAAAGGGCTATCCACATGTTATTACGAGACACAAATTCCATCATTCAAATGACTAGAAAAGCTTTTTTTGGGAAAGATCTCTCTGAATACTCCTTCCATCACAAAAAATTGCTACATACGGCCAGTCACCCGTTTAAAGCTGTGTGTCACCGCAATTCTGGACAGTGGACTGTGTCTCCAGTCACGAACAGAAGAATGCAGCTTGCGTACGATATTCAGTCTGGCAACATACCTCGCGAACTGCCATGATGAGTAACTGGAAGTAGTTACCCTCAGTGTAGCGAATCAGCTTAAATCACATAAAAACGCAGGGCCTCCGATCGATATTATATTCCAGGTAGGTTCCTTTCAGAGTAAAGTGATGCAATAACTCCATACTTAGCAATTATATACAACCACTCGCTATTCGAGAGATCAGTATCTAAAGTTGCCCAAGTCACGCCAATATCCAAGTAAGGAAATAGGAGTAATGCGCTGCATTACAGCCCAATAGCGCTAATGTCGATTTGCAGTACGATTTTGTAACATATACATAATGAATGTAAAAGTGGAGGCTGTACACAGGTGGTTGACGATATAAGGATGTTTGGGTCAGGTCGTGCTCGGATAGTCTAATGGTAAGGCGACCGCTCATAATAAGCGGGAAATCCGAGCTCGACTCATAGCCTGGCACATATTTTTATGCTTGTCATTCCTTATAAAGCTGATGGTTTACCATACTCAGAACTGCGAATACCTTTCATCTCGATATCTGTATGGTGCGGAAAGTGGCAGCTGACTCTAAACAGTGGAAAACGTGAATTCATCCGCATGAGTAGGACTACCAAAAGTAATCCGCTAAATTCCGCTTACCCGATGAATGACAAATCTAACCACTGTAAATTCAACTAAATACTTAGGGATTACAATTACGAATAATTTAAACTGGAAGGATCACATAGATAATGTTGTGAAGAAAGCAAAGCAAACCCGTGATTTATTGATAAAACATGAAAAATGTGCAACAGGTGTGCTAAAGAGACTGCCTACACTGCGACTGTTCATCCTCTGCTACAGTATTGCTGTGCCGTATCCTTACCAGATAGGATAGACAGTGAATGTAGAAAAAGACCTAAGAATGGAAGCTCGTTTTGCATTATCGCGAATTAGGGGAGAGAATGTCAAGGATATGATGCGCGAATTGGTGTGGCAACCTTTAAAACAAAGGCATTTTTGGTTCGGCTTACTTTTTTTCCGAATGTGAAAAAATTTTGTTGGCGCCCACCTGCTTAGGAAATAATGAAGATAATAATAAAATAAGATAAATCAGAGCTCACACCGAGAGCTTAAAAGGTTCGTTTCTCCCGTGCTTTCTTGGAGAGTGGAAATGTAGGAAAATAGTTTGAAAGACGGTTCAATGAACCCTCTAGCAGGCAATTAAGCGTGAATTGTGGAGTAATCACATAGAGACAGATGTAGATGAACATCACACTGACGTCATTGTAGCATTGAACCACTATTCTTAGATACAAAAGATTGAAGATCCGCCTCATAGTGATCGTCCGCGATCTACAATAAACGCTGAAGACGCTACTTATGTATCACGGTTCGTCGATACTTCATGAGAAAGGACTTGTGCACTGTCTCTACGTAAGTGACTGTGTCGGCCGTGTCGATACTGACACTACGCAACCGTCTCCACGCGATCAATTTGGTCTCTAGCCATCCATTACGAACCAACAACGTGGCGCACAGAGAAGATAGGTACGGGTCCCCGTACCTACCTGTAATTGGACCTGTACCTATGGCATGTGCGTGTTTTTACCAATGAGTGTTGAAGTTGTCTAGTAACAGTCACAGAACCGAGTGGAGTCAACCAGATGCCAATGCACGTCTCAGACGTGAGGTCCCACAGGTTCAGGATAGAGGTAATTCGTCAAGTTCTGGGCTGGTATTATACGAGCATGGACAATGGTCAGGTAGGGACAGTTTTAGAATTTGATTCCCCAGGAGAAACCAACTGCATATAACAATGTGATATCATCTCCAGATCCCCGTCTCAATTTGATGTATCAGAAAACCGTCTAACGGAGTGCCAGTGTAGTCTTGTATTCTGAATTCCTCAGAAGGAATACCCGTTATGGAAGGCAAGAGGAACAGGAACTTACGATTTCTAATATTTTTTCTTTAAATTTAGCATAATTAGTTAACCCTTACTGTCATTACGTATTCACTTGTGGTTGATTTTAAAGTGGTAATCTAAATGAGGTTACGGTACTTTACTGTTCATGGAAAATGGTTTCATTGTTACTAACCGCTGTAGATTACAAACTATGCCTTTTCGTGAATAGGGACACTAAATTAAGTCAGGATAGCGACAGCACGTTTTACTGAGTTCTTTTTTACTATCCTCTCGCAGCTGGGGAATGATGAAGATGGTTCGACTGAAGACAATACGCGCTGAGCTATTACTGTCTTCCGCCAAGGGAGGAGGATACGTCATGCTGGAGAATTATTTGGGGTGCCTCATTCACGTCCTCGCCGCCGTCTACAGAGTGGTAACGATAATCAGCTGGAGAAGAAGATTGAACAAACTAGGTTTAACGTCCAACAAGGAAAGCAGTTAGTAGAACGGATGCTTACGCTGTCGGGTTGTGGATTCTGTTAGCATTCTAACATTGCAAGAAAAGTTGCCTTTTGTCTCAGAGAAAAATGGAATCAAACATAAGTTTTCGAAACAACATCAGACAGCAGGAATTGATTGGCTTATTGCTTTTCGCAAGTGCAGTCCTGAAATGCCTTAATAAGCATGACCCTGAGCGATATTTTACTTCAGTGGATAAAATCATGGATAGTGATTGATTATCCACAATTGATTTATAACTGTGACAGATCTGGCTTTCAGATGACTGATAAAGCACACAAGGAAATATTTGCAGCGAACTGTTGCAATGTTGTCTTTTCGCAGACGTGCTTGTATGAACGCTGTAGGAAATCATTCCACCAGTGGCAACATGAAAAGGCAAAATGTTTTATCTTGAATTTCCTACCAGTTTTCCTAATGGCTCATTGGTAACAATGATGGATTCACTTTGGATAAATGAAGAAGACTTTTTGAAGTGTTTGGATCTTAACAAGCTCATAGCGTTCCTGGAAGATGTCTCTTGCTTCTGGATGAACACCCTTCCCATAAAAGATTAGAGGCATTGGAATTTTACAATGAAAATGATGTACACAAAATTTGTTTACCTACCCATACAACTCATTCAGCCATTAGATAGATCATTTCTTAAGTGGATGAAGTCATAGTATCACAATGAGCTCAATACTTTCATGAGGAACAACCAGGAGAGTGGGGATCAACAAGGTCACTTTTAGATGGATACTGAAAGCAGCGACGGCTGCTATTGTTGAGAGTGGGTTAAGATCAACTGTGGTTTACGCATTCAGTGCAGACGTTCCCTCTGAGCATGATTTCCTTTTTAGTTGCATGACAACAGAGCAAGCTGCTCAACATGGTGCTGTGACCATGCATAGTCCTCTTCCTACAGCATCAGCAACCGGCACCGAAAACCAGACAGAATCGGCGTCACCTTCAGTACCTTACCGTGAACTTCCTCCACCTATGAAGAAACAAACGGAACGCAATCAACCGAGAAGGAAGCGACAAGCAGTACTCTTCACGTCTCCTGAAAATATTACTGCAGAAACGAGAAAATGTAAAGATCTAAATGGCTGGTGGAGAAATCCTCACAAAGAAGTAAGATACAATGCATAGGTTTTGTTGAGCGAAATACAGTGACCGCGCATCATCAAAACTGGGAGGCTGGATTTGGTGCCAAATAAGAGGCAGAGGAGTTGTACCACGAAAAGTGTGCAGGGACTGAGAGAGAGGAGAACTTTTTTGTGCTACATGTTAAGATGTATGGAAGATGTTCTGACACACTCAGTATACTTCCTTTATAATTACGTAGAGTATACGAGAGTTAAAACAAGAAGAAATCTTATCGCGATTCACCTAACTTTTCCGATTCATTCTTACTGGCACATGTAAATAGGAACATGTGGTACTTTTTTGTTGTCTTTAAAATATTTTCTATGCATTTCAGTATAAAAGCAGTGTGTCCTATAGTTAGCCCCTTAATCAACATTGTGTAAAAAATGAACTAGAACCTTTACAGTTTCTACTAACATTAAAATCAGTATTCAAATTTTCAAATTTTTATCCCGTTTCACCCGAGCTTTCCTTGCGAATATGCGTCGCACCTCATTGCTATCGAGGTTAGCGACAGAAGCATAGTTCTGGAGCTAGGCTCATATTTCAAGACGATAATGTAAGAGCACACCGCTTCATCTCGTGAACACTTTCACTACGTGGCAAGAAGGAACCGAATGAAGTGACGTGCAGTATTTGCTGTCGTGATCCTGACTGATTTTAAGTGTTAGCAGGTAAAAATTGATCTGGATCGTAATAGAAATTTTATTCACACACTGGATATCCTCAAGAGTGATTGTGTCAGTGTGTAGTACAAACATGAGGGGCGAAGTCTCAGCCACCTTGTGGATTCCATACTGAGGAGCAGTGAACGTTTTTAGAGAGCATGGATGGAGCAACATAATAATGAATGCAAAACTTCAACAAATTTTTATTCCACAGAGGTGCAAAAATGTGAGCTTCAAACAGTCCACCCCTTTTTTTGGTTGTTGTTCTTTTTACATTTCACAATTTCTATGAGGCTTATTCTTTATTTCTCTGTTTCTCATGAATCTAAGTTGTCAGACGTTTGCAGATAGGTGCCGTAAAACTGATTTAATTTCTTTAGGCACCATTTTCTTACTTTTTCCAGGTGTTCGACTTTACACTTTCTCGATACTTTTTAAATGATTATTATTAACAGTTCACAAGAAATATGACATAAAAAAGAGTACGATTTACTCAACAAAGCATTTATAATACACGAGTTCACAAGTTTCAAGAATTATGCCCAAGGTAATATTTACCATTTAATGCCATATAGACGATTGGGACTCGACTCGTCGGATGGAATATATCACAGTTATAAACGTTTCATTATTCTAAAACGAGACGAAACAAATTAATCTTGTCACATAGGTATCTATTCCTATTTCTTTCAGATTTCTAGTAGTATATCTTATAGGAACGTAATTCAGAATGAGCTTCTTGTCGTAAATGTTCCATCGCGTTTGCTTTAGACACTACTAAACGTCACACAGATATTTCTTTTAAAATCTATTACATTTAACATTGTATCGGATTGCTCAATACACTCGTTATGGTATTGTATTTGATACTTCGCACTGCATCAACAGTGTAGTATTCGAAATTACATCCCTCTGGTATGTCTAAATCGATTGATTCGTTCTTTTAGTTTTCGCTTTCTTTTCCTGCAAACACCCACAGTTATTTGAGCTGTGTACTTTTAATTCGCGCTGTTTGTAGCCCAGAAAAATCGTAATGTTCTGATAGTCCATTTACATTCGTGGACTACCAAAATGACTAGAGTATTCCGTTTGGCAGAACCAGTCTTTACCAATCTGGGAAACGATCTTCTTAAATGACATATTTGTCCGTACATCATGCAGGGAATAGTTCACTGTAGATGCTGTCATAGTGTCCAAGTGTCCCAATGTCACGGTGGCTCGTACGACAATTTCGGCCAACTGTTCTGCGCGCAACGGTTGGGTCAAGCCTCGTCTTGCCGTCATATTCGTCCTTCCTCTCTTCTTTCCTTTACGTTTCACCCATCTTCTCTTTCTTCACGTTATGTCTTGACATAAAGAAAGAAAAATTGGGGTTTAGGTTCCCGTCGATGTTCAGCTTCTAAGAGATGATTCTTAACATTAAGATCATTTATGCCACATCCAATAGCTAAATGCAGCCACGTTACCATAACATAACGAACAATTATGAATTTTCTGACATTCGTAGCTGTTTTACTGACAGACTGACTTCTCAGAAGATTCCGAACTGTAAGCTCAGACTAAGAAAGCAGGAATCGTCACAAAAATTGAAAGTCCTGTATATCGTACCTGAGCGGCACATTCATAAACCAAGAGCAAAGTTAGGACAGTTCTACGAAAGGAAGTGCTAAAATGCTGTGATCGAACCGATTAATCCACAACTGAAAGAGCAGTTTGAGGCATTGGCAGTCAAAAACGGAACCAAGAAATCAATTTCTGTCTTAAGACTGTGTTTATGAACATGAAGGACGTCGACGTCATGTGGGAACACGTCCCACCCACCGGAAGGTAACTGAGCTGATTTACGTTTCCGTAAGTGTGTTATTTTGGTTCAACAAGCTCTTCACCTTACACAGCAAAACGTTCCACGGTCTGTAAAAGCGCCTGTAGTTGAGTAACAATTATGGGATATTCCATAGCACAAAGCACTCGCAGTATTTCAGTCCTCAGTGCCATGTAGCCTAAGCTGCAATCCCATTGTTAACAACCGAATGGCTGAAGTATGATGTGATTCGTCGTAAGCTTTATAACCTTGAAGTAATTTATGCAACCACCAGAACTTGACAAGTGCTATGATTTCCAAGTCAGTACGTCTATCGATGAACACTTAAACGTTGATAACTAAACTGCTTGATGAGTAAATACGGCAACAAATCACATGAAATAGTTATTAAAGCAATTAACGCGTCCGGGGTACTACTATCGTCTTGAAATTGTCTGAATTCGCAGTTGTACCACGAATTTACGTGCTCTGACTTCAGGAGAAATGCTGAAGCCATTCAACAGGCTTATTCTGTGGCAGACTAAAGAAAACAGGACAGGATCTATGAAATATTAAGCCAGTAATGACACCACATTATTTGTACACATATTATTTTATTTACAACAATAAAGAACTTTATCAAATGTATTACGTTTGAAATTATATATCTACTATCGAAGAACGATGGAATAAATCCAAATCTTAAATCGACAGTTTAACCATGCGTTCCATGCAGTTCTAGAACCAGTGTAAACTCTACAAAAGCAGTGTGCTCCCTGTATGTCTCTCACCTACGTTTGGGGTAGGAATTCAGATTCTCGATGGTACTAGAGCAAATAAAGAAAATATGATTCTATGTACTGTATCTTACACAGTCTACGGCTGTGAGGTACAAGTGAGACATTAAGTATTCGTTGAAATTTGCTGGATAAAAGTTTAGTTATTCGCAAACCTACGTGTGTTGTATAGGCGAAAACATTGGACTATCGTCGGCATGGCCATTCCAAGCGACTTGACTCCGACAGACTAGTTCTGAAAGGCAGCGCGTCTGTGTTTCAGCAAATCCGCTAATGCCAAAAAACAACTTCCAACTTTAGCTGTGGCGCAGAGTGTGAGCGAACGGCTGGCGGCATGAGCGGGCGCCCACCTGGCGGGTAGCGAGCAGCGTCAGCCGAGCGGCGATCGGGGGCGGCGTCGCATGCGGCGGCGGAGGCGGCGTCGGCGGCGGCGTCGCGGCCAGTGTGGGCTCCCGCGGCAACACTGGCGTCGCGACGCCACACCGCGCGGTCCGCGGCCGGTGCGCCGCGTGCGCGCCAGTGCGCAAGCGCCGTCATGTGACCCGCCACCGTCGATAGCAGGCGCCGGCGCCGTCGTCGCTGCCGCCGCCTGTGACGGGGACGTCACCTCCGTTTACGCTCATACAAACTCACGCGTCCGCCCGAGACGATTCGTAAGAGCGACAACATATTTTTTAGCTATTTACCGCCTTTGGCGTTAAGCAGGGAAGTGAGTACTGACAGAACAGTTACTCATCACATATACAACACAAACATTTTAAATGACGCTGGTAAAGTTTGAACTTCATGATATACTTTGTGCGGTCGTTGGTTAGTTTCACAATCCATGGATTATTTGCACGATAAATCGTAACCATATAGACCATGTCATTTTACATTAACATCACAAATTAATTTGCAGTTATGACTGCATGCCTCTTTTTAATATACAGATGTGATTAGCAACTTCTGCCCACCATCTTTGACACATCACAGTAATAGAAATTCTTCTATGGAATAGGTGCCGTGAAGGAGGACCATTTCCAATTTGTTTTCGAATTTTACTTTGTGCTGTCTTAAATTTTATATCACTAGGAAAGCTAAAAAAGTTTAGTTGCAGCTCTGTTCACCCCATTTTGTGCTACAGAAGAACTCAGTTGCAGTAATGAATGTCATTTTTTCTTCTGGTGCCGTAATTATATTCTTCATTATCCCTTCTGAACAGAGAAGTTGATTATTTTCATGGAAGAACAGATATTTGGTGAAGAAGTACTCAAATGCCCAACTTCTTAAACAGATACCTAGCAGCTGAAGTGGGTGAGAACCACATTTTATTCTTACTTTCTTTCTTCTGGGTGAATTACTGGAGAACATTGTTCCTTCTCATATAACTGAAAGAAAATATGCAAAATATGACAATTTATGGATTTTCCTACACCCAAGCAGCAGTGGTTTAGCAGTTCGAAAATGTGCTTTTTCCAGTTAAATTCTCATAAGTAATTTGGAAGTTTACGCACTATTTATTACTTCTTTACAATGTGTTACACTTGTCGCGGGAGTAACACATAAAATTGAATGATCAGGACGGGTTTGGCCAACAAGTCTTAAACATGTGCTGAGATGAATAAGTTTTAAAATTGAGAGTGAGATCTTTCGCAGAAAACCGGTAAATGACAGTTTTACCAACACTTTTTACTATTTCTTCTGTTGCTGTGTGTATGCTTGTATTGATTACAATAGTGTCATGGAAAGTTGTTAGTTTTATTTATTAAAATTTGTAATGATCATTACAGCATGGTGAAAGACGCACAGAAATGTGTTTACCTCAGTCTCTTAGGATATTATCGTTACCTATACTTTTTCTTTAACAGCTCAAGGCATTCTAGTGAATATTTATTGCCGTTATCTTAAAATCTGATATGTGCTCGCACAGTTTGTGTTATGAAAACTCTTATTCCGACACGTCCATATTCAAAAACTTCTGGAATCTCCTCCTATCAGATATGTCAGTGTTCTGATGGCGAACAAAAACAGAAATTAACCATGAACAAATCATTAAAAATTAATTCTCTAGTATGTGACTGCGAATTCTAAAATAATCCCTGACGTCTCCTAACCATTATACTGCTATGCTCCTATACCCAATAGACTGCTTAGCTCGTCTTGTCACCCCGACTGCGTGACCAGCAACATGCTGAAAGAATTGAAAGGAATACTGCGATCCATGCAGAGCGACACACGTAGTTACAACTACAGATACAACTACGCCTATGTTTTAAATACAGAAATTGAATGATCAGGACGGGTTTGGTCAACAAATCTTAAACAGTGTAGAAAATTAAAGGAACCAATAAACACTTTATTTTACTACGAGTATATTCTGAAAAATGAAGATTCATACATTGACAAACTTTACACACACCATTCGTTTCCTTGAAAATTTAGAAAACTTTAATTCTACAACAATGTGTATAGTCAATAATCATGTATCTGGTTACAAAATAGATACGAATATTAACATCAATGTATGCATACACAAATCTAACAAAATACCTCCAGTGGGCAAGCAAGCAAAAGCTACGTGCAACAAAAAGGCAAATTACCAAAATCCTTTTTTAAGGCCAAAATCTCGTCCGGGCGCTACTAACATGGTCAGGGCAGGCATCGACCTTTTCTTAGGCATGGCTTCTCTCCACGTCAGACTACGTCCAGCTGCTCTCAACAACTGTTCCCTCGCTACTACACGTGGTAATGATATCTCAGAATATGTATATGCACGCAACAGGCGAATCGGCAGCCAACATTTCAAAAACCAAGGAAGTCCAACTTTCATAATCCCCACCTTCACTCTTAAGAATTTTGTGGGGTGGTTCTTGCCTAAAATGTTTTCAAGCAGCAAACGCAAAATTCTTAGATACAAAAATGTGAAAAATAGTTTCAAAAGTCGTACAAAAGTGGTAAAACACATAAACATAGGTTTAAAAGAGTTACATATATAATGGGAAGTTGATATGCTGTACAATGTAGTCAAGGAAAATAATATACAACTAACATTTTGTGCATGAAAGGGCTCATACTTATATGACATTGATAGTACTTCATTTAATAGAATAACAAAATGTTATTCATAGTTCTCCAAGAGTGTAAAAATGTCTTTCAGTTGCGTAGATACAAATATTACACACCGAAATGCTAATATATTTATCTGAGCACACACAAGTTTAAGCAGACTCAGGGACTAACTACATAAACTATGTCCACTGACAGCCACACAAAATGTTTAGTGTGTCTCTTCTTTTCATATTCAGATAAAGATATTCTACAGAATCAGTACTGAAAGTATAAGTCAGAAGTATATCTTCTTTAATACCAAAAAATTGATGATACGGTCATAAATGCATTGAAGTGGTATCTCTTTGAGAAAAGAGCTTCTCGTGATTGATGTGAAACATCAAAAGTCTTATATATGACACAATAACCGAAACGAATTAAAACGAATAAATGAATAATAGTAAATTATATACACTTGAATATAAACTATCCGTCATGTGAATAGGCACATAAGCTCAGTGCTCAGTAAATGACTTAAAATATGTACGGTCACAGATAATTACATACGTTTGGCAAGTTTCTTGAAGTACAATTGTAAATATTAGGTCCAGGCCAATCACATGGTGGCTAAGTTGTCTTAAACAAACTCATTTTCTGATGGTACAGTAAATAGTGTACGATAAAGTACTTGTTTTGATCCAGAAAACGCAAAGTTTGTGGCTTATAACATCACTGAATGACATGCAGATTTGTCCAAAGATGTTAACGGTGCCATATTTTAAAGAAATGTTAAAATTAATTGTTGATTCTAGTGTTGATATATAGTAATTACGTGTGATTTAAATTATCATAGTCAAAATTACAGGTCAATAAACAAAGCAAAATTTCATATAATCCAGTTTCTATAGTAGATACCTAAGAAAAATATATATTTGAATATACATGCAATTCTTTCACATATATTATGAGGGACTTGAGATGAAACTAACGTAGTCAGTTCACAAATTTAACATTGAATATGGGGAAGTGATAATTACAAGTAAATTCTAATTATTACAGCACAGTTGTTGCGTTTCTCAAAGAAATCATACTAATGTTTATATGATGATCATCGAATAGAAAGTAGAAAGTAGCATCACAAGGCCGATATCATCAGATGTCAAATGTCAACTTGTCCATGTGTTGAGTCGGAATTGATGACCATATGTAGGTGGTCACAACCGCAAAATAAATATAACATTCAAAAGACATATCGTATAAAGCAACTAATAATGACATCACTTACTCTAATATGCAACACAACAACGATTTATCCTCGAACTGCTCAGTAGTAGCTGGAAGAATGGTTTATTAACCGAAAATGAAGCAAGTAACTTCTCTTGAACTTCAGTATTGCTTAGTGACAAAAGATCATCATCTTACAATTATTAACGTAAGCTGCTAGGCTCAGCATTGCATCACTACCATAGCTCAACCTACATCTTCACTCGTCACCATAAAAGATATTCTGAAATTAAATTGCTTAAATAGAAAATCACCAAAGTATTGAAGTAACTTCTTTTGCACAATTATTTATAACATGCATAAAAAACGTCGCAGATGAACTTGAATCACGTACAAAAATACTACAGGGTGAAAAGAAAAAAGCTGTCAAAATGCATAAAGTACTTATATGCAAGTAATCTATAAACGTTTTTAACACGACCTGGTCTTTTAGAATGTCTAGTTCTCCGTAACACACGCAACATTCGCGTTGCTAGAATGTAGCTCGCTCGCAAAGTACGCTATACTCCGATCTGAAAATAGTGTTTAGTTCACACAAACGCATACAGTTCTGTGTTTTTTGATTATTCTGCAACAGAGACAAAATTCATTATGATCATGTCACGCACAAAAAGTGAAGTTCAGTAAGTGTAAACAGCAGCAACTAGAGAACCAATATATTCTACTGAGACAATTTCATTCCACAACTTCGCAAAGCTAGAATATTCATCATATAATCACACAATTCAGCAGCAGAGGAAAAATCTTTGTAAAACCAGTCATGCTTATTGCTCGGCAGATACATCCTGATATGCACACTCATCTTCAAGCAGGTGGAATGGAAATGTGTAACTTCAAGCGTTGGTGTTTTCTGGAGCTTGCAATGTATATGGCAGGTATGATTAGTATCTGAAACTGTAATTCCTGTGCTTTCCGTAATAGATGGCTCTTACACGTCATATTACATCTCGTCAGTAGCAACAAAACTTCAGTAATACTGTCTTCTCAGAAATCCTTTCATGACAAAATAAATCTCTCTTTAAAATATCTCTGACTCTACCATAGAACAAAGTGTGCACAAAAAGAACATCTGTGTATCTAATACAGCTGTGGGATGCTCTGTTTGAAGAGTGTACCTTGTCTTGTACCATAAATAGCCGAAAAAAATGCTTCCTAATTAAATCGTATATAATGCCTCGTGTGTCTTCCTCAGAACAACGTATTTCATTAATCTTCAGCATAATATCCTAAAATCATAAGCCACTTCACATAATATACCACAATCGTATCACAATATACCATAGTTGCACCATCATATAACGTAGTAACATCATAAGCCTCACATGGAAATTCTGAAGAAAATTCCTCATCATGTTCCATATCTCTGCCACACAATATTCCTTACATTTCGCATGCGTACGCATACAACTGTGAAATTGTCACTCTTCAAGATACTTTCTAAATAGCTGAACAAACATCAGCCAGTCAGAAGTGTTCCTATTTAAACCACTTACCATCATAAATACCTTCCTCAATTCAGAACCTCTCGTACAAGATTTCTTATCCAAAATAAAGTCAGCAGTTATCTATGCCTATAAAATGGGTGACCTACTTCACAAAATGTGTACCTACAGAAAATGTCATCAATACACTTTCCTCAAAAATAACACTGTACTCTGCCTCGTAAAAGTAAAGCAAAATGCACACTCAAGTTACCACAACTCACAAGAAACTCCATTATATGTGCAAACTGTCTTCCTGAAGAACAATTTATTATCTTAGAACCTTAAAACCAAGTCTACTCACGAAATAAGAAAACAGTGGGAACGAAGTTTTTCGCGACGGCACTTATATATAAAACATTTTCGGTATTCTCCAGAACTGACGTGGCAAGAATAGCGAGAATGTTTATATATAAGATAACAGTATTAAATTTCAGTTAGATACTTCGTAAGTAATCTCAGAATAACACATGCTGAATATCAATTGTTCACAGATTTCTAACCATTCCATATAGTGATAGCGCAAACGTAGATGCAGACTATGCTTACCAACTTCAAGGTAGCCTTCTTCAGGCAACACGAATCATACATCTCACTAGTCATTAAAATTCACTGTTTCGTAGAGTGCCAGTAAAACATAAATTAACACATAAGTGATCAGTTTAAAGTTTGAAACAGTGCTGAAAGCTAAAGTAAGAAAATGCAATGCAACAGCTGGGGCAACTATGCACGCCACTGCATATGTTTGCCAAAAATACTAAACCCTGTAGGGTATTATACTTTGTATACTTTGATATTTGATACATGATGAAGACCTCGTGATTTACGTGTGCGTATAGTTTCCAGTTCCACAGTATTTGAATGTGCTATTCGCCATATCTGAAAAATACTTTCATACATCAACAAAAACTTGCTACTTAAAGACTTTCTTTTATGAAATAATCGATGCAATTTAAGACTACTGTTCACTGATGTTCACTAACGGGTTCTGTAGCTTCTTCCTTTCCTCTGCGGCTTTTTTTTATGTTTTCAAGTGCTAAATCGATTACTTCACATTGTCTTAAACGTCTTTGTACAGGGAAGGATATTGTGTAATAAGATATACCAATGATTTATTCTTTAGTACACGAGTAGAGGTAAAGATGCAGAATCATTTGGCAGTTCGTTAATGATATTTTGAAAATCCGACAAGTGCACATAGCAGTTTCAGTGTTGACGATAGCAATACAATCTGCAAAGTTCCTAGCCATGCATTAAAACGAAATTGTGGGTCACTATCAGAAATTACTTTGTCAACATGCACTACTTCTTTCAGAAAATGCTGTACGAATGCTACAGAAACAGATTTTTGAGTTGCTTTCCGTATAGGTGTGAATGACAGAAATTTAGAGTGAAGCTCAATAGCTACAAAAACAACTTTAGATTTAGTGACTAAACCGAAAATGTCAACAGCGGCTAATTCTCTTATTTTCACAGTAATGATCGGAAACAGCGGTGTTCTGTGCAAACAGTAGGTGGTTTTGCCTTTCTGAGTCTTTTGCATTGTGCCAAGACTGTATGAATTCGCTTTTCCATATTGATGAAGTAACACGTATCTCCCAATTTTGGAAAACATTTCTTAGCACCAAGTGTGCGTAACTGAGAAGTATGTACTAAATGAGTTTGTTGAAGAGCTCGTCTCGGATGCACAATACAAAAATAGGACTGTCAGGACAACTATGTCTGAATAAAATGTTGTTACGTACAAGCTACTGTTTTATCACAGTATTTGAATTGTTTTCCCATTTCTCTTTTATGTCTTTCCGCATAGCATTTTTCTCCTGTCATGAGCAACATCACATGATGAAGATGAAATAAAGTTTTCAAACGCTACTTTTTGCATACATAACAAACTCAAATTATTTTCTTTCCAATCTTCCTCGTCACTCTGCACTAAACCAACAGGTGCACGTGAAAGTGCATCAGCAGTAGTATTTTCTGGACCTGGAATGTAAATCACAGTGAAACTGTATTAATGAAGGAACAAAGCCCAATGTCTTAAGCGATCATGATTTAGTTTACCTCTCCCAAGAAACTGAAGTGCACGATGATCGGTATACACCTTAGTGTGTTTACCTTGTAGAGAGTAACGAAGTTTATCGAATGCCCAGATTATTGCTAATACTTCGATGTCGGTGACGGAATAGTTACGTTTGACTTAGGTTAGGACTCGGTTGGCAAAAGCTGTAGTTTATCTGTGTAAGAATTCCATTTTCTACAACTTCTTGAAACAAGTGCACACCAAGAACGGTTTTTGAGCTATTCGTGGAAAGGCAAAAATCAAGAGATAAATCAGGCTGTGAAAATACAGGTTCACTAAGCAGTCCCAAATTGTATTCTTAATTGTAAATTGACCCAGTCTAGGTGTAGACATGCTCTGCAAGCTGATGAAACGTCGATAAAAATTCAGAAGGTCTAAGAGTCCACTATGTTGTTTGTTTATAGGTACAGGCATTTCTTCAAAGGGGTGAGATACCTTTCATACACAGAATCTGGCCAAGAAATTTAATTTGCGTTTTATCGAGTTGAGTGTAATGCCATGCTCAAGAAATGTCTGTTATAGTTCGCTCAGCACTTCGTTCTGTCCTGTCCATGAATCTTCAGCAGTTAAAATGTCATCAGTATAGGTGGTCATCCTTTCATTCAGATGATTTGGGAAGATAGTATTCAGACCTCGGCTAAATGCAGCAGATGAAACACTCAGGCCAAATCTTAATTGGTTGCATTTTCCAAAACAGGTAGGCTGTATATTTCCTACATTCAGGGTGTAATTTGATTTGCTAGAAGCTAGACTGTAAATCTGCTGAAGACATTATCTTTACACTATGATATTTTTGTAATAATTCGTATAGTGCTTGTGGTAGATCTGTTTCTGGTTGTATGATGTAGTGCACTTGTCATGAACCGAGAACAAGTCTAATGGAATCAGCCTTTTTAACAACGTGAAAGGGGCTGTTGTATGAACTCACAGCTTGCCCGATTATTCGCTGATCTAGCATTGATTGTATCTCCTGTTTGACCTTTTCCCTATATGTCAACGGAATAAAATAAGGTGGTACAAGAGATTTATTACGTTCCTTAAGTTTGAATTCATAAAAAAATTACGTATATTTCCTATATAAGGAGAAAAAACTTCACATGTTATTTTAAAATTTCGAATAATTCACGTGTGTTTGCATATGAATCTACTTTATCTCTGTGTACTTTCGTTTTAATTAACTCCTCTGTGCTATTAGATTGTTCACTTTCACAATGAAATGTTGTTATCTCGTTCATGTAACTGTCAGACGAATTCAGTGAGTGTTGTGCCTCGAGCGGAAAGAGAAAACACACATAGCTGGAAATTTTTGCAATAGAATGTACAAGTGTATTTCTACAGTCTTCATTTTCTTGTATCAGTGTGTCTCTAATGTCATCAAAACTTACAAAGCTAATATGGTACGTATGTAGACTGCTGGCATCTGCAAACGGTTCGTTTACAGGGGAGGCTGCTGGTCACTGCGTGTGTCTCCTTTTTGCCTGTAGTTGTTGTGCAGGTTGGGTGATCTGACTTCTACAGCTGCACCACGCTCAGAAGCTGAATTTCTACGAGTAACGCCAATTATGATTTGTCATCACGATTATTTCGTCTTACGTAAGTGTTGTTAGCATTATTGTCAAATGGACTCGACGCCCTAATTTCTACAACCTGAGCACCACGTTCGGAATCAGAATTTGTGCGGTCACGCCAATTTCGATTTACTCTGTCATTACCATTACGTCTGAAGTTGTCTTCATTGCCATAACGTCTATGTTCACGAGATTCAGAATCTCTGTTCCTGTACTGATATTTCCGAAGGCCACGAGAATCATTTCTCGAGCGTTTGTAATCTGTACTGTAGTGGCGATATATCACATCATGCCTGTCTTCGTTATGTCTCTCATCGTACCGTTCACGCGAATTCCATCTACGTTTTCGGTTACTCCGCAGACGGTAATTTTGACAATACTGTTTGCTATTGATTCTGTGTGTGACCGTTATTGTCAAGTCCAAGGTCTAGCAAAAGACCTTGAAAAGCTTTCAAGTCATTCTTACAACGTCCTGCCAAAACTATGTTAATTAATTCCGAGGGACTGTAAGGATTAGTTAAACATCTGTTCGTGCGCATCTTGTTTACAGAGTACTGCACATGAGTTGAGAAATTCGAGTATTCATAATTTTTCATTATAATAATATCTTTCACACGATATTGAGCTCTTTCAGGCCAGTAAGCGGACAAGAAAGCGTGATAAAAAATCACCGGAAGTGCAACATTCACTTGCTATCAATCTCGTTCTTCTCGCAGGTTCTCCTTCGAGATAACTGCAAATCAATTCAAGTTTGTGACCAATTGGCCATTTCAGTGGCACAGAATAGTCAAACTGTTGTAACAACGTCCTTGGGTGAATATCATTGCTAGCGTTGTGAAAAATTTCAAATTTCCCAACTGTCAGAAAATGTTTGTAATCAAAACCAAGGTTTTTCTGAACGAATGAGTTTTGACTCATACTGTAACTCACGTTGCGGTCTTTTGGCACGCAAAAATATCACGTTCACGAGAGAAGTGATCAGCATTTCCAAAATTAATGCATTAATTGTGATTTCCAACATGATAATTATTGAACCTACTGGTATCGTTATTGCGGCCTTTCTTTGCTTTGATATTGACGAGCTGTTCCTGTATCCTTCACACGTCACGTTTAATTTACTGATTAATCGTCATCTAAGCTTCTTTAAAGCGTGGCGCAGACTGAAATTCTTCGGTATCAGCGAAACTATCTGAATCATTGTTCGTTTCCGTCACTCTCTCGGATAATTCTTCCACTCATCCTGCTACTGTGATCAACTGAGTCTTTGAAACTTCAATGTTAGGCTGTAACTCTAATGACTGGAACTTTGGTGCTAATTCCTCTATTTGCAATTTTTGTTGTGACGTCTGTTTTCTCAACTCAACAATATCAATAGACCGTACGTGATCAAGATTGGAATCAGGATTATTAATATCAGATCTGACTTCATCGCGCACCTGATTTTTCAACCGCTCTGACATTTCCTTGAATTTATGACTTAAATTGTCATTAATCTCATCCACAATTAATTTGAAGTTTATTCCTCTTTGTTACTGGGTTCTTCGATCTCTCAACGAGTTCGTCATTAGACTTCGTAATCTCGTTATTAAATACTCTAATTTAATTACTGGATTTTCTAAGCTCATCACTTTGAGCAAGTATTTATTTTGTAACATTATTACTGAAAGAGGGAAAGACAAAATTACTTTGCTCTGTAGAAGTAGAAACAAAACCTGAATCTCTCACAACAGAGTCTGACTGTTCAAGGTATTTTGATTTCCTGAATTGCATGTGGTTCCCTGCAGTCCATCACGCATGACTAGCAAATAATAGCTTAAAGTCTGATTATTCACCTTATCGCTGGAAAGTTCCCTGACTTCATCAATCTGAGAAGAATTTTCTATACTGTGTCTCAAACATTCCGAAACTTCTTCTGGAGCTACTCCTACAGAGTTGTCCATTCCTGCCTGTGCTATAGTTTTCATTTTCGTTGTGGCTATATGAAAATGACACAAAAATTGCAAAGTAATTATCTTAACACAACACTATTAATCTTAACGTAACGAAAGAGCCGGCCGGAGTGGCTGAGCGGTTCTAGGCGCTACAGTCTTGAACCTCGCGACCGCTGCGGTTGCAGGTTCGAATCCAGCCTCGGGCATGGATGTGTGTGATGCCCTTAGGTTAGTTAGGTTTAAGTAGTTCTAAGTTATGGGGGACTGATGACCTCAGAAGCTAAGTCCCATAGTGCTCAGAGCCATTTGAACCATTTTGTTACGAAAGAAATTAAATTCCGAGCCAGAAAACCGCTAAGATAAAACATTTTCAATTTTTTGCGGTGCATCGAAAGCAACAATAGTTCTATGCAACAACTACTGACCAACTACGATTGCAAATTTAGAAGCAAGACGAAGCATCTCTAACAGCGAAATCAACCAACGAAAAGAAATCATGACAGACAGGTCGACAGGTGAAGGCTGTTGAGTTTTAACTATCAAAAGTTGTAATAATTACTATTAGCCAGGTGAAAGATGTACGAAAATGTGTAAAGCAGAATCTCTTACAATATTATCGTTACCTATACTTTTTCTCTAAAATTATTAGGCGATATAGTGAAACTTTATTAGGGTTTTCAAAAAATCTGGCACGTAGCCGTACAGTTCGTACTACAAAATCTCTTATTCCGACATGTCAGTATTCAAATATTTTCTGGAACCTCTTCCTATCGTCCGTGTTCTGATAATAAACAGAAACAGAAATTAATTTCTCTTTGTACTAATCATTAAAAATCAATTCTCTAGTAGCTGACTGAGAATTTTAAAATATTCTCAAACATCTCCTATACGCAGCTCACAACTTACCTCGCCTTGCTGTTGCAACTGCGTGATGAGCAAGGTTCTAAAATAATTCAAAAGTAATGGTGCGATCAATGCAGGCTGCAGTGGAAAGTTACAACTACTGATGCAATTGCTCCTACGTTTTTTTATATAGATATTGAATTTGGTCAAGAAGCCTTAAACAGTATAAAAAATTGAAGTAACTAATAAAAATTTTTCATTTACTATGTTCTGAAAATTAATATTCAGAGACTGACAAAGTTTACTGACACATTTGTTTTGCTTGAGCATTTTGAAAACAAATTATACCACAATATCTATAATTAATAATCACATATCTGGTCAAACAAAGATACGAATATTACTACTTTATCATAACTCCGTAACTGTCTCCCGCCACTGTACGTAAGTTAGAAATTTGGCTCAAAGGTGCCTGCTACCTTCCATGTAATGGTACAAAAGTGAGGCACTCTGCGAGTATCGACACAAGGCGGAAAAGTCATAGATCAGAATTCAGTCTGAGCAGTAAGGAGGATTAATTATATCATATTGACAACAAATTTCACCAAAGTTGAGGCCAACACAACAGTGGACATGGCACTCGATGATAAGGTCGTCATGAAGCGTCTTACCCACATTTCACGTCTTTTGACGTCTCTGTGATGGAGGTGAGAACAGTGACATCCAGTAATACACGGTTTTATTTCATATAGTTCAATAACTGTCGCCCTGTAAGTAGCCTATATAACACTGTGAAACTACACTCATGCTCGTAAGTTGAGGATAATGCTGATAAATGGTGAAACAACGCTCTGGTGGGCGGTTTGCCGGTTTAAATCACCTCAGGGTATGACCAAGCGGTGCATCTGACCTGCGGTCGTCGCCCGGTGGCGCTGGCAGCAGTCCATATACGCAGAGGTTTGTTGGTGCATGGCAGAGGAGTACGGTGCAGC
The DNA here is from genome assembly GCF_023898315.1 of Schistocerca nitens. Taxonomy (NCBI): domain Eukaryota; kingdom Metazoa; phylum Arthropoda; class Insecta; order Orthoptera; family Acrididae; genus Schistocerca; species Schistocerca nitens. The sequence goes on from NC_064614.1 coordinate 519,298,371, forward strand.
GAGTAAGTTTTCAGAGGTTTTAAGACGTGCTTATGGAGACTGTGTTCTGAAAATGGCTCAAAGAAGATATATTGATGACGTTATGAGAGGTAGAATACTAGGGCGACTGGAGGCTGGTCAAACAAAGCAGGTCGTAGCACAGGCCCTCCGTGTGCCACAAAGTGTGTAAATCTCACGGTTATGGAAACGATTCCAGCAGACAGGAAAAGGGTCCAGGTGCTACAGTACGGGACGTCCACAGTGTACAACACTACAAGAAGACGAGATATCTCACCATCAGTGCCCGCAGCCGGCCACGGAGTACTGCAGGGAGCCTTGCTCGGGGCCTTACCGTAGCCACTGGAACAGTTGTCTCCAGACACACAGTCACAGACGACTCAACAGGCATGGTTTATTCGCCCGGAAACCTGCAAGGTGCATTCCACTTCCAGGTATAGTCTGAAAAATGATTCTCGCCCGGTTTCCATCTGGAGTGAACCAGGACAAATACCAACCTCTTAATGTCCTTGAAAGGGACCTGTATGGAGGTCGTGGTTTGATGGTTTGGGGTGGGATTATGATTGGTGCACGTACACCCCTGCATGTCTTTGACAGAGGAACTGTAACAGGTTAGGTGTATCGGGACATCATTTTGCACCAGTATGTCCGCCTTTTCAGGGGTGCAGTGCGTCCCACCTTCCTCCTGATGGATGATAACGCACGGCCCCACCGAGCTGCCAACGTGGAGGAGTACTTTGAAACAGAAGATATCAGGTGAATGGCCTGCCTGTTCTCCAGACCTAAGCCCCATTGAGCACGTCTGGGATGCTCTCGGTCGACGTATCGCTGCACGTCTTCAAACCCCTACGACATTTCAGAAGCTCCGACAGGCACTGGTGCAAGACTGGGTGGCTATACCCCAGCAGCTGCTCGACCACCAGATCCAGAGAATGCCAACCCATTGTGTGGCCTGTGTAAGTGTGCATGGTGATCATATCCCATACTGATATCGGGGTACATGCGCAGGAAACAGTGGCGTTTTGTAGCACATGTGTTTCGGGACGGTTTTCTCAACTTATCGCCATTGCCGTGGACTTACAGATCTGTGTCGTGTGTGTTCAAAAAAATGGCGCAAATGGCTCTGAGCACTATGGGACTTAACATCTGTGGACATCAGTCCCCTAGAACTTAGAACTACTTAAACCTAACTAACCCAAGGACATCACACACATCCATGCCCGCGGCAGGATTCGAACGTGCGACCGTAGCGGTCACGCGGTTCCAGACTGAAGCGCCTAGAACCGCCTGGCCACACCGGCCGGCGTCGTGTGTGTTCCCTATGTTCCTATGCTATTAGCACCCGTTTTGTGCAGTGCCACGTTGAGTGGCAGCACTTTCTGCAACTATCTTTAGTTTATGAGCATGAGTGTAGTTTCAAGCAATTAGGAACTAGTGTATTTTGAAGAATACTGCGCGAATCTGGAAATTCGCACACACTCCTAGCATGATTCCTTGCAATTTAGCAATGACATGTCAGATATAAATTTCATCCCTTGCACATTTTCGGCAAATAGTTGATGGCAAAATCCGAAAATGATACAACCTTGACTCAGTTGTGTATATTCTCGATTCGATTGCCGTGGACGATGTGGTGCCAAACCAAACACCAAGATTGTATAGTTATGTTTTGCCTACGTTTTACGTAGGAGAAAATGCATAGGGGAGGATAATAGATTAAGAGGTAAACTAAAAAGAATATGGGCGACATTAGCAATTTTACTTTGAGAGAAAAGATATAACTGATGAAACGCAAAGCAGTACTATCAATAGACCAGAAAAAGATGTAGTAATGTAGCTCGTAGAAAGAAAACAGAACTCTTAAAGGTAATATGCCTCTTTACAAGTGGAATGAAAAAAAAAAGAAGACACGATTGTACTCTCATTTTCTTTTAGAATTAAGTAAATTCGCGTTCTTTGTACATTACCGTATCTAATTGCTGTATAGAGTTTAATGAACCGGATATACTACCACTCAGACCAAAGATAGTGAACAGTATCAACTACCTCTTCTTTCTTCTTCTCGTGTATTCAAACCTAATACCCTATCTACAGAACTACGTAGCCGGTCCTGCCTCTCTCTCTCTCTCTCTCTCTCTCTCTCTCTCTCTCTCTCTTTCTCTCTCTGTCTCTGTCTCTCAGCTTTTTTCTGCCTTTGTACAGCGCAGTTTCCGTTAAGAGTTGGAATGGAATTCGTTTCTATATCTGCAGAACGATGTGTTGAACGTTGGATGGGGGGATCAGTACCATTGGCTGTATAATCAAACTACGCTACCTGAAATGGTAGGTCCATATAGGCTCTGTCGTGACGGTACACATGATGAACAGTTCGTGCCCATCAGAATACCCCGTCATCGATTTCTAATAACATGTTTAACTATTGACACTGAGTGTAACATTTACTGCAGACACTACAAAAAAGCCATTAAACGCATACCCGACCTACAATACAAACGCCTCAATTAAATTTCAATACTGCGTTGGATATACGACAATGACTGTCCTTCCTCACCAATATTCTTTATTTGTTGTGAAACGCACACATTTTTAACTTTGACAACGCTGATAGCGTGTTTAGCACCCACCCGTTTTCTGCAGAATCGAGGACCTGACTAACAAATTACTTTACGCCCTCCAGAGATATGAAAAATTTAGCAGTATTAGCACACATATCAATGATACTTGTACACTGTGGACAAAGAAAGGCAACGTAGCAAACTAATTGTTTGCACTTCACGTAGCTGAATCACAGAGCTTTGCCGATTAAAATTGCGATATATATTTCAAGTTGTGACGATTTTGATGCTTCCGTAGCAAGCTTAGACTTAAACAGTTTTTATGTAAAGCCGGTTATATGGTAAATACAGTTGCCGTAAGTTGTACCTGCTGACCACCTTAACTTTGTTCGTGGCAGATCGCTGTACAGCAGAGTAACAGCCGCGAATGAAAGAGACATCGTCGACAAAGCGGTCCTGTCCTCCTCTCTATGTCTGTTCTCCATTTTGTTCTTGTAGAGAAGCTTTTTTTTTCCAAAATAAATTAAGCGGAGTGAAATATTTCTATAGAACTTGTCGTCTTTCAAATTTTAATCACGTGTAATATTTTCGTCTACTAATACGTACGTATTTGCTCCATGTCAGAATTCACCACTTGCCAGTAGGGAATTATATCACTACAAAGAAAGTTTTCTACTGGAGTGAAAATACAATAATTACAACTTTAGTAACAGTAATAATACTGTTTCTACACCAGGACTGTGAAACTATACACAGGCGGTGCAATTTTTAAAGTGAACTCTATGATATTACGGTGACTAGACGCGACATTATAACGGAATTAGACTAAAGGGTATACTTTTCAGCCGTGAGAGTTGAGAATAGGAATTTTTCGTTGCTAAAATCCTTATGTCGCATGCACAGTCAAACAGAAATCAAATGACTTCCATACTAAAACTATTCTTTAACAATTTATTTTGTTCTTTCACGCAAATTCCGTCTTCTTCAGCAACATCACGGAACCGAATATCATATCATAACTACGTAGGCTTCCGTAATTGCTTCTTGGTGTTGTACCGCTTCATTGTAAAAAATAATTTTATTATAAACTGTGATATGGGCAAAACATCGGTTTTACAGTTGTTACAACACACACAAGAATTTAAATCAAATATAATGTATCACGCATTCAGCAAACAGAATATCACGTTCGTTTGTGCTCTAAACAACATTTTCGTAGGTAGGAGAATGGGCTAGCAAATTTTGCTTTAAGTAACGTTTGAATTTGTATTTTATATAAGGGAGGGCGGAAACGTTGTAATTAACAGTCCTGTTACGTAAGCTGAAAGCTCCTAATTTGGCTTTACTTAGACACTGCTAAAATTCAAAATGATTCCTCAACTGATTTTTTTCATTGAAAATTAGAATAAAAATGTTGTATAATTTTGGTCCAGTCATGCCTGTCGGACGTAAACTAGTCGTCAGCAGTACGTCAATAATTGAATATGCGCGGGAAACTTAAACTACCGCCCTGAATGAACATGACTTAGAAAAGATCTGATGACTACCTGCTGCATAAAAAGTAAATTTACTTTTAGAATAAGATTTATACTTTAAGAAGATTAGATTTGAAGCTATTGGCGTCCGACCGAATGTTCTAGTCAACGTAATGCTACCAAATATTGGTGAGCTACAAAGAGCTTCTTATTAACATTTATCAATAGGAAACAGTTTCATACTTCTTGAAACAAAATATTTATCATATGAATTAATTATTATAATTAAGCTAATGAAATTACACTAGTTGGTCGAAGCAAATGCTTACATGCTTGGCTCAAGATATCGAAGGGAAGAGAACAATAGTTGGTAGTCGCTTTTTATCGTCCATCGACGATATTACAGGATTCACTGATACTAAGTTAATCATATCCTTCCTTTGAGTTTCATAGAATTACAGTTCGTGTTTGAGAAAAACGATGAAACTAATAATTATCAGTGTCCACTGTAGTATTCATAAACCACGATTTTGTAGGGAAATTGCTGCTGTCCATTTGAAGGGGTTACACACACCCTGAATGTCAACGGAAACGCACAATCTCAGTGTCTTTTGGGCTGCCATTCACCTGTGTCTGGTTATATTATTGTCATTTTACAAGTCAGTTTGATAACTGATTTATAATCACAGTGCGAAACACCAGTTGTTTACACCTTTACACGTACCATAACTTCCTATTAGTGTTTGGGGGACAAAAGTTGCTGTAACACTTTTGTAGAGGACAGTTACTCTAACTTGCCGATAGTTTTGCTGCTAACAGTATACTGTAGTTTTATATAGAGGTATAGCCCCTAACTCCTGAGTTGAAAATCACGTATAATACTATAGTGACAATGTAATTCTAGCTCAGCTTTATAAGCAAGTATCTTAGTTATCCAAAATTATTTGCAAACCTCACAATGGTTGTATCCTGTTAGCATGGTTCTACCTCCAAGTAAGAGATTATGTATCACCAATTATTAGATTACATTGGGGAAGTTAGAGCATTTATAATAACCACAACATTCGGATATCAGAGAATTTTCGCCTGGGTTTACACTGTAATTATGTTGTATATTCCAGGAATATTACACAGTTTAGGCTTATACCATAATTTTTTATGGAGAACTAAAGTTTTTCCGGATATGATGGTACTAATTTAATTCGTTAGACATTCATCAGTTTGTTTTGATAAAAATAAACCCATATTAATTTATCTCACGGGTTTGCTTTGAACAGAGCTTTCTGAGATTCGATATTAAGTAATTTACTTTCACAACACGTTTATGCAAGACCTCATTTACGACAGATGTTTAACATTTTCGTTCATCAAATAGATCAGATACATTAGACTCAAGTGTTCACAAAGTTTCCGCAAAATTCTGCGTGATTTTAACGGTCCTCGAATAGTTTCTGTTCAAGTACACACAGTTACGAATACATAATTTCAACACATTAAGTTCAACAGCTCACATTTATGAAATGGGTTGCACTCAAAGGAAGGCTCCTCAGGCAAATGAATAGAGCAGTACGCTGTGCGAATTTGTGTCCAAAGTCATGGAGGGTAAAGGCTCAGGAATCTGCACATACCATAGACGACGATGGAATTTTCCCCCACCGTTAATTTACCTCGTCTCAGTAGACGTATGCAGATTATGACTAGTCGCCGTCACCGCTAGCCATCAGGCATAGAGTACACGTAAAATTACACAATTGCATTAATGTAAGTACCGCACTTTTTGCAACATATTATGGGCAGAAAGAGAACAATTGCTAGTGCATTAAGTCCCGTAGACAGCACAAGACATCATTAATTTATGTAATTTTTGGCATAGTCTATGCTATACTAGGGAGGATTTTAGTTACCTATATTTTAGACTGCATCACCCGTACAATTATGCATTAAGAAAAGTTCATTTCATGCTAACATGCACTCTCATCAAGACATGTGCGCAGGTCAAATTATGTCTTGTGAATCGGCTCCCAGCGGGCTGGCCGTGAAGTTGGAATTATTCTTGCTAGAGCTCTCCGACAAGTCCGCCCACAGTCACTTTACTCTAACCTCGCTGCGGTTCGTCACCACCTGTTTATGTCCATCACAGGGCGTGTGAAAAGCGTAGCGCACCGCCATCAACGCTGTAGATAATACGCTCACTGATACATCAGGACGAAAAACACCGTCCCAACAATTCTCATATCCACAGAAACAACTTTATCTCGTGTCAGCACTTTAACAGTGTCAAACTTCACCCACCATTATTAACTGGTGCTCACCTCTTACTGCTTAGCACATTTCTACTTCACTGTCTTCATACTTGTGATCAAGCAGTAAGCAAAACCCTATACACTAACAATATTTAGATTCAATTTCCCGCTATATATAGCGATCAGTCTGGATTCATTTGTCTCCATTGCATCTGTTTCACAGAGGACATTAACGGTCATCAAGCTCATCAGGTTAATTGGTTTATTTTACGCCAGGTTTACATATAATTTATGCAGTCATAACCAAGGGCTGTGCTGGCGGGAGGCAAGAATTACTTCATTTTAGTACCCCCAAGAGTCTACACCCATTCGCCTATGACGATTTTGCCCTCAGATATTTACCTATAAACAAACTGCCTACCACAAGCAAAGACACTGTGACATGAAGTACTTATTCTTATCACAATTGTGCTAAGCATGGACTGTCGATGTCTAAATTCATCAATGCCCATAATGCTGTCCCATCTGTAAGATTCAGTTGCGAGAAATAACTGCAAACCTTTGTACACGGCATTATGTGAAAGTTCTTTGGTAGGAGACATCTTTTCATCTACCTCACATCCATTTAAGAACTAAAGAAAATAATATCATGCCCATATACGTATTTGCAAGGTATCTACAATTGCACCTCTGTAATGTTATAGTGTTTTTTCTCTAAGTCTCTCAAGTATTTATCTTTCACTGAATATCTAAGAGACAAATCCAAGCATACACAACAACCTGTTATTTCCAACTTTTCACGAACTTCGATTCCCATGACGTAGTTTAAGTTACAGTCAAATGTATAACTTCCTCTTTAAACTACTATACAGCGTCCAGCGAGGAGCATGATTTCCTTGAATATTCCTCTGTTATGAGACACAATTCTTAAAACTAAACAGAATGCTATTACATCCAAAATAAAAAAAAATGTTCTGCAAGGAATATCTACATACTAAGGAATATCTGTGCTACATAATTCCTTACTAGACTGAACAAACTGTTCGCATGGAATAATGTAAACTACTAAAACATACACATGTAATACATAAGATTAATAAGCACTGATTGCTTGATCTACATTACGAGCAATATTTCATAAGATCTTCAGTGGGATATAGTCTTTTTTTGTGAAGTCAGCATGTAGCTGTTATGTACGGGTTTCAATAATTCCCCACTCACTCATTTGCGGAATTTCTTTAATAGGTCTGGTTATGGAATTATATCCAAATGATACACGTAAGATTATACTGGGTTTTTCCTCAAATTGCAACAACACTTCCTGTAGATCATTCTGTTGGGTTCCATCGATCTCTACAGTCTCTGATACTTTATGTTTAGCTGTCATTTTTAAGTCTTCTACCTCATAGGTGCTACCAGGTGTACCCCATGTGATATCGTTTCAATTTTTACAAATTTAACCTTTATTTCTCGATAATATTTCCCATGTTAAGCTACAGTACGTAAAATATCTACTATAATTTCTTGTCTCTAAGTCAACAGGTAGCATTTACCACAAATGTTAATCTTAGCATCCCTATCATTAAGAGAATCAACCCTGAAAATGCAGCCTGTAATCAGTTTATATACTACAAAGAACGAGCATTCAATTACTCCATTTCCGTGTTCTGCTTTGATCCACGCTTGCCACTTCACAGGTTGAAATCTACTGCCAAAAGCCCCGACTACTCGACAGTTCTGTACCGGATACTTACGGCCTTCCTTACTATTATTTATTTGGTAAATAAGTCCTTGGAAATCACCCTGATAGCTGCACATGTAACGAGAACAACTTGAGAGATATTACCTGCCACAGCTTTGATTTCTGCTGGCAAAATACTTTTGGGTTTGTCTACGCAGTTGTTATATCCTTTCAATAATTCTTGTCTCATATCGGTATCATCACTGTATCGCCAAAGGTTAACCCCTTTAAGAAATTCGCCCTCGTTTCATTCGTCAGCCAGCATGTGAAGGATAGATGTGGCCGACCTCAGTTTGTCGAATTATGCACCTGAGGAGGTGATTCCTCACCCACTTCAATGGAGTTCCTCCCTTAGGAACCCAGTTTAGACCACAATTACCATTGTTAATACTGCTATAGCATGAACGGCTCACATTGTTGAGATATCCTGGTTCGAATCTATTGTCAGATATACGATTTTTACTGGGATTTCCTGGATTGAATCCAAAGGGGACAGTCTTGGCATAAAGGATTAAAAACCTATCGACCGCAGTTCGTATAAAGGAAACTTGACCTATCTTGAATATTATGTGGTGGATATGGAACATTTTGGTGTACTTGAACCATAGACATTATTGTAATTACCATTTTGAACACATTAGATATCTTCATAATACCCATCAAGAGAGTCAAGAACAGCAAGAAAATGTTCGACAGTGGTTAAGGGCACACTGATGAGCTGTTTTCTGATGTCAAAAAGTCAATCTGTTTTCAGTATCTTCAATACATCTGGTTGCGAAATTGCTTCACCCCAATACTTTATCTTCTTGAGATATTTCTCAAGATATTGCCGTAAGTTAATATGCTTGCTATTGTACCTCTCAGGGTTTAAAACCTGTTAACTCAATCGCTCTTGAATACCTTGCGACCAGTACTTACCAAGGAAAGCTTGCTCAAACTGTTCAGATGTTTGACAGTATTCAGTAGCTTCAGTTGCCTAGGGGACCCCATAACCTTGACTAAGTCCTCCCACGTTTTATATTTCCTGCCACTCTGACCATAATTTTGTTAAAATACCCATAAACGATCGGATGAACACTGCGGGATGTAAATTACTTTTTCAGGAATGAAAATTTGTGATCGTCGATTCCTCAAAAATACTTATTCCCGTAACACAGAAGACAATGTAGGCTGTGCCCCCATATTATATGCAGAGAAAACAGACACCAGTTTCTCATCGTTTGCTTTTCCCCTAGGGAAACGCTCACTTGGTATCTCATGCTCATTTAAATCCTTCGTTCTGTTTGCTAAACTGGGACTATCATTACCTGTTTCTCTAACACTGAATAATTTCTTTTATAAATTAGCGAGTTGCGTATTAACTCCGTCTCTCCATTCCGGTATCTCTGCATTTACAGTTTCCGCAATCTGGTTCAGATCCACCCTAAGTGCCTTCTGTGCTTCTGTCTATTCTATGGCTATGTCATCAACAGAATTGCGTACAGCTTGCTTTACCTCTAAAGCAACAACTTTGTTGAGTTGCTTTTCTTTCCGCTTCAATAATTTATTAAAATTTTGTTCTTCATCCCCAGAAAGCCACTCTAGCGCGTCGCTTCGTTTCTGAATATTATTTTTCATCAGTTGTTCGGTTTGTAATGGAAGGTCCCACTTCGGGAAGTTTTCTAACTGTTTCCAGAACTTTACGGTAATTGGTAAGCATCTTGGAAATCACACGTATGAGTTTCTACTGTATCTTTCCTAACCATGAGTCCGCTCAATTCTAACTCTTAGGTCGCCATTTGTGCTGACAGTCTGTTGTTTCTTGTTAATTTCCGCTGACTGAGATGCCATGCCTTTCAGCGCGGCTGTTAATGGCGCAAGTTCATAATGTACATTTTCAGCAACCTAGTTAGCTATATGTTCGGGTAGCTCACCTTTTATTTCTTTCAATTGAGAATCCAAGCGTGCAGATATTTGGATTTGAAAATGATCCATCTGCTGTTTATTTTCATTTCTGAAATGATCCAGCTGCTGTATTATCTGATCCGACTGGTGTCTCACTATTCCCATGAGAATTACCAAAAGATAAGCCTTTTGGGCCTTAGAAGTATCTTCATGTAAAGAAGAACTAAGATCTGTGTGTGCTGCTGCAACGTGATCGCTATCCGCGAGTGATTCACGTTCATCTACAGTAGCCTTATGTTTTCCTTTCTATCTTCGGCAAATTCTCCGTCTGTTGCTTCAAGATTATCGGAATTCGACACTTAAGACATCATTGCTATTAAATGCCTACATGTCTATACCATACTCAAACACAACAGGAGTACACAAATATTTTTCACTTCAGGTTACGTGTTTGGTACTTCAACAATTTCACAGACGTTTACCGCACTGTAAACATAAAAATCAACAAGCGAAATACGCTATGGCTGAAAACAGCAAGAATATCTCTGATACATTACTATTTCCGCCATGTTGTGGAAAATAAACATTTAAATTTTGAAATATTAAAATTTTGTACACAGTCACTTTCAGCACTGACTAATTATTTTCTTAGCATATTCTCCTGATGGGAAAAGTGCCATACGTGAGCAGCAAAGATAAAGCAGAACAGAAGGCCGCGCGAGATTAGCCGAGCGGTCTTCGCGCTGCAGTCATGGACGGTACGGCTGATCCCGGCGGAGGTTAGAGTCCTCCCTCGGGCATGGGTGTGTGTGTTTGTCCTTAGGATAATTTACGTTAAGTAGTGTGTAAGCTTAGGGACTGATGACCTTAGCAGTCAAGTCCCATAAGATATAACACATATTTGAACATTTTTTTGCAGAACAGAAGTTGTTGTTACCTTCGCGCTCTGCTGCGATGTTATAGCCCACTCCAGCAGTTCAGCTTCCGATTGTCTGTCAATTCTTGCAACAATTCTGTAAATAATTTCATCGGCAGTGATTATAGTCGTATCCGGCAGTGGTTATAGTCGCAGTGCATGAAGAAATATAAAATTTTGTACGTACATAATTACATAGAATTACCTATGTGTATCGCGACATGCGTTCGGGAGACACGTATACCGTTTCCGTAAGTAAGAGGGTGGGGAAACCAACTTCCCTTTAAGTGAAACAAACTTCCCTTTAATTAACGCTTGAATTTGTGTTTAAGATATGGGAGGGCAGAAACGTTATAATTAGCATTCCCATAACGTAGGTTCATAGTACCTGAGTTGGCTTATTTGGACACAGACATGCTAAAATTTAAAACAATTCCTCAACTGATTATTTTCATTGAAAGTTAGAATGAAAACTCTGTATAATTTTTGTCAAGCTGTGGCTGCCTGGACCTAAAATACATCGTTAGCAGTACGTCAAAAATTGACTACGTGCGGGGGATTAAAACTGCTGTGTTGAATGTACATTGACTTAGAAAAGATCTGGTAGTTTCTTTTCGTCGTCCATCAAAGATATTACAAAATTCACTGATACTAGATCAGTATAATCCTTCCTTTAATTTTCATAAAATTACAATTCATCTTTGGGAAAAATGATAAAATTAATAACTATCACTGTGAATGCATTATTCATAAACCATGATTTTATAAAGAAATTTCAAAGTCCATTTGAAGGATTTACAGCTACTTGTCGTACCTGTTAGTATTATTCATAAATGAAACTGACTTTAATGTAAAGCAAAAATGAAATTATCTTCTGAAAGAAAAATCTGTTCAAAAGTGCAGGTCCAAAGTCACGAAAGAAAATTGATGGTTGTAGTCCTATACCGATTTAGTAATTGAATTCACTAGATAACATTATAAAGCGTCACTAACTACGTAATGGACTTTGAGCTCTATGATATCCCTTTCCCAACTACTGCAAATTATTATTTATTGGTCTTTGATATTAATGAGTGGGTAATATGAAATATTGTACGCTGGCGCAGTTAAGTGCGCCTATCCGTCACTTATCCATACGTAAGTGATACAGTCACAGTACCTTTCATATGCAGTTGCTTGCTTCACCACTCGAGACAGAGTCGGCCTTTTGGCATAAGAATACCATTTCATTTTTATTTATTGTTCTAGTCAGTCAGCTCACGAATCCATGAATTCGTGTGCGAGGAGTACCCTCTGGCAGTTTGGCCCATTGTACAACGAGAACGTAGGGTGTTAGCAATACAAACGTCGCCAGCAGATTCTTTTGGCCAAACTATCAGCCGAGCGGTTCTCGGCGCTTCAGTCCGCAACCGCGCTGCTGCTATGGTCGCAGGTTCGAATCCTGCCTCGGGCATGGATGTATGTGGTGCCCTTAGGTTAGTTAGGTTTAAGTAGTTCTAAATACAGGGGACTGATGACCTCAGATGTTAAGTCCCCTAGTGCTTAGAGCGATTTGAACCATTTGAACCAATCTATCACTTTCCTCTACATGATGGAATTGTCGATAGTTAAGTGTGAGTTGGATTTTTACAGAAATGTAGGAGCAATTTCCAGCCACGTTTCTCTGCAATGATAGTGGAAAGCACAGAGTCGACTCCATTGAACCAGAAAAAGGACGTAGAAGGAGCAGGGCTCTCAGGCACGGGTTTCGAGGAACGACAGCGAGCACTGGCGTACGAACACTTCTTCCTTGGAAGCGCCTCGGTTGTTAAGACTAAGAGCTTGCCGTAGATGACAGTCGTGGTGTGTTAGCTGGAACTCGAGCTCCGCTTACCTTGTGCCGGTATACCTTGGAAACTGAGCTGACAGTCTGCTCCGTTCTCTCGCAGAATATCAGCATCAGTTAACGCTGGGCTGCACTTCTGCCTGCGAAAGCCGCAGTGCTTCGGTAGCGCCACGCGGCGCTGTGTCGCAACGGATTTAGCAGGCGCGCAGCGTAGCACGTGGGCGGCGCCATCGACAGCAACTCCTCCGGCCACGTCCACGGCAGTAGCAGAGCGGCGGCGACAATACGTCACCTGTCACACAGGTTGAAAATAACGCTTCCGTTGTAAATTTCTTTTATTTTCACACAACCGGTTGTAAGACGTGTATATTTCTATTGTCTATTGTCAAACCACAATTTATGAAAGATGTTTATATTTTATTGATACGACTAAGTAGTAATAATTAACATTTGTCATTTTGGAAATAATTGTGGTAGCAGGGAATGTCTGCACCAACGTATTGTTGGCAGGAGAGACCGCACATTGATATAATTTTAAAAAGGGCGGGAGAGACCGCGTGTGGATACATTTTAAGAAAACAGCTGGAAAGACCGCGCATTGATACATTTTGTAATGGCAGCTGGGATTGTCTGCACCAGAAAACATTGTTGGCGGGAGAGACCGCACTTTAGCCTTCGTAGGAAGTCAGTAGTAAGCGAGATGTGAAGCGAGTCGGTAGCAGGTCTGAAGCGAGAAGTTGAGACGAGCGGTGTGCCTGCCAGCTACCAGCTAACATTTACAAGAGATTATAAACGGATGTACAGAGACATCAGCTAACTATTATCACAGGTAGTCCCAGTCTTCAAGAAGGGTCGTCGAGCAGATGCGCAAAACTATAGACCTATATCTCTGACGTCGATCTGTTGTAGAATTTTAGAACATGTTTTTTGCTCGAGTATCATGTCGTTTTTGGAAACCCAGAATCTACTATGTAGGAATCAACATGGATTCCGGAAACAGCGATCGTGTGAGACCCAACTCGCGTTATTTGTTCATGAGACCCAGAAAATATTAGATACAGGCTCCCAGGTAGATGCTATTTTTCTTGACTTCCGGAAGGCGTTCGATACAGTTCCGCACTGTCGCCTGATAAACAAAGTAAGAGCCTACGGAATATCAGACCAGCTGTGTGGCTGGATTGAAGAGTTTTTAGCAAACAGAACACAGCATGTTGTTATCAATGGAGAGACATCTACAGACGTTAAAGTAACCTCTGGCGTGCCACAGGGGAGTGTTATGGGACCATTGCTTTTCACAATATATATAAATGACCTAGTAGATAGTGTCGGAAGTTCCATGCGGCTTTTCGCGGATGATGCTGTAGTATACAGAGAAGTTGCAGCATTAGAAAATTGTAGCGAAATGCAGGAAGATCTGCAGCGGATAGGCACTTGGTGCAGGGAGTGGCAACTGTCCCTTAACATAGACAAATGTAATGTATTGCGAATACATAGAAAGAAGGATCCTTTATTGTATGATTATATGATAGCGGAACAAACACTGGTAGCAGTTACTTCTGTAAAATATCTGGGAGTATGCGTGCGGAACGATTTGAAGTGGAATGATCATATAAAATTAATTGTTGGTAAGGCGGGTGCCAGGTTGAGATTCATTGGGAGAGTGCTTAGAAAATGTAGTCCATCAACAAAGGAGGTGGCTTACAAAACACTCGTTCGACCTATACTTGAGTATTGCTCATCAGTGTGGGATCCGTACCAGATCGGGTTGACGGAGGAGATAGAGAGGATCCAAAAGAAAACGCGGCGCGTTTCGTCACAGGGTTATTTGGTAACCGTGATAGCGTTACGGAGATGTTTAGCAAACTCAAGTGGCAGACTCTGGAAGAGAGGCGCTTTGCATCGCGGTGTAGCTTGCTCGCCAGGTTTTGAGAGGGTGCGTTTCTGGATGAGGTATCGAGTATATTGCTTCCCCCTACTTATACCTCCCGAGGAGATCACGAATGTAAAATTAGAGAGATTAGAGCGCGCACGGAGTCTTTCAGACAGTCGTTCTTCCCGCGAACCATACGCGACTGGAACAGGAAAGGGAGGTAATGACAGTGGCACGTAAAGTGCCCTCCGCTACACACCGTTGGGTGGCTTGCGGAGTATGAATGTAGATGTAGATGGCAAATTTGAATTTTCACCTCTTTGTTGAACAAACGTTCACAAAACCGGTTCTTAAATGCCTTCCCTGCTACAAGATTTTACAAATTGTGATAGAAGTTTGAGTATCTTACAGCGAAAGACGAGTAAGGTAGAATATGTACAAGAACCGAGAGGAAATAGTAAGAGGAGATCGAGAACAAAACCTTTGCATTAAACTGGGTGTAAAACAAGGTTGCAGTGTTTCACCCCTATTATTCAATCCATACATCGCAGAAGCAATTATGGGAAGAAAAGAAAGGTTAAATTTTAATGTGGACGATATCATTGTCAATATTAGCAAATGACAGCCCTATCATGAGGAAGTGAAGAAGAATTATAGGACCTGTTGGATGAAACGTGCTGTGGTGTGTGAGCAGTGTGTGGCTCGCGTTCGTGCCATCTCTTATTTTACATCCTGTTCTTTTTCGTGTCGCCACCTTGTAATGTTAGTTTCAATTTCTGTTGTCACTGAGTTGCTGCTTTGTCTGCCCGTCAGCAGCAGCAGCAGCGCCTCTCGATATAGTCCTCATGTGTTATGTTTGCTGCAGTGCTATTATTTTCCGATTGTCGTTTGTCGTGGAGGGAGCTGGAATGTACCAGGAGGGCAGTTCGGACCTGCCAGTCGTGGAGTTGGAACGCGGCACTGGTTCAGTCGGGTTGGAGCAGCAGTGAGGCCTGGATGTCCATGGCTCGCCCGACCGTTGCTGCCACGCATCACTTGAGCCGGGGACGGTCTTCGCGGATCGTCGGTCGGTCGTCCTAATGGACGACGTGAATTGGCTCGCCGATCGCTTATGGGTTGGCTGTGTGTGTGTGTGTGTGTGTGTGTGTGTGTGTGTGTGTATCGACTCCCGATTTCTCTTCGTGATTGCACAGCAACTGCTGAGTGTCGTTGTAGTCTTCGTGCAAGTGTTTGTCAAACTGTGTGTGTAGTTGGTGTCATTTCGACTGACTACTTGTTTTAAATGTTGTCGGCGTAGTGGCAGTGAGCCGGTCGGTTGGAGCGGATCAGCAAGTCTCCGCGCGGCGCAGTCGGCCGGGCCCGCTGGGGTCTCTACGCAGTGTCAGAGCGTGTGGGGGCTGTTCCGAGTGCTACGAGGTTGTGGCTCACCAACCCATGACACGAAAGTTGAGTGGTGACTCAATTACCGAAGCCACGTCTGTTTACGTGGTTCGCTGTTGGCGGTATTCCTGGGAGCAACAGCGAGTGTTCGAGTAGGTGAAGATTTATCCGCCGTGTGGTGGAATTAACTGTATTTGTCGGTTTGAAATTCAAGTGCACCAGCGGAATTTCCTGCCTTGTGGCCGATAGTGTTCCGGTTACCTGCCCTGGTCGCTGACGTAAATTCAGGCAGTGTCCTTTCCTCACCTGTTGTCGCTATCCAACATGGTGTGTAGTTTTCGACAGCTTAATGTATTTATGGTTGTGGGCGGCTATGTCTGTAACATTTTGACTTTGGAATTCTCGTATACTGATCGGTGGTTAGCAAGTCGTCTTATCGCTGGGTCCCTGACTGTCTCCTGGTTGTGTTGCCGGCGGATCGAGTATGTGAGCGAACTTCTTGTCTCACCTAAGCGAACGTTAAGATTTCAAGGGCAGACCGAGTCCCATGCAAACTTCTGAGCGCCGTTGCCTATACACCTTTCTTGTTGGAGTTTAATTGCGTATTTTTAATGGCTCATAGCCGATGGTTGGAATTTCTGTGCTTGCCATTGTGTTTTTAAAATCAAAGGCCTTCAGCCGTTTTAATGTAAGTTTTTCTAAATTGGGCAAGTCTTACATTGTCTGAAGATTAAGTTTGGGCCACCTACCTGCTGAAAATTTATTGCATTGTTTTAAAGCATCGGCCTTCAACCGCTTTAAATTTAAGGTTCTTACTTACCGAATGTTACATTCTTTCAAGATGAAGCTGTGAGCCTTCTGCCTGTTGAAAATGTATCGTAGTTGTATTGTTCTTAAAATGATGGACCTTCAGCCGCTTTAAGGTTTTGGATTCTTACTTATCAAGTCTTACATCACTTGGGCTTAAATACTATTTAAGGTTAAAAGCTTTGGGCCATCTGCCTTGGAAAGTTGGTTGCAATTTAGCCTAGAGCCTTCTTCTCTCCAACTGATATATATATATATATATATATATATATATATATATATATATATATATATATATATACACTCCTGGAAATGGAAAAAAGAACACATTGACACCGGTGTGTCAGACCCACCATACTTGCTCCGGACACTGCGAGAGGGCTGTACAAGCAATGATCACACGCACGGCACAGCGGACACACCAGGAACCGCGGTGTTGGCCGTCGAATGGCGCTAGCTGCGCAGCATTTGTGCACCGCCGCCGTCAGTGTCAGCCAGTTTGCCGTGGCATACGGAGCTCCATCGCAGTCTTTAACACTGGTAGCATGCCGCGACAGCGTGGACGTGAACCGTATGTGCAGTTGACGGACTTTGAGCGAGGGCGTATAGTGGGCATGCGGGAGGCCGGGTGGACGTACCGCCGAATTGCTCAACACGTGGGGCGTGAGGTCTCCACAGTACATCGATGTTGTCGCCAGTGGTCGGCGGAAGGTGCACGTGTCCGTCGACCTGGGACCGGACCGCAGCGACGCACGGATGCACGCCAAGACCGTAGGACCCTACGCAGTGCCGTAGGGGACCGCACCGCCACTTCCCAGCAAATTAGGGACACTGTTGCTCCTGGGGTATCGGCGAGGACCATTCGCAATCGTCTCCATGAAGCTGGGCTACGGTCCTGCACACCGTTAGGCCGTCTTCCGCTCACGCCCCAACATCGTGCAGCCCGCCTCCAGTGGTGTCGCGACAGGCGTGAATGGAGGGACGAATGGAGACGTGTCGTCTTCAGCGATGAGAGTCGCTTCTGCCTTGGTGCCAATGATGGTCGTATGCGTGTTTGGCGCCGTGCAGGTGAGCGCCACAATCAGGACTGCATACGACCGAGGCACACAGGGCCAACACCCGGCATCATGGTGTGGGGAGCGATCTCCTACACTGGCCGTACACCACTGATGATCGTCGAGGGGACACTGAATAGTGCATGGTACATCCAAACCGTCATCGAACCCATCGTTCTACCATTCCTAGACCGGCAAGGGAACTTGCTGTTCCAACAGGACAATGCACGTCCGCATGTATCCCGTGCCACCCAACGTGCTCTAGAAGGTGTAAGTCAACTACCCTGGCCAGCAAGATCTCCGGATCTGTCCCCCATTGAGCATGTTTGGGACTGGATGAAGCGTCGTCTCACGCGGTCTGCACGTCCAGCACGAACGCTGGTCCAACTGAGGCGCCAGGTGGAAATGGCATGGCAAGCCGTTCCACAGGACTACATCCAGCATCTCTACGATCGTCTCCATGGGAGAATAGCAGCCTGCATTGCTGCGAAAGGTGGATATACACTGTACTAGTGCCGACATTGTGCATGCTCTGTTGCCTGTGTCTATGTGCCTGTGGTTCTGTCAGTGTGATCATGTGATGTATCTGACCCCAGGAATGTGTCAATAAAGTTTCCCCTTCCTGGGACAATGAATTCACGGTGTTCTTATTTCAATTTCCAGGAGTGTATATATATAGCAGTTGTATTTAATTCATGGGCCTTCAGCCGTTTTATAATTAAAGACGGTTTCTGTCGATTGTCAAGCTTAGAAGAACTAAATAAAGTGTTATGTTTGCAGTGTAACTGACAGCCGCTGATTCTGTCGCCCTTGCACAATTCCTACTACTTGTCCTGTTCTGCGGGTTTAGCAGGGCGTCTCAGTGTGATTAAAGAATATGGACTGAGTGTAAATCGAAGAAATACGAAAGTAACGGGGAGTAGCAGAAATGAGATTAGCTGTAAATTTAATATTAAAATTGGTGACCATGAAGTACGTGAAATTAAGGAATTCTGCAAAATAACACATGACAGACGAAGCAGGAAGCATATAAGAAAGAAGGAAAGAGGTATTCCTTGTCAAAAAATGTCTACTAGAATCAAAAATAAGCCCTAATTTGAGAAAGAAATTTCTGAGAACGCACAGTCTTAGACATAAAACCTGGTCACCGGCTGGCCGTCACAGATACTGAGTTGTTCACTTCAGGCTGCCAATAAAGCCGGCCACCCCTCAAACTTCCAAGTCCGGCCATGTGCACGACTTGGCAACACTGGAATTTGCGGAAGTATCTGGAGAAAGTGTTGTTTTCTTCTTGAGTTCTTACAGTGCTGTATCAGCTAGTGGTCTAGCAGCAGTTGCGCTTCAGCGGACGCAGCGGTCGGTCACAAAGTGAGCTGCAGTCAGTCTTTAGAAGTTAAATGCTATTCGTACCGTCTCGTGTGGCGTCTATTACACAGCTCTGTTACGAGAAAAGTGATAGTCTTTCAACTTAATTGTCTGATGCAGTATAAACCACAATGGAAATCTACCCCGGATAGAATACCGTGAATCTGGAATTCGCCAATAACAGCTAGCGGTCAACAGCTCTAGAATTTCAGATGTGGGTAGCTACCTAAGTGAAACTAACAAGAGACTAAGTATACATCGAGTAACTAGATACTACCGAGTCTATAGACTATTTCAAACTTCGCTCTAACTTATTGCCGGGTGAGTAACCTGTGAACGTATTGGTACCTCTGAGTTAACATTAGCAGCAGGCACTGTCTCTAACCTTACCGTTAGGCCAGTCGAAGGCAACATAACAAATGTGCATATTTTTAATATTCTAATGGATGTTCCCGACGAAATAGTAAAACTCAGTTTGAAGAATTATGGAAAAGTTCGTGCAATGCGAAATGAGTTCTGTGCACATTTTTATCCATTCCCTGTCCGAAATGGAAACACGTCTATCAAAATGAAAGTTAAAAAAACTGAATACGTCTGTAATAAATACAGGGGGCTATCAAGGATACATTAACATACAAGGGGCAAGAACGAGCATGAGTCGTATGTAATGGCAGATACTACGTTAAACAGTACTGCCCCAGACAAGAATTTCCACTTGAGCTCTGCCTGATTGAACGGATACCTTTACTTTCTTATCTCATAGGAGGAATAAGTGGAGAACTGGTAGTAAACAGTACTCTGTTAGCCGAAAGCAATTGAACTACTGTTATAGATAGCAAGACTGTAAACAATAAGCCTGAACACTGTAGTGATGTTCCATATGTTTTAAATGAACGTGCCTTTCTGTCCTCCGGCGTAAGAGGGAAGAATCAGAACGATTTAGGAACGCGGAGTACTGATCATTTCCTAACAGCCAAGCCCAGGCTAGTAGCAAAGTTGAAGATTATAGCACAGATGGCATTGACAATATCGAGGCAACAAACGGTAAACTACCCGACCGTCAAACATGCTGTCGGAGAGTTTCCGACAAACAAATCATAAATGTTCGCGTTGGAGATAGTTCGAAGTGACGCGGTGACAATGCTCTGGAGCAAAATCTTGAAACGAGACCGATGGTACATCAAGTAGAAGCAGCTGCGGATTCACGATCTGAAACAAAGAACAATCGTGTATGGGCAGAACTGCATCTGCTGGTAGGGGCCAACGGAGTCAAGTTTCGAGTGAATCGTCGAAGATGAAAATTTCTCCTAGTAATGACGACGAGGGGCAAAACGACGTAACAAAGAGGCCTCAACAACTTCCAGTAGTGACCTAGAGGAAAGCGAGATCGAATTTATACCAGTGTGTGGCTCACCAACGATCTCCGACGCCCAGGAGGAAAGAAAATACAGTATCTGCGAATTACAGGGTGAAGTAGAACCAATCTAAAATTTAGGAAAGAGGAAGCGAAACCAATTCTCAGTCAAAAATCCAGACCTATTACAAGGTCAGGAAAAACTATGATGGACTCCAGAAGTAAAGAGTAATTCTCAATCACAAAAGGCATTAATTATCATTCAAAATTATAAAATTTGTACTAAGTATACGAACTGAATTCAAGCGAAGCTGAAAATAACTCTTTCCAACGGTTCTTATATGCGACACAATGCGATGGCTGAAAATTCTACAATGAAGCACAGAATTTTACTTGATTTCATATTAATCTTCTCGTTTTTCCTTAACCAGAAATAACAACTCGAATTACTGTAGATGGTGAAATGACTAGATCTAGACAAAATATCAGCATCGATACATCGTAAAGAAGGATAAAGTTTTATAAGTGGTATACAAATAAAAATGCGATATACATTGTAAAGGATCATAAATTACAATTTCATAAGGCGTCGTGAAATGGAAATGAGAAAGATGGAAAAAGCGTGAGAAAAAGTGTGAGAAAAAAATATTTCAAAAGTAATCTCAGTACTTGTTAATATATATATCCGACAGTGTGTGATTGGTTAAAAATTAATGACAAAGTTTTAATTGGCATCTTGTAAATTATATCTCTTTTGTTTAATGAAAGAAACTTGTATCGGTACTGTGGAATTCGCCGCCAGTATTAGCAGAGCGAGCGCCCATAGATTGTGCGAGTTGCGCTCGTCGCCGACAGTTCCAGTCCGCGGCAAAAATCGGTTTAACTTTCGACTGCTGCCGTTCATTCGTATTGTCATTCTACTGAAAAAATAAAGAGCTATAAATAAAGCCTAGATACTTAAAATAAACTTGGAGTCCACGCATTTTTGATCGTGAATACATGTAGCTTCTCCTTGAAATTAATAGGAGTCCTCAAAAGAAGAAAAGAGACAGCTTGTTATTTGAAATATAAACAGAAATAAAGAAAAAAAGAATAACAGAAAATGGAAAATAGAAAAACTAAAGAAATAAAATTTTATTGAAAAAATAGTAGCAGTTGTCGAAGGTTACTTCTGATTCTGATCAAGAAAAGTTAATGTTGTGAAATATTTGTGTGTTTCATTTCTCTCCTGTATAGTTGTTGACGGCAAAAGCAAGAACGGTTGAGGTCACAGTAACTTTTCTCACGTTACGTTCGTTAAATGTGGAAGGCATAAACGGATTTTTACAAACCATTGGTGACGATATCTGACAGCTGCAACAAGAGACCGAAGTTTTGGAGCTTTCGACGTTGAGAGACGACAGCAAGACGGACACGACGAAATTACAAGCTCCTGCAATCACAGCCACACCACGGGCGAAAACCCGCGCCAACGATTTTTCTTCGTCTCGTTCATGTGAACAGTGCCGCGTGTACAATTTCGAGCACCACCGTTTACACACACAATTTGGACATATGATTTCCGATCTTGGAAGATATTTTCACATGACAACGAATCGCAGCAGACAGCGTTTAATTTGCGCTGGCAATTAGCAATTTGGACCAGAGAGCGAAGATAATGGTTTCCGATGTAATTCTCACCCGCCCCACGAACAGGCATACCCCGCGCTGAAGGCTTCACAGTCACACGCTTCACGAATTTATCTGAGCAGAGATTTCCGACAGTGCTTTACCAGGAGAAACGCGGGGATAGAAACGCATCGGAATTGTGGAATTATGGGGGCACTTGCATGTGACAGTAGACTCTAACGTAAAATCTAACTAGCTGCTGCTACATATTTGGCGACATCTTCCTTAAGAGCAGTCGACATTGTCAGCTTGTGAGACACAACCGCTGGGTAAGCTACTGCACATAATCGATAGAGCATAGGCCACACTGGAGTTGATTCCTGTGGGATCCGTAGCAGCGACAGCAACCAGCGTCACAACAGGTGACAAACACTCACAGGAGTTCTTGGAGGAGCCGATGCCGAATTGTGCTGCCGCGTCTCATCGACAATGACCGAACATTACTTAGGAACGCCAGTTACGGACAGCGTCAGGGAGGATTCCGACGCAGTTACAGAACTTGGAGTTATGGACCGATTCTGATAAGAGGACATGGTCAAGGCGTACATCCAACCTACAACGATTAGACCACAATCAAGGTCAAGCGCGGGTTTATAATATCTGGTGGCGTGGCGTAATGTCAGTTGCACGTCGTCGTTAAGATTTCGGGCTTAAGGTTTTAACTGACACTGGATAAGAGTTCAGCATCATTCCGGTCATGGGCACAGTTCAGATGATGACACATGAGCCCTGACACTTGCTAGCTGTGAACAACCCTAGTAGCGACACGTGTGGGTACAAAGTGATGCCGATAGAGACTGAGTTTGCTATTCGGCACAAGTGGAGTTTAGTGGTGGTTGAAACTATGCAACCTATGTTAAGAGTCGATTCCCTGTTGCACTTTTCACTGTCTGTAGACTTGGCAAATGTCTCCCTTATAAGTGGGATAAAGAGCGACAGAGTAAAGGGAATTCAGAGAAGTTCTATAGACAACGTAGTAAAAGGAATCAACAATTGGAGTAAGCTGTCCACTCCGTAAGGATCAGCGCAGCCAAACCGTGTTAAGCACAATACTTTGCAACATATACGCATGAATCCAGGTCCGCCAGTTCCACAAAGTGTCTGTAGAACATTTCCTAAGTCGACGGCTGAGGCTAATGCAATATTCGAAGAGGGCATAGATGCCCTGCACGGATGTTATAGGAAGCTCAGACAGCCCATGGGCAACCCTGTTACACCTTATGTGCAAGAAGGTCAGCAAATGGCGCCCCTGTGGCGATTACCGAAGACTGAACGCAAGAACGGTCCTCGAAAAGCACCCAATACCTAATATCCAAGAATTTACTTAGCCTCTTTCGGGCACAAAAGTTTTCTCAGTACTG